>NC_091990.1:24867623-25224498 GCF_044704955.1 Pristiophorus japonicus
TATCAACTCCCTCTTGAATATATCCAATGAACTGGCATCAACAACTCTCTGCGGTAGGGAATTCGACAGGTTAACAACTCTCTGAGTGAAGAAGTTTCTCCTCATCTCAGTCCTAAATGACTTACCCCTTATCCTTAGACTATGTCCCCTGGTTCTGGACTTCCCCAACATCAGGAAAGTTCTTCCTGCATCTAACCTGTCGAGTCCCGTCAGAATTTTATATGTTTCTTTGAAATCCTCTCTCATCCTTCTAAACTCCATTGAATACAGGTCCAGTCGATCCAGTCTCTCCTCATATGTCAGTCCTGCCATCCCGGGAATCAGTCTGGTGAACCTTCACTGCACTCCCTCAATAGCAAGAACGTCCTTCCTCAGATTAGGAGACCAAAACTGAACACAATATTCCAGGTGAGGCCTCACTATGGTCCTGTACAACTGCTCCTATACTCAAATTCCCTAGCTATGAAAGCCAACATACCATTTGCCTTCTTCACCGCCTGCTGTACCTGCATGCCAACTTTCAATGACTGATGTACCATGACACCCAGGTCTCGTTGCACCTCCCCTTTTCCTAATCTGCCACCATTCAGATAATATTCTGCCTTCGTGTTTTTGCCACCAAAGTGGATAACCTCACATTTATCCACATTATACTGCATCTGCCACGCGTTTGTCCACTCACCTAACCTGTCCAAGTCATCCTGCAGCCTTTTAGCGTCCTCCTCACAGCTCAAACCGCCACCCAGCTTAGTGTCATCTGCAAACTTGGAGATATTGCACTCAATTCCCTCATCCAAATCGATAATGTATATTGTAAATAGCTGGGGTCCCAGCACTGAGCCCTGCGGCACCCCACTAGTCACTGCCTGCCATTCTGAAAAGGACCCGTTTATCCCGACTCTCTACTTCCTGTCTGCCAACCAATTCACTATCCACATCAATACATTACCCCCAACACCATGTGCTTTAATTTTTCACACCAATCTCTTGTGTGGGACCTTGTCAAAAGCCTTTTGAAAGTCCAAATACACCACATCCACTGGTTCTTCCTTGTCTACTCTACTAGTTACATCCTCAAAAAATTCTAGAAGATTTGTCAAGCAGGATTTCCCTTTCATAAATCCATGCTGACTTGGACCGATCTCATCACTGCTTTCCAAATGTGCTGCTATTTCATCTTTAATAATTGATTCCAACATTTTCCCCACTACTGATGCCAGGGCCACTAATCTTATACGTTTTGATAAGATCACCTCTCATTCTTTTGAATTCCAATGAGTCGAGGCCCAGCCTACTCAACGTTTCCTCATCAGTCAACCCCTCATCTCCGGAATCAACCTAGTGAACCTTCTCTGAACTGCCTCCAAAGCAAGTATATCCTTTCGTAAATAGGGAAACCAAAACTGCACGCAGTATTCCAAGTGTGGCCTCACCAATACCCTGTATAACTGTAGCAAGACTTCCTTGCTTTTATACTCCATCCCATTTGCAATAAAGGCCAAGATTCCATTGGCCTTCCTGATCACTTGCTGTACCTGCATACTAACCTTTTGTGTTTCATGCACAAGTACCCCCGGTCCCGCTGTACTGCAGCACTTTGCAATTTTTCTCCATTTAAATAATAGCTTGCTCTTTGATTTTTTTCTGCCAAAGTGCATAACGTCACACTTTCCAACATTATACTCCATATGCCAAATTTTTGCCCACTCACTGAGCCTGTCTATGTCCTTTTGCAGATTTTTTGTGTCCTCCTCACACATTGCTTTTCCTCCCATCTTTGTATCGTCAGCAAACTTGGCAACATTACACTCGGTCCCTTCTTCCAAGTCATTAATTTAGATTGTACATAGTTGGGGTCCCAGCACTGATCCCTGCGGCACCCCACTAGTTACTGATTGCCAACCCGAGAATGTACCATTTATCCCCACTCTCTGTTTTCTTTCAGTTAGCCAATCCTCTATCCATGCTAATATATTACCCCCAACCCCGTGAACTTTTATCTTGTGCAGTAACCTTTTATGTGGCACCTTGTCAAATGCCTTCTGGAAGTCCAATTACACCATATTCACTGGTTCCCCTTTATCCGCCCTGTTCGTTACAATCTCAAAAAATTCCAGCAAATTTGTCAACATGACTTTCCCTTCATAAATCCATGCTGACTCTGCCTGACCGAACTTTGCTTTTCCAAATGTCCTGCTACTGCTTCTTTAATAATGGACTCCAACATTTTCCCAACCACAGATGTTAGGCTAACTTGTCTATAGTTTCCTGCTTTTTGTCTGCCTCCTTTTTTCAATAGGGGCATTACATTTACAGTTTTCCAATCTACTGAGACCTCCCCAGAATCCAAGGAATTTTGGTAAATTACAACCAATGCATCCACTATCTCTGCCATTACTTCTCTTAAGACCTTAGGATGCAAGCCATCAGGTCCAGGGGATTTATCTGCCTTTCATCCCATTATCTTACTGAGTACCACCTCTTTAGTGATTGTGATTGTGTTCAGTTCCTCCCCCCCCCCCCACCCCATAGCCCCTTGACTATCCACTGTTGGGATATTGTCAGTGTCCTCTACCGTAAAGACTGATACAAAATATTTGTTCAGGGTTTCTGCCATCTCCATGTTCCCCATTAGTTATTCCCAGTCTCGTCCTCTAAGGGACCAACATTTACTTTAGCCACTCTTTTCCTTTTTATATACCTATAGAAACTCTTGCTATCTGTTTTTATATTTCGTGCTCGTTTACTTTCATAGTCTATCTTTCTTAATAATTTTTTTTTGGCATTTTTTGCTGGCTTTTAAAAGCTTCCCAATCTTCTGTCCTCCCACTAGTTTTGGCCATTTCACATGCCCTTGTTTTTAATTGGATACCGTCCTTTATTTCTTTAATTAGCCACAGATGGCTATCTTTTCTCTTGCACCCTTTCCTCCTCACTGGAATATATCTTTTTTGAGAGTTGTGAAATATCTCCTTAAATGTACGCCACTGTTCATCAACTGTCCTACACTTTAATCTGTTTTCCCAGTTCACTTTAGTCAACTCTGCCCTCTTACCTTCATAGCCTCCTTTATTTAAGGTTAGTACGCTGGTTTGAGATCCAACTTTCTCACCCTCCTTATGAATTTGAAATTCAATGATGCTATGATCACTCATTCCAAGGGGATCCTTTACTAGGAGATTGTTTATTAATCTTATCTCATTACACAGGACCAGATCTAAGATAGCCGCCCCCCTGGTTGGTTCCATTATAGACTGCTCAAGGAACCCGTCCCTTATGCACTCGATGAACTCTTCCTCATGGTTACCCAGACCAATTTGATTTGTCCAATCAATATGGAGGTTAAAATCACCCATGAAAGAGAGAGACTGGAGGGTGAGAAAGACTGAGGTGTGGGAGAGAGAGTGAGACTGGGGGGTGAGAGAGACTGGGGTTGAGAGAGACTGGGGGGGGGGGGTGTGAAGAGGGGTGCAAAATTCACAAGACCCCCCCCCCCCAGTGTTTGGGCTCATTTGAAAGGAAATTTAATTTGGGACTATCTACCGAAAAGTTTGGAACCCTAAAGTGCTTATGGAAGAAACTACGAACTTTAATAGAATTTTGAACTTTTACAAGACAACTTCAATGCTGTGGGCGGGCCTAAAAGGACTAACAGGAGACAACCTGATTAAGTGAGACTACGTGGGTGTGAGGACTAAAGTAACCTGTCTGGAGAAATGGGTATTTGAGAATCCTTCTCCACAAGAGACATTATCATTACAAAACGGCCCAGAGATAGTTAACCATCAACTTTGAAACTGGACAACCATTTCAGCATATACATCACAAAGAGGCCCAATCCAGCCTGTATGCGAAAAACTAAGCACAAAAGGACATTGCAATTACAAAGCTAATATTTCCATCTGGAAACTGTTTTCGAACATCAACTCACCCAAAACATATCAACTTTTAACGAGCCCGCCAAAATATTACAAAGAAGATTCAAGCCCGCCAAATTTAAACAAAGGATTTTGAACTGATTTGGCGCCAAGATTAGAACCACTGATATCGTATAACTGCCCCCTGTTTTCAACAGAGGTTCAGTTGCTAAGTAGCTACAAGGTTGCTACTACCTCAGTATGACAGACTAGTACCACACTACGCTGGTGTCATCAAGACAAGGAGAGAAACCAACGTGACAGTTGTAAACTAACTTCTCCAGCCTCGAAGTTCTGAAGTCCTGAAGGAAGGAAGAACATCGCCATCACGGCAGCAATCGACCACAACCAACGTGATATCAACGATAAACCACCACGATCGACCAATCTCGAAATAAAACTCCAACGGGGAAAAACCAAAGAATCGAAAAGTTTCCACTCTACAATCTAATCCTGACCTACCAACAGGTAAAACATTACCTAAAAGACTGTAGAAACCTATTTCTAATGAAGAAAACCGGGTACTTACCCCACAGATCCAAAACACACCTTACCGCATCAGCGGACTCAACCCAACTGAAGATTGCACAGCAAGAGGTCTTCTCCAATGATCGGGGTATGGCAAGCAAACCCTACTGCACCCAACGAACCCCGAAACCGCGCTCTATCGCTAACTGTCAAAAGGATTTGTAAGCATAGTCCCTGCCTGCCCTAGAGTCCAACCTAGCTAGAATTAGGTATTGGGAAGTGGGACGTGTAATTCTACTGTAACCCCCTTTGAATGTAATGTGCTGTTCTCTATTAGAGTCATTATAAGCTATTGTAACCCCCTCTTAGTGTGTAAGGTATTGTTCTTTAATCAGTTTCAATAAGTTCTTACATTGTATTTTCTTATTAGAGTAATTATAAGTTTGTAATTTCTTGACTGTAATAAAATCAAAGTTCTTTTGCATCAAACCAGTTGTCCTTTGCACTTTGTCACATCCCCCAAATAAATCCAGAGTCTAGAACCCAAGGGAGTGGAAACGATTCAAGCCACTCAAGTTGGTCAGAAGGGAACCTGACCCCCTCATAGAGACCACTCCCTTACAGGTGAGAGAGACTGGGGATGAGAGAGACTGGGGATGAGAGAGACTGGGGTGTGGAAGAGATTGGGGTGTGGAAGAGACTGGGGTGTGAGAGAGACTAATAAAATGTTTATTATAGTTCATTAATAAAGGAGTAAATAAGGCTTTATATTATTGCCTAACACTAGGAAATACTACAATTCATTTAAAAATACATCAAACTGTGGAGAACTATAAAGATCTGTGTAATAGCAAACAAACTTGTCACATCTGTGTACATACTGCCCACTTAAAATCCACTTCAAAGCACCTTCTCCAGGACGGTAGACAGTGTCGGCAGTATGTCGGTGGTATGTCATGAAACTTTTGGCAGTATGTCGGCAGTCTGCATGGGCGGGTGGTGTGCATACTGCCCGGCGTTATGTCACTGATTAAACTTCCGTCGTTATGTACCTGTTTTTTTGACGAAACTTGTGTTTTTGGGTGGTAAGCGGGCGATAGTGGGTGGAATATCGATGAATTTCGGGCCCTTTGTCTGTTCATAGACTGTGTTTTCAGAGGGGGTGGAATATGTTGTGTTCATGCTCTGTTTGTTTGTTGCACAAACTCTCAGTGGACGGACATTAAGACCCTGCGGGAGCTAGTCACAGTTGCTGAAAAATGTTCTGGTTCATGCTGGTTTTGGGACACCATTTTGAGAGCTGCTATAAAGGACACAGGAAGTTACACTACTCCTGTTTCAGTTAGTCTGTTTATTTACGTATTTACGTACACTACACAACGTTTACACAGAGAACGATGCCTGAGCCTCCGAGTTTGCAATGGCAGACAGACGTAACAGTACAAGTTGAAAACATTAATGGGTGTATTACTATGCTGTGTCTTTAAAACTCAGCTTTTCCCGGGATCTGATTCAGAGTTTGGTGCATGCAAAAAGAGTCTGCAAAGTGTACCGACCAAACTTTTGTCATTGCGCCCCCTCCCCCAGCTCTGGTGTGCAATGGCTGATTTAGCAACCCTGTCAGCTCCTCGCCCAGTTCTGATGAATTTCCGGGCAGAGGGCGCAAACTTTTTCAAGACGCTAAAATTACGCTCTGCCTGGTTTATCACCCCAAATGAGGCCCGACTGAATTTCTCCCCCCCAGATGTGCAACTGCCAGGCTCTGTTGACAAGTGTGGAATATCAATGGGACCCAGTGGGTGGGAAAGTTCAAGACATTTCCTATAGACCCTGATCCTAAGTAGGTTCCGCCTTCTCCAATTGATGCACTGCTCAATGGCTAGATTGCAAACAACAATTTGCATTTATATAGTAATTATAATGTAGTAAAACATCCCAAAGGCACTTCATCATTATAGGCAGTCCCTCAAAATCGAGGAAGACTTGCTTCCACTCTAAAAGTGAGTTCTTAGGTGACTGAACAGTCCAATGTGGGAATTACAGTCTCTGTTACAGGTGGGACAGACAGTGGTTGAAGGAAAGGGTGGGTGGGGAGTCTGATTGCCGCACGCTCCTTCCGCTGCCTGCGTTTGCTTTCTGCATGCTCTCGCCGACGAGACTCGAGGTGCTCAGCGCCCTCCCGGATGCTCTTCCTCCACAGGGCGATCTTTGGCCAGGGACTACCAGGTGTCGGTGAGGATGTTGCATTTTATGAAGGAGGCTTTGAGGGTGCCCTTCAAACATTTCCTTTGCCCACCTGGGGCTCGCTTGCTGTGTCGGAGTTCCGAGTAGAGCGCTTGCTTTAGGAGTCTTGTGTCAGGCATGTGAACAATGTGGCCCGCCCAACGGAGCTGGTCGGGTATGGTCAGTGTTTCGATGCTGGGGATGTTGGCCTGATAGAGGACACTAACGTTAGTGCATCTGTCCTCCCAGGCGATTTGCAGGATCTTGCGAAGACAGCGTTGGTGGTATTTCTCCAGCGATTTGAGGTGTCTACTATATATGGTCCACGTCTCTGAACCATACAGGAGTGCGGGTATCACTACAGCCCTGTAGACCATAAGCTTGGTGCCAGATTTGAGGGCCTGATCTTAGAACACTCTCTTCCTCAGGCGACCGAAGGCTGCGCTGGCGCACTGGAGGCAGTGTTGGACCTCGTTGTCGATGTCTGCCCTTGAGGCACCTCATCAGAGCGTTAGCAAACACAATTTGACACTGAGCCACATAAAGAGCTATTAGGAAAGGCTTGGTCAAAAAGGTAGGTTTTAAGAAGCATCTTAAAGGAGCAGGGAGCGGTGGTGATGCAGAGAGATTTTGGGGGGTGGGGAATTGCAGAGCTTAGGATCTAGGTAGGTGAAGGCACGGCTGCCAGTGGTGGAGCGATGAAAATCTGGGATACGCAAGAAGCCAGATTTGGAGGAGTGCAGAGACCTCGGAGGGTTGTAGGGCTGGAGGAGGTTACAGAGATATGGACGGTCAAGGTCATGGAGGGATTTGAAAACAAGGATGAGAATTTTAATGTCAAGGCGTTGACAGACCCAGAGATTAGCTAAATGCGGTGAAGGTAACCAAAGGGTTGTAGAATTACCATTGAGATCCTTCCTTAGCCCAGCTTGACTCCGATTAAAGAGATAGAAAAAAAGAGAGGCAGGGTAAGGAGGAGACAGAGGCAGATTGCTGATTTTGAACAGGTTTAGGATTCTAGCTCAAGGTGAAGTCTGGGATATGAGGCTCACACCTGTTCAACGTCAACAGATACATGTCGAAAATGAACATGAGTCGGATGTAAATAAGAGGCCTCATTGTATAAGTGACCTACTTGTCAATTTCAGTGAGGTAACTAACCAATAATCCATGTACAGGAGCAGAAGTAGGAGTGTAAGGATCACTGTAAACAATGGAAATGGATTTTATCAGGCGCAATCAATAGAGTGATCCTTTCTGATCCAGTCACTTTTATCCAAGCAGACATCTCAAAATGTGCTCCCCCGATATTGGGTTTTGTACACAATGCCTTAGTGAGGAGTACTGACCAGGACAATTGCAGCATTTAACACTGGCCTCTGGTGAGTAAGCTCATCTCAGATGGAGAGCAGTTGTGAGTGTGTATCAGTGTTTGTGTGAGTGATTGTGTGCATGTGAGTGAGTGTGTGTGTGAGTGCATGAGTGTGTGTGAGTATGACTGTGAGGTATGAGTGTGTGTCAGTGTTTGTGTGAGTATGTGAGTGAGTGTGAGCATGTGTGTATGTGTGTGTGAATGTGAGAGTGTGAGTAGGTGTGAGTGTGAATGCGTGTGAGTGTGTGAGTGTAAGTGTCAGTCAGTGTTTGTGTGAGTATGAGTTAGTGTGAGCATGTATGAGTGGGAGCATGTGTGAGTGTGATTGTGTGTGTGAGTATGTGTGATTGTGTGTGTGAGTAAATGTGTGAGTGTGTGTGTGTGATTGTGTGTGTGAGTGAGTGTGTGTGTGCATGTATGTGTGTCTGTGCATGTGTGTGCGAGTGTCTATGTGCGAGTGTGTGTGTGAGTGAGTATCAGTGTCTGTGAGTGTGTGTGACTTAGAGAGTGTATGTGAGTGAGTGTAAGTATGTGTGAGTGCATGTGTGAGTACATGTATGAGTTTGTGTGTGTGTATGTGTGAGTGAGTGTATGTATGAGTGTGTGTGAGTGCAAGTATGAGT
The DNA here is from genome assembly GCF_044704955.1 of Pristiophorus japonicus. Lineage (NCBI taxonomy): Eukaryota > Metazoa > Chordata > Chondrichthyes > Pristiophoridae > Pristiophorus > Pristiophorus japonicus. Next base: position 24,876,227 of record NC_091990.1, read on the forward strand.
GAGTGTAAGTCAGCATTTGTGTGAGTATGAGTATGCGTGTGTGCATGAGTGTGTGTGTGAGTGTGCGAGTGATTATATGTTTGTGTGAGTGTGTGAGTGTGAGTATGTGTGTGTGTGAGTGTGTGAGTGTGTGTGAGTGTGTGAGTATGTGTATGTGAATGAGTGAATGTTTGAGTATGTGTGTGTGAGAGAGTGTGCGTGAGTGTGAGTGAATGTGAGTGTGTGTGTGAGTGTGAGTGTGTGAGTATGTGTGTGTGTGTATGTGAGTGTGTGTGTGTGTATGTGAGTGTGTGTGTGTGTATGAGTGCGTGCGTGTGTGTGTGTGTGAGTGTGTGTGTGTGAGTGTGAGTGAGTGTGTGTGTGTTGGGTGAGGACTGGACAAGGCGTGCATGCAACACTCCAGCTATCAAACAGTCTGCCGACACTACACACATTACCATTGGTCGTTTGGGCAGAGGTCTGAGGGATGTTGGGTGCGAAGCCCAACAGAAAAGCGTCCATGTTGTTCTTTTACACTATATGACTGTCAAGTGTTGTGACAAAAAAGGTGCACAGTAATGGGTATGGTTCCTTTCCCTGTAAAGAAAAATATCTGCAAAGAGATATAGACAGGCTAAGTGAGTGGGCAAAAATTTGGCAGATGGAGTATAATGTTGGAAAATGTGAGGTTATCCACTTTGACAGAAAAAGTAGAAAAGCAAATTATAATTTAAATGAAGAAAAATTGCAAAGTGTTTCAGTATAAAGGGACCTGGGGGTCCTTGTGCATGAAACACAAAAAATTAGGTACAGCAAATAATAATCATGAAGGCAAATGGAATGTTGGCCTATATTACAGGGGGGATAGAGTATAAAAGCAAAGAAGTCCTGCTACAACTGTGCAGGGTATTGGTGAGGCCACACCTAGAGTACTGCGTACAGTTTTGGTCTCCGTATTTAAGGAAGGATATACTTGTATTGGAGGCTATTCAGAGAAGGTTCACTAGGTTGATTCTGGAGATGAGGGGATTGACTTATGAAGATAGGTTGAGTAGGTTGGGCCTATACTCATTGGAGTTCAGAAGAATGAGAGGTGATCTTTTCGAAACATGTAAGATAATGAGGGGGCTCGACAAGGTGGATGCAGAGAGGATGTTTCCACTCATAGGGGAAACTAAAACTAGGGGACATAGTCTCAAAATAAGGGGTCGCCCATTTAAAACTGAGATGAGGAGGAATTTCTTCTCTCAGGGTTGTAAATCTATAGAATTCTCTGCCCCAGAGAGCTGTGGAGGCTGGGTCATTGAATATATTTAATGCGGAGATCGTCAGACTTTTGAGCGCTTATGGAATAAAGGGTTATGGGGAGAGGGCAGGAAAGTGGAGCTGAGTCCATGATCAGATCAACCATGATCTTATTAAATGGCGGAGCTGGCTCAAGGGGCCAGGTGGCCTACTCCTGCTCCTATTTCATATGTAACTTGATAATCTTGCTTAGAGGCTACCAGGGTGACGAGTGTAAAAAGGTTGAAATGTCACAGCAGAGCATGAAGTAAAATAGGGAATGGGAATTTGGCTGAAACATTCATGGAATCTTACAGCACAGCAGGCGTCCAATCATCCCACTGTCCCTGTGCTGGGTCTCTGAAAGAGCTATTCACTCAGTCCCATCCCCCTGCTCATTACCCACACCTTTTTTACACTTGTATTTTTCCAAATATTTATCCACTTCCCTTTGAAAACCTATTAATCATTCTGCTTCGAGCACTGTTTCTGGTCAGGCATGCCCTGACTTACAATCCTCTTGACCTCTCCCCTTGTTCTTCTGGTCATGATCTTAAATTGGTGCCCTCTCATTACCGACTCACCAATTAATAGAAATAACATTTCCCTATTTGCCTTATCAAAATCTCTCGTAATTTTGAACATCTCCAGTCGATCTCTTCTTAACCTTCTCTGTTCTAATGAAAAGAGCCCGAGTTCCTCTCGTCTCTCCTCATAACTGAAGCCTCTCATTCCTGTTATCATTTTAGTGAATCTCTTCTGCACTTTCTCCATAGCCTTGACATCTTTCCTACAGTAAGGCACCCAAAACTGAACACCAAATTCTAAACACGGCCTAATCAATGATTTCTACAATCATCACAGCATTACCTTTTTGCTTTTGTACTCTAAGCTCCATTTATAAAAAATAGGATCCTGTTTTGCTATAGCTTTATCAACTTGTCCTCCCACTTTTAAAGATTTGTTATCCCGAGAGAGAGAGAAAGAGAGAGAGGGAGAGAGATTTACTGTGTATTTAGTATTCTTCTTATTCTTCCTCCCAGAATTTATCTCCTTATTTTCTCCACATTAAATTTAATTTCACATCTACCTACCCATTCTCCTAACCTGTCTATGTTTTTTCTTATTTATTCATGGGATGTGGGCGTCACTAGCAAGGCCAGCATTTATTGTCCATCCCTAATTGCCCTTGAGAAGGTGGTGTTGAGCCGTCTTCTTGAACTGCTACAGTTTTTCCTTGTCGTTTGAAAAAACCAAGTGCTTTGCTGGGCCATCATCCTGCTGAACTCATTTACAATCATCTTCGGAATAAATCACGTTCTAATTTTTGTTTTGTTCCAAGTACAGATATTTATAGATATTGAGAAGGGCAATGGGCCAAATGTTATCATCCTTTCAGTTTGAAAAGCATCTCTAACCACTGCTATCTTCAACAGATTCCGAATGTGAGAGAAACAGAGTGAGGTGAAAAGTTTGGAGGTGGGCCCTGGTTATGTGCTGAATTGTGTCCTTTTTATATTTCATTATTTTGCCATCTTGGACTTTTGTAGCACATTGTGCTAATACGAGACAGTAGGTGCACAAAAAAGCAAAACTATTCATCGTTTAAAAATAACTTTTCTCAGGATATGGACATTGCTGACAAGGCCAGAATTTACTGCCTATCCCTAATTGCCCTGAGACGCTGGTGGTGGGCTTTCTTCTTGACCCGCTGCAGTCCATGTAGTGATTGTGCTCCCACAGTGGTGTTCGGTGGGAGTTCCAGGATATTGACCCAGTGACAATGAAGCAATAGCACCTCCAACGGTGCTGAACCTCCAACAGTGCTGCACTAAAGTGGGACCCTAGCTTACATGCTCAAGTCTCTGGAATGGGCCTTGAATCCACAACCTTCGGTCTGTGAGGCGAAAGTGCTACCCAAGGCAGACACCCTGGTGATTCTGCTATCTTATGTGCCAGTTGGGTTGCCAACCCTCCAGGATTGCCCTGGAGTCTCCAGGAATTGACGAGTGATCTCCAGGACACTGCTGCGAGCAACACCCGGGAAAGAAAATCACAGGGGCTTTAAAAGAAAAATGATGTCTTTTCCATTTTCTTTGAACCCTTTTTGGTTATTAACATAAGAACATAAGAAATAGGAGCAGGAGTAGGCTATACGGCCCCTCAAGCCTGCTCCGCCATTCAATAAGATCATGACTGATCTGATCATGGACTCAGCTCCACTTCCCTGCCTGCTCCCCATAACCCCTTATCCCTTTATCATTTAAGAAACTGTCTATTTCTGTCTTAAATTTATTCAATGTCCCAGCTTCCACAGCTCTCTGAGGCAGCGAATTCCACAGATTCACAACCCTCTGAGAGAAGGAATTTCTCCTCATCGCAGTTCTAAATGGACGGCCCATTATTCTAAGATTGTGCCCTCTAGTCCCACCAGTGGAAACATCTTCTCTGCACCCACCTTGTCAAGCCCCCTCATAATCTTATACATTTCAATAAGATCACCTCTCATTCTTCTGAATTCCAATGAGCAGAGGCCCAACCTACTCAACCTTTCCTCATAAGTCAACCCCCTCATCCCCGGATCAACCTAGTGAACCTTCTCTGAACTACCTCCAAAGCAAGTATATCCTTTCATAAATATGGAAACCAAAACTGCACGCAGTATTCCAGGTGTGGCCTCAGCAATACCCTGTATAGCTGTAACAAGACTTCCCTGCTTTTATAATCCATCCCCCTTGCAATAAAGGCCAAGATTCCATTGGTCTTCCTGATCACTTGCTATATCTGCATACTATCCTTTTGTGTTTCATGCACAAGTACCTCCAGGTCCCGCTGTACTGCAGCACTTTGCAATCTTTCTCCATTTAAATAATAACTTGTTCTTTGATTTTTTTTCTGCCAAAGTGCATGACCTCACACTTTCCAACATTATACTCCATCTGCCAAATTCTTGCCCACTCACTTAGCCTGTCTATGTCCTCCTGCAGTTTCTTTATGTCCTCCTCACACATTGCCCTTCCTCCCATAGTTGTAAAAATATTGGCGATGGGGAATAAAGGCTGTTTGACTGAGAGCTAAGCATCATCCTATCAAATATGAAGAGTCTATTCACTTTCCGATTGGCTGTGGGAACGCGGGGCACCGCGAGGATGGGCATGTCGGGGGACCAATGGCTGGAGTGTGGGGTCGGGGATTTTTGAGCAGGAGGTCATGTGATGAAACCTCGAGGAATACAGACAACCAGAGTTGTTGTCAACCCTTGTCTGAAGGGAGTGTGGGCCAGCACTGTGGTGTCGGTTTTCCAGCTCGTGCTCCCTGCGAGCATGTTCTCTGTTTGGAGTGCAGCATCAGTCAACCTACCTTTCGATTTCAGCAAACTGGGGAACAGGGAGGAGGGAAATCATGGAGGACAGTTGTGGAGCTTGGATTGAACAAGAGAGGGTAGTTCAGTGTTGCACTGACCATTGCAGCATCAAGAAAATAGAGAGACCAGAAAGGTTTGAATTCTTTATAAGATGAATTGTCGGTACTGCAGTCACTAAAGTATGACGAGAAAGATCTTCACTAAAGTTAAAAACTTTCAATCTTTTTGAATCAACAGTAAGCAGTAGTGAGTGAGATTTATTTTAACACTTTGTTTTGTTTTTCTGCTTGTTTGTCTTGCATGATGATGAGTCCAATGAATCTGGCTTCCATAGTGAGGGAATTAATGGGAAGAGCCTGCGATCTGGCTGCTTGATTCCTCTCTGATTAAAGATACTGGGGTAGACTATTGAGGAAGGAGCAGAAGGAGTGGAACTAATTGGACAGCTCTTTCAAAGAGACACGATGGGCCAAATGGCCTTCTTCTGTGCTGTATCACTCTTATGATTTTATACTGGCTGACTGGACTGGTACCTGGCAGAGTACTGTGTGTCGGACTGACATCAATTGTTGCCATGGCAAGTTGCTAGGGTCCTTTGTGCCCTTCTCCAGAAGATGAATAACACCAGTGACATCACTGCTGGCCCTTAGAGGTAACCCTTCCTAGTATCATTAAGACAACAGCCTATAGAAACCTTAATCCCGTTGAATTTTAAGCCTGAATCAAATGTCTATTTTTTTTGATGGAGCCACTGCTTCTTGTAATTAGAGAGGGCCAGAAATTCACCACCAATTGTATGCAACATTGTACTCGCCAATGTTAGCCTGTCCTATTGAATCTAAACAAGAAGTGTGTGGAAAGGACATCACTTACCTCTAGAACAAAGCCAGACGCTCCACAGGTGTGTCATCCTGCCCAGAGTGCACTGAGGAAAGGAGTGGAGCCCCCCTGCTGGTGTAAATAATAGTAACATTACTGGGGTCCTCCACAGCAAACACCCTGCCGGACACTTGGCCAAGCACAGCTCGTCAGAGACAACTATTACAGTCTTCCAATTTCTCAACAGACAGATGCCACACTGAAGGAACCAGGATTGCGATAGCCCTCAACCAACATCACTAAAACAGATTATCTGTCATTAGCACTTTCCTGTTTGAGGGAGCTTGCTGTGCGCAAATTGGCTGTCGCATTTCCTACATTACAACAGTGACTGCACTTTAAGTAGAATCATAGAATCATAGAAATTTACAGCACGGGAGGAAGCCATTTCGGCCCATCGTGTCCGTTACGGCCGACCAAGAGCTATCCCGGCCTAATCCCACTTTCCAGCTCTTGGCTCGTAGCCCAACAGGTTACGGCACTTTAAGTGCACATCCAAGTATTTTTTAAATGTGGTGATGATTTCTGCCTCTACCTCCCTTTCAGGCAGTGAGTTCCAGACCCCCACTACCCTCTGGGTGAAGAAATTTCCCCTCATATCTCCTCTAACCCTCCCCACAATTACTTTAAATCTATGTCCCCTGGTTGTTGACCCCGCTGCCAGGGAAAACAGGTCCTTCCTATCCACTCTATCCCAGGCCCCTCATAATTTTATACGCCTCAATCAGGTCTCCCCTCAGCCTCCTCTGTTCCAAAGAAAACAGACCCAGCATCTCCAATCTTTCCTCATCTCAAAAATTCTCCAGTCCAGGCAGCATTCTTGTAAATCTCCTCTGCCCCCTTCCCAGTGTAATCACATCCTTCCTGTAATGTGGTGACTAGAACTACACACACTATTCCAGCTGCGGCCTAACCAGTGTTTTATACAGGTCAAGCATAACCTCCTTGCTCTTGTATTCCATGCCTCGACTAATAAAGGCAAGTATTCCATATGCCTTCTTAACCACCTTATCTACCTGGCCTGCTACCTTTAGGGATCTGTGGACCTGCACTCCGAGGTCCCTTTGTTCCTCTACACTTTTCAATATCATTTAATGTGTATTCCCTTGCCTTGTTAGACCTCCCCAGATGCATTACCTCACAATTATTCCGATTGAATTCCATTTGCCACTGTTCCGCCCACCTGACCAGTACATTGATATCTTCCTGCTGTCTGCAGCTTTTTTCTTCATTATCAACCACAACCACTATTTGGTGTCATCTGCAAACTTCTTAATCATATTCCCAACATTCAAGTCCAAGTCACTGATATAAATCACAAAAAGCAAGGGACCCAGCACTGAGCCCTGTGGAACCCCACTGGATACAGCCTTCCAGTCACTAAAACACCCAGCAACCATCAACCATTATCCTTTGCTTCCTGCCTCTGAGCCAATTTTGGATCCAACCTGCCACTTTGCCCTGGATCCCATGCGCTTTTACTTTCATGGCCAGTCTGCCATGTGGGAACTTATCAAAAGCTTTGCTAAAATCCATATACACTACATCATACGCACTGCCCTCATTGACCCCCTCGAAAAATTCAATCAAGTTAGTCAGACACGACCTTCCTTTAACAAATCCATGCTGACTGGCCTTGATTAATCCATGTCTTTCTAAGTGAAGATTTATCCTGTCCCTCAGGATTTTTCCAATAATTTTCCCACCACTGAGGTTAGGCTGACTGGCCTGTAATTACTCAGTCTATCCCTTTCTCCCTTTTTAAACAAAGGTACAACATTAGCAGTCCTCCAGTCCTCTGGCACCACACCTGTCGCCAGAGAGGATGGGAAAATGATGGTCAGAGCCTCTGCTATTTCCTCTTTTGCTTCTCTTAACAGCCTGGGATACATTTCATCCGGGCCTGGGGATTTATCAACTTTCAAAGCTGCTAAACCCCTTACTACTTCCTCTCTCACTATGTTTATCTCATCTAATATTTCACATTCCTCCTCCCTCATTGCAAAGTCTGTATCGCCCCTCTCTTTTGTCAAAACAGATGCAAAGTATTCATTAAGAACCATACCCACATCTTCTGTCTCCACACACAGCTTTCCTTTGTGGTGTCTAATAGGCCCCACTCTTTCTCTAGTTATCCTCTTGTTCTTAATGTATTTATAAAACATCTTTGGGTTTTTCCTGATTTTACTTGCCAACATTCTTTCATGCTCTCTATTTTCTTTCTTGATATATTTTGTAATTGCACCCCTGCACTCCTTCTACTCCTCGAGAGTCTCTGCAATATTGAGTTCTCGGAATCTGTCCTAAGCTTCCTTTTTTTCTTTTTCTTACCCTGTATGTCTTTTGACATCCAGGGGGCTCTAGATTTGTTAGACTCGCCCTTTATTTTTAAAGGAACATACTTGCTCTGTACCCTCAGGACCTCCTCCTTGAATGCCTCCCACTGCTCTGATACTGATTTACCATTAAGAAGCCATTTCTAGTCCACTTTGACACAAATGTCCTCGACTCCATCCTGCAGTATGCTACCCGCCACCATCTCAGCAAAACCCCAGCCCTGCACGAGGTAGAAAAGGCCATCCTTCAGCTCAAGAACAACAAGGCATCAGGAGCGGATGGAATCCCCGCTGAGGCACTAAAGTATGGCGGAGAAGCACTATTGGCATGAATGCATGACCTCATCTCTCTCATCTGGAAGGAGAAGAGCATGCCGGGAGATCTCAGAGATGCAGTAATCGTGACCATCTTTAAAAAAGGGGAAAATTCTGACTGCAGCAACTACAGAGGAATCTCCCTGTTGTCGGCCACTGGGAAAGTCATCGCTAGAATCCTCCTCGACCATCTTCTCCCTGTGGCTGAGGGGCTCCTCCTGGAGTCATAGTGCGGATTCCGTCCACTACGGGTTACAAAGGACATGATCTTTACGGCACAACAACTGCAGGAGAAATGCAGGGAACAGCACCAACCCTTGTACATGGCCTTCTTTGACCTCACAAAGGCCTTTGACACTGTTAACCGCGAGGGTCTATGGAGCATCCTCCTCCGTTTCGGCTGCCCCCAAAAGTTTGTCACCATCCTCCGCGTGCTCCACGACGACATGCAAGCCATGACCCTGACCACCGGATCCACCACAGACCCAATCCACGTCCGGACTGGGATCAAGCAGTGCTGCATCATCGAGCCAACGCTCTTCTCAATCTTTCTCGCTGCAATGCTCCACTTCACACACTCAACAAGCTCTCCGCTGGAGTGGAATTAAACTATAGAAACAGTGGGAACCTGTTCAACCTTTGTCACAAAGGAACCATTTCAAGGACACCCTCAAAGCCTCCTTGATAAAGTGCAACATCCCCACCGACACCTGGGAATCCCTGGCCAAAGACCGCCCTAAGTGGAAGAAGAGCATCCGGGAGGGCGCTGAGCACCTCGAGTCTCGTCACTGAGAGCATGGAGAAAACAAGCGCAGGCAGCGGAAGGAGCATGCAGCAAACTAGACTTCTCACACACCCTTTCCTTCAACGACAGTCTGTCCCACCTGTAACAGAAACTGTAATTCCCGTACTGGACTGGACTGTTCAGTCACCTGGGAACTCACTTTTAGAGTGGAAGCAAGTCTTCCTCGATTTCGAGAGACTGCCTATGACTGACTGACCTTAGCCAAATCCCATCTCAGCTCAACAAAATTGGCTTTACCCCAATTGAGAACTTTTTTTCCTGGACCACCTTTGTTCTTTTCTATAACTACCCTAAATCTTACTGAATTATGATCACTAGCACCAAAATGTTCTCCCACTAATATAACTTCCACCTGCCCCTCTTCATTCCCCAAAACCAAGTCCAGAACCGCCCCCTCCCTTGTTGGGTTTCTTATATACTGGCTAAAGAAGTTCTCCTGAATGCATTTTAGGAATTCCGTACCCTCTGTACCATCCACACTGCTTTTTTCCCAGTTAACATTAGGGTAGTTGAAATCCCCCACTATTACAGCTCTATAGTTTTTGCACTTCACAGCAATTTGCCTACATATTTGTTCTTCTATCTCCCTCTGACTGGTTGGGGGTCGATAGTACACTCCCAGTAGTGTGATCGCCCCTTTTTTGTTCTTCAATTCAACCCATATGGCCTTGTTTAATGACCCCCTTTAACATTTCATCCCTTCTCACTGCTGTAATTGTTTCTTTAATTAATACTGTGACCCCCCCCCTCCTTTTTTATCTCCCTTTCTTTCCTATTTGAAAACCCTGTAACCAGGAATGTTGAACTGCCATACCTGTCCTTCTTTCAGCCATGTCTCAGTAATGGCTATAACATCGTATTGCCGTGTCTATCTGTGCTCTCAGCTCATCTGCCTTATTCCCTATACTCCTTGCATTGAAGCATAAACAATCTAGTGGTGCCAAACTCCCTTGTAGTCTATTTTCCAGCCCTTGTTTCCTCTGTCTTCCAAATTCACTTTCTACTTTTCTGTTGTCCAATTCCAGCTTTGCTTCTCTCCCCACTGAATCTATTCTCCGGTTCCCATCCCCCCTGCCAGGCTAGTTTAAACCCTCCCCAACAGCACTAGCAAACCACCTCGCGAGGATACTGGTCCCGGCTCTGTTGAGGTGCAACCCGTCCGGCTTGTATATGTCCCACCTCCCCAGAAACGGTCCCAATGCCTCAGGAATCTAAAGCCTTCCCACCTGCATCATCTCTCCAGCCACGCATTCATCTTCTCTATCTTCCTATGTACTCACTAGCAAATGGCACCGGCAGCAACCCGGTGATTACTACCTTTGAGGTCCTGCTTTTTAATCTCTCTCCTAGCTCCCTAAACTCTGCCTGTAGGAACTCATCCCTCTTTCTACCTATGTCATTGGTACCGATATGGACCACGATCTCTGGCTGTTCACCCTCTCCCCCCAGAATGTCTTGCAGCCGCTCGGTGACATCCTTGACCCTGGCACTAGGGAGGCAACATACCATCCTGGAGTCACGTCTGCGGCCACAGAAACGCCTGTCTGCTCCCCTGACTATCGAATCCCCTACCACTTTGCTCTTCTATTCCTCTTCCTCCCCCCCTGTGCAGCTGAGCCACTCGTGGTGCTGTGGACTTGGCTCTGGCTGCACTCCCCAGAGCCACCATCGCCCCCGTACTCAGAACAGAATACTGGTTGGAGAGCAAGATGCAGTTCAGGGAACTCCTGCATTACGAAGGAAGGAGGGAAGGAAAGAAAAGGAAAGGAAAGGGAAGAATGAAAGAATGAAAGAAAGAATGAAAGAATGAAAGAATGAAAGAATGAAAGAATGAAAGAAAGAAAGAATGAAAGAAAGAAAGAATGAAAGAAAGAAAGAAAGAATGAAAGAAAGAAAGAATGAAAGAAAGAAAGAATGAAAGAAAGAAAGAATGAAAGAAAGAAAGAATGAAAGAAAGAAAGAATGAAAGAAAGAAAGAATGAAAGAAAGAAAGAATGAAAGAAAGAAAGAATGAAAGAAAGAAAGAATGAAAGAAAGAAAGAATGAAAGAAAGAAAGAAAGAAAGAAAGAAAGAAAGAAAGAAAGAAAGAAAGAAAGAAAGAAAGAAAGAAAGAAAGAAAGAAAGAAAGAAAGAAAGAAAGAAAGAAAGAAAGAAAGAAAGAAAGAAAGAAAGAAAGAAAGAAAGAAAGAAAGAAAGAAAGAAAGAAAGAAAGAAAGAAAGAAAGAAAGAAAGAAAGAAAGAAAGAAAGAAAGAAAGAAAGAAAGAAAGAAAGAAAGAAAGAAAGAAAGAAAGTCCCAAACTGCTTTACAGCCAATTACTTTTGAAGTGTAGTCGCTGCTGTAATGTAGGAAACGCGGCAGTCAATTTGGGCAGATAGCTCCTCTATATAGATGAGAAATAGGAGGGGCTAAGGATAGATCCTTGGTGGACACCAGAGATAATGATGCGGGAGCAGAAAGAGAAGCCATTGCAGGTGATTCTCTTGCTAGGATTAGATAGATAAGAATGGAACCAGGCGAGTGCAGTCCCACCCAGCTGGACGACGGTGGAGAGGCGTTGGAGGAGGATAGAGTGGTAAACCATGTCAATGGCTGCAGACAAGTCAAGAAGGACGAGGAGGAATAGTTTACATTTGTCACAGTCACAAAGCATGGCATTTGTGACTTTGATGAGAGTCGTTTCGGTACTCCGTGGCAGGGGCAGAAACCTGATTGGAGGGATTCAAACATGGAGTTGCAGGAAAGATGGGCACGGATTTGGGAGGTGACAACACATTCAAGGACTTTGGAGACGAAAGGGAGGCTGGAAATGGGGTGGTAGCTAGCAAGTATGAAGGGGTCAAGGGTTGGTATTTTGAGGAGAGGGGTGATGATGGCAGATTTGAGGGAGAGAGGCTCTTCTTTGAAATAGTGCGATGGGATCTTTTATGCCCACCTTAGAGAGCAGACGGGGCCTCAGTTTAACATCTCAGCCGAAAGACGGCACCTCGACAATGCATCTCTCTGTGCAGATCTGTACAAATCTCTGTGTCCAGCACAGGACGGTATTTAGGAGTCGTTAGCTACATCTAGTGGCAGAAATTCAGACATGCATGAAATGATTCTAATTGTGAACATTGGTATTTTCCTTCAATAGATTGATACGGCACTACCTTAGCAGCACATATATACCACACATATACCATACATATACCACAGTATAACATGGGGAAGTGTGAAATTATATTCTTTGGTAGGAATATTTTCTATGTTTCTATTGAGGTCCTTACTACTCGGGGGATCAAGGGGTATGGCGAGAAAGCAGGAATGGGGTACTGAAGTTGAATGTTCAGCCATGAACTCATTGAATGGCGGTGCAGGCTAGAAGGGCCGAATGGCCTACTCCTGCACCTATTTTCTATGTTTCTATGTTTCTAAAAGCAGAATAGTTTTTTTAAGCTGAGAAACTAGTTGGTATTCAGAAGGATTTTGGTGTCCTTGTGTACACTTATCGTAGAAAGTTAATATGCAGGTACAGCAAGCAATTAGGAAGGCAAATGGTATGTTAGCTTTTATTGCAAGAGGGTTAGAGTATAAGAGTAAGGAAATCTTGATGCAATTATATAGGGCTTTGCTGAGATCACACCGGGAGTACTGTGCACAGTTTAGGTCACCTTAGCGAAGGTAGGATGTACTTGCCATGGCAGGGCTACAATGAAGGGTCACTAGATTGGGATGAGAGGGCTATCCTATGAAGAGAGATTGAATAGAATCAGCTTATATTCTCTGGAGTTTAGAAGAATGAGAGTGATCTCATTGAAATGTAACAATTTGTTCGAGGGCTTATAGAGTAGATGCTGAGAAGCTTTTTCCTTTTGCTGGAGAGTCGAGAACTAGGGGTTATAGACTCAGGATAAGGGGTCGGCCATTTAGGACTGAGATGAGAAGTTTTTTTCAATAAGCGGATTGTGAATCTTTAGAATTCTCTAGTCCAAAGGACTGTGGATGTTCAGTCAGTGAGTATATTCACGACTGAGATTGATAGATTTTTGGGCATTAAGGAAATCAAGGGGTATTCAGATCGGGCGGGAAAGTGGAGTTGATGTAGAAGTTCAGCCATGATCTTATTGAATGGCGGAGCAGGTTCAAAGGGCTGAATGGCCAACTCCTGCTCCTATTTCTTATGCCCTTCACTTATACCATACACATACTACATATATAACAAACATATACCACACACACTACACACATACTATACACATACACTACACATACCATACACATTCCACACATATACCACACACATACTATGCACATACACCACACATACCATACACATACCACATATATACCAAACATATACCACACATAACACACACATACTATGCACATACACCACACATACCGCACACATTCCACACATATATCACAAACATACTATGCACATACACCACACATACCATACACATACCACACATATACCGCACATACACCACACATACCGTATGCATACCACACATATACAAAACATATACCACACACATACTATGCACATACTACACACATACCACACATATACTACACACATACCACACACAGACCACACATATACCACAGACACCCCCCACACCCACACACACACAAATATATATTTACTCACAGGGATATGTCACATTCCCGCTACATACACGCAGATCTATACATAGCGGCCTCACACAGATCTACACGCAGTTTCACGCCTACGCCCATCCCCCAAATATTCCTTTCACCCTCTGCACCCCCCCCCCATCCTTCCTACTCCCATCTTCAGTCCTTTCTCCTTCTCACTCCCGCTCTCCATAATTTCCCTTTCTTCCACACTTCAGATCTTTTCCACTCCCCCCAACCACTCTCCCCTTCTCCCCTCCATCCCTTCCCTTCCCACTCCCACTCTCCGTCTTTTCCCTTCCTCCTCCCTCTCCCTGCCCTTTCCCACTCCCACCCTTCATCCTTTAGTTTCCCCTCCATCCTTTTCCCCTTCCATCCTCCGACACAGAGCTCGACACAACTGATTACAATGAAGACGCATCCCAGTGTGAAGGGGATGAACTATGAGGAGTGACTACAGAAGTGTGAGTGCACAGCTTAACGAGGGATAGAAAATATTAAATGGTATGTAGATGCGGAGAAGCCAGGACATTATTGCAAGGCAGGCCAGGCCAGGAGGACCAAGGGATATAAATGGAAATGAGTTTAAAGACACCAGCCAGTCCCTCCTGAGCCCTTTCAATCAGCACATTCATCATGCAGCAGTCACAGGGATGGCCAGGCACAGGCAGCTGAACCTTTAAAGATTTCATTAGCCTGGGGAGAACTGAGAAACCAGCAGTCCTGACAAAATGGGCTTTCTGACCTCCCTCACCTCTGACCTTTGAACTGATGATCCTGCAAATCCCACTGCACTGTTTACAGAGGCAGGGTGAGGGATGAACTTTGACCTTTGGATATTTTTAATGCCAGCATCAGTAACAAATTCAGTCAGGCAGAAAGGACTGAAGTCCAGGGGTGGAATCTGGTACTGGAGAGTTACTGAGCTACACAGAGTAATAGGGATTAACACTGGGCCATAGTCGGGAACGCTGGCAATATCATAGAATCTTACAGCACAGGAGGAGGCCATTCGACCCCATTGTGCCTGTGCCAGCTTTTTGAAAGAGCTATCCAATTAGTCCCACTCCTCCTGCTCTTTCCCTTTAGCCCTACATTTATTTCCTTTTCAAGTATACATTCAATTCTCTTTTGAAAGTTACTATTGAATCTGTTTCCACCACCATTTCTGGCAGTGCATTCCAGAACACCACAACTCGCGGCATTAAAAAAATTCTCCTCATCTTGCCTCTGGTTCTTTTGCTAATTATCTTAAATCTGTGTCCTCTGGCTACCAACACTACTACCAGTGGAAACAGTTTCTCCCTATCTACTCTATTAACCCCTCATAATTTTGAACACACCTATTAAATCTTCCCTTAACCTTCTCTGCTCGAAGGAGAACAATCCCAGCTTCTCCAGTCTCCACATAACTGAAGTCCCTCATCCCTGGTACCATTCTGGTAAATCTCCTCTGCACACTTTCTAAGACCGTGTCATCTTTGTTAAAATCTGATCATTTTTCTCGTCTCCTGAAGGGTGGGGTACATGTTGATGAGGTTAGAAGAAGCAGGGCAGGAGGAGGAGGAGGTGGAGCACAAACACTGGCATGGGCCTATTGAGCTGAATGGCCTGTTCCTATGCTGTACATTCTATGTAAAGGGAACAAAATAACATGGTAAAAACAACAGCGCATTTTGCCAATTTTTTTTATTCATTCATGAGATGTGGGCGTCGCTAGCAAGGCCAGAATTTATTGCCCATCCCTAGTTGTCCCGAGAAGGTGGTGGTGAGCCACCTTCTTGAACCGCTGCAGTCCATGTGGTGAAGGTCCTCCCACACAGTGCTGTTACGTAGGGTGTTCCAGGATTTTGACTCGGCGACGATGAAAAGGGAATGGTGATATAAGTCAAAGGGAAACTTGGAGGTGATGGTGTTCCCATTGCATTGCTGCTCTTGTCCTTCTTGATGGTAGAGATTGTGAGTCCTCTCCAGAATGTACTAGGGTCGGTTCCATAGGTGTCAGTTCGGGCCTGGACAGCAAGAGTCAGAGGGTTATTCTGTCACATGGCTCCACGGCCAAACCTCATCCTAGCCCCGTCCGAGATTCACACGTGCAATTTCCAGGTCAGTGGACGATGAACAGGAGTGAGAACCTGGCTGGTGGAAGGAGATTAAATGGGTGGGCTCTACTCACTGTGGTTGCATTGTCAAATCTGACCCCTTCACCCAATGGACTGCAAAAATGTGGTCCAATTGTAGCTTGGGTTCAGGAAGGAAATTTACAAACATCAACTTCGTTCCAATATTGCGTGAAATCTATGATGTGATCTCAAGCACCACGCTGATGAAGAGGGATATCTGACACCAGGGAGTAATCTCACCACTCACAGTTATTAACAATACATCAAAGATGATTTTACACATGAGCTGTGATGTCATGGACTGCTACCATCCTTTGATTCGTGTATAGATGTACTGTACCGCAAATGTATTAGAAGCCACGATGTTTTTATTGTTCTATCATCATAGGCGGTCCCTCTATAATATCTACCTCTGCGACAACCTCGCTGAGCGTTCCAACCCCCGGCCACAATTTGTAAAATTCTAGACTATGATTTCAAAATGATTGACTCCCATCTGCAACATTTTCAAATCTTTCCCGAGTAAGATGCAGTTTTCTGTGCACTGCCGATGTGCCATCTTAAAACAATTGTCCGTTAACGCGATCGTCCAGCTGTTGGCCGCACCCCACTGACCACTTCTCACTGACTGACCGCTCCCCGCGGACCGCTCCCCACAGACCGCTCCCCACTGACCGCTCCTCACTGATTGACCGCTCCCCACTGACCGCTCCCCACTGATCACTCCTCACTGACCGCTCCCCACTGACCGCTCCTCACTGAACACTCCCCACTGACCGCTCCTCACTGACCACTCCGCACTGACCTCTCCCCACTGACCGCTCTCCACTGACCGCTCCCCACTGACCACTCCCCACTGACCGCTTCCCACTGTCCGCTTCTCACTAACTGCTCCTCACTGACTGCTCCTCACTGACCGCTCCCCACTGACCGCTCCCCACTGATTGACCACTCCTCACTGACCGCTCCCCACTGACCGCTCCTCACTGACCGCTCCCCACTGACCGCTCCTCACGGACTGACCGCTCCCCACTGACTGACCGCTCTTCACTGACCACTCCCCACTGACCGCTCCTCATTGACTGACCGCTCCTCACTGACCGCTCCCCACTGACCGCTCCCCACTGACCGCTCCCCACTGACCGCTGCTCACTGACCGCTCCACACTGACCACTCCACACTGACCACTCCACACTGACCACTCCTCACTGACTGACCGCTCCCCACTGACCGCTCCCCATTGACTGCTCCCCACTGACTGACCGCTCCTCACTGACTACTCCTCACTGACTACTCCCCACTGACCACTCCTCACTGACTGACCGCTCCCCACTGACCGCTCCTCACTGACTGACCGCTCCCCACTGACCACTCCCCACTGACCGCTCCTCACTGACCGCTCCACACTGACTGACCGCTCCTCACTGACCGCTCCGCACTGACTGACCGCTCCCCACTGACCGCTCCTCACTGACCACTCCCCACTGACTGCTCCCCACTGACCGCTCCTCACTGACCGCTCCTCACTGACTGACCGCTCCCCACTGACCGCTCCCCACTGACCGCTCCCCACTGATTGACCGCTCCCCACTGACCACTCCTCACTGACTGACCGCTCCCCACTGACCACTCCTCACTGACCGCTCCCACTGACCGCTCTCCACTGACCGCTCTTCACTGACCGCTCCTCACTGACCGCTCCTCACTGACCGCTCCCCACTGACCACTCCTCACTGACCGCTCCCCACTGACCACTCCTCACTGACCGCTCCCCACTGACCGCTCCCCACTGACCACTCCTCACAGACTGACCGCTCCCCACTGACTGACCGCTCTTCACTGACTGCTCCCCACTGACCGCTCCTCACTGACTGACCGCTCCTCACTGACCGCTCCCCACTGACCGCTCCACACTGACCACTCCTCACTGACTGACCGCTCCCCACTGATCGCTCCCCATTGACTGCTCCCCACTGACTGACCGCTCCCCACTGACCGCTCCTCACTGACCGCTCCCCACTGACCGCTCCCCACTGACCACTCCTCACTGACTGACCGCTCCCCACTGACCGCTCCCCACTGACCGCTCCTCACTGACTGACCGCTCCCCACTGACCTCTCCTCACTGACCGTTCCCCACTGACTGCACCCCACTGAACACTCCTCACTGACCACTCCTCACTGACTGACCGCTCCCCACTGACCGCTCACCACTGACCGACCACTCCCCACTGACCGCAAACCACTGACCGCTCCCCACTGACCACTCTCCACTGACCACTCCCCACTGACCACTCCTCACTGACCGCTCCCCACTGACCGCTCCCCACTAACCGCTCCCCACTGACCACTCCTCACTGACTACTCCTCACTGACTACTCGTCACTGACCGCTTCCCACTGACCACTCCCCACTGACCGCTCCTCACTGACCGCTCCACACTGACCGCTCCTCACTGACCGCTTCTCACTGACTGACCGCTCCTCACTGACCGCTCCCCACTGACTGCTCCCCACTGACCGCTCCTCACTGACTGACCGCTCCCCACTGACCGCTCCCCACTGACCGCTCCCCACTGATTGACCACTCCCCACTGACCGCTCCCCACTGACCGCTCCCCACTGATTGACCGCTCCCCACTGACCACTCCTCACTGACTGACCGCTCCCCACTGACCGCTCCCCACTGACCACTCCTCACTGACCGCTCCCACTAACCGCTCTCCACTGACCGCTCCCCACTGACCGTTCCTCACTGACCGCTCCCCACTGACCGCTCCCCACTGACCGCTCCCCACTGACCACTCCTCACTGACTGCTCCCCACTGACCACTCCTCACTGACCGCTCCCCATTGACCGATCCCCACTGACCACTCCTCACTGACCGCTCCTCACTGACCACTCTCCACTGACTACTCCTCACTGACTACTCCTCACTGACCGCTCCCCACTGACCACTCCACACTGACTGACCGCTCCCCACTGACTGACCGCTCCCCACTGACCGCTCTCCACTGACCGCTCTCCACTGAATACTCCTCACTGACCACTCCTCACTGACCGCTCCCCACTGACCGCTCCTCACTGACCGCTCCACACTGACTGACCGCTCCCCACTAACCGCTCCCCACTGACTGACTGCTCCCCACTGACCGCTCTCCACTGACCACTCCTCACTGACCGCTCCTCACTGTCCGCTCCCCACTGATTGCTCCTCACTGACCACTCCCTACTGACCGCTCGTCATTGACCATTCTTCACTGACCACTCCCCACTGACTGCTCCTCACTGACCGCTCCCCACTGACCACTCCTCACTGACCACTCCCTACTGACCACTCCTCATTGACCATTCCTCACTGACCGCTCCCCACTGACTGCTCCTCATTGACCACTCCTCACTGACCGCTCCCCACTGACTGCTCCCACTGACCGCTCCACACTGACTGACCGCTCCCCACTGACCGCTCCTCACTGACCGCTCCACACTGACTGACCACTCCTCACTGACCGCTCCACACTGACTGACCATTCCTCACTGACTGACCATTCCTCACTGATCGCTCCTCACTGACTGACCGCTCCTCACTGACCGCTCCCCACTGACCGCTCCTCACTGACCATTCCACACTGACTGACCACTCCTCACTGACCGCTCCTCACTGACCGACCATTCCTCACTGACTGACCATTCTTCACTGATCGCTCCTCACTGACTGACCGCTCCTCACTGACCGCTCCCCACTGACCGCTCCCCACTGACCGCTCCACACTGACTGACCGCTCCTCACTGACCGACCATTCCTCACTGACTGACCATTCTTCACTGATCGCTCCTCACTGACTGACCGCTCTTCACTGACCGCTCCCCACTGACCGCTCCTCACTGACCACTCCTCACTGACTGACCACTCCCCACTGACCACTCCTCACTGACTGACTGCTCCCCACTGACTGCTCCTCACTGACTGACCGCTCCCCACTGACCGCTCACCACTGACTGACCACTCCCCACTGACCGCTCTCCACTGACCACTCCTCACTGACTGCGCCTCACTGACCGCTCCTCACTGTCCGCTCTCCACTGACTACTCCTCACTGACTACTCCTCACTGACTGCACCCCACTGACCACTCCCCACTGACCGCTCCTCACTGACTGACCGCTCCCCACTGACCACTCCTCACTGACCGCTCCTCACTGTCCGCTCCCCACTGATTGCTCCTCACTGACCACTCCCTACTGACAGCTCCTCATTGACCATTCCTCACTGACCACTCCCCACTGACTGCTCCTCACTGACCGCTCCCCACTGACCGCTCCTCACTGACCACTCCCTACTGACCGCTCCTCATTGACCATTCCTCACTGACCGCTCCCCACTGACCGCTCCTCATTGACCACTCCTCACTGACCGCTCCCCACTGACTGCTCCCACTGACCGCTCCACACTGACTGACCACTCCCCACTGACCGCTCCTCACTGACCGCTCCACACTGACTGACCGCTCCTCACTGACTGACCATTCCTCACTGACTGACCATTCCACACTGATCGCTCCTCACTGACTGACCACTCCTCACTGACCGCTCCCCACTGACCGCTCCTCACTGACCGCTCCACACTGACTGACCGCTCCTCACTGACCGACCATTCTTCACTGATCGCTCCTCACTGACTGACCGCTCCCCACTGACCGCTCCTCACTGACCGCTCCTCACTGACTGACCGCTCCTCACTGACCGACCATTCCTCACTGACTGACCATTCTTCACTGATCGCTCCTCACTGACTGACCGCTCTTCACTGACCGCTCCCCACTGACCGCTCCTCACTGACCGCTCCTCACTGACTGCTCCTCATTGACTGACCATTCTTCACTGACTGACCATTCCTTACTGATCGCTCCACACTGACTGACCGCTCCTCACTGACTGCTCCCCACTGTCCGCTGCTCACTGACCGCTCCTCACTGACTGACCACTCCCCACTGACCACTCCTCACTGACTGACCGCTCCCCACTGACTGCTCCTCACTGACTGACCGCTCCCCACTGACCGCTCACCACTGACTGACCGCTCCCCACTGACCACTCCTCACTGATTGACCGCTCCGCACTGACTGACCACTCCCCATTGACCGCTCCTCACTGACTGACCACTCCCCACTGACCGCTCCACACTGACCGCTCCCCACTGACTGAGACCGCACCCCACTGACCGCTCCTCACTGACCACTCCTCACTGACTGACCACTCCCCACTGACCACTCCTCACTGACTGACCGCTCCCCACTGACCGCTCACCACTGACTGACCGCTCCCCACTGACCGCTCTCCACTGACCACTCCTCACTGACTGCGCTTCACTGACCGCTCCTCACTGTCCGCTCTCCACTGACTACTCCTCACTGACTGCTCCCCACTGACCGCTCCCCACTGACCGCTCCTCACTGACTGACCGCTCCCCACTGACTGCTCTCCATTGACCACTCCTCACTGATTGACCATTCCTCACTGACCACTTCTCACTGACCGCTCCCCACTGACCGCTCCTCATTGACCGCTCCTCACTGACTGACCGCTCCCCACTGACCACTCCTCACTGACTGACCACTCCCCACTGACCGCTCCCCACTGACTGACCACTCCTCACTGACTGACCATTCCTCACTGACCATTCCTCACTGACCGCTCCCCTCTGACCGCTCCCCACTGACCGCTCCCCAATGACCGCTCCCCACTGACCATTCCTCACTGACCACTCCTCACTGACCACTCCTCACTGACCGCTCCCCACTGACCGCTCCTCACTGACCGCTCCTCACTGACCATTCCTCACTGACCGCTCCTCACTGACCGCTCCCCTCTGACCGCTCCCCTCTGACCCCTTCCCACTGACCGCTCCTCACTGACCACTCCCCTGTGACGGCTCCCCTCTGGCCGCTCATCACTGACCACTCCCCACTGACCGCTCCCCTCTGACCGCTCCCCACTGACTGCTCCTCACTGACTGACCACTCCCTACTGACCACTCCTCACTGACCGCTCCCCACTGACCGCTCCCCTCTGACCGCACCCCACTGACCGCTCCCCACTGACCATTCCTCACTGACCGGTCCTCACTGACCGCTCCCCACTGACCGCTCCTCACTGACCGCTCCTCACTGACCATTCCTCACTGACCGCTCCTCACTGACCACTCCCCTCTGACCGCTCCCCTCTCACCCCTTCCCACTGACCGCTCCCCACTGACCGCTCCTCACTGACCACTCCCCACTGATCACTCCCCTCTGACCGCTCCCCACTGACTGCTCCTCACTGACTGACCACTCCCTACTGACCACTCCTCACTGACCGCTCCCCACTGACCGCTCCCTACTGACCACTCCCCACTGACCGCTCCTCACTGACCATTCCTCACTGACCACTCCTCACTGACTGACCATTCCTCACTGACCGCTCCTCACTGACCACTTCTCACTGACTGACCACTCCTCACTGACTGACCATTCCTCACTGACCATTCCTCACTGACCATTCCTCACTGACTGGCCGCTCCTCACTGACTGACCATTCCTCACTGACCATTCCTCACTGACCGCTCCTCACTGACCACTGCAACAAGCACAAAGGCTGAAGATGTGCAGCAACAATGGAGACACAGTCAGTGTTTGGGATTCACAGCCCCTCCTTCCTTCAGCCACTCTCACCATCTTCTGCTCATCCACCTCCTGCCTCACCATCCAACCACAGTGTTTAAAAAATACCTATCATTTACTTTTAAAAGTGCCACAATTTCTGGTATCTGTTATGAAATAGCCACTTGAGGTGTCTTGGATGTTGCTCATTGTTGTCCTCAGTTGTGTTAACAGGATTTGTTAATTTCTTTTTAAAAAAAGGATTGTAGTTTTTCTCTACATATATTAACAAATGTTACTTTTTTACTTCCTGAAGATCCAGAAGCAGGTTCTTCCATCAAGTTGCCTCCTGAAATTAATTCTCACTCATTGCATGATACATGCATTTCAATGCCCCAATCGATTGCCAAAGCTTCCCCCATCCTCATCAATTCCCAGCTCCTAATTGATAACAAACAAGAATTGACTATTAGAAAGGAATAGCTGCTCACGAGCGAGCGAGCGAGGATCACAGATTGCAGCCCTGTTGTAGTTACAGTGAAAGGCGGTTGCAAGTTTGTCTCACCTCCGCCACTCTCGCTGACAAAAAAAAACATTCTCCCTTTTTACCTACAATGACCAACAGGCAAAAAAAAATAGAATCAGAAAGATATTCCTTACTGCTGATCCTCCGATCCCGGCCGAGCGTCCGGCACTTGGTGAGACGCTGAGGAATAATCAATATGGCCGTCCGCCCACAGCTAGTACTGTGGTCAGTAATTCCATCACACTCGCTCAGAATGACATGGAGACGGCTAGTTTCACACCAGCACCTTGCCGACTGTGTGTGTGACATGGGTGGGGGGAGGCTGCACAGTGTGTGTGAGAGACTGTGAGCCTGCAGTATCAGGAGCCAGCATGCTGAATTTTATTGGATCATATGTGTGCAATATGAAATGATGGAGGATATGTAAAGCCGGTTTCCTTTATTCTCCAGTGAGAGAGCGTTAAACGACTCCAAAGCCATACAGATTCTCTAATCATGGCCAGTGTCTCCGATATACCTACAGATTAAATGGGACCTGAATTGGCGCTGGTCAGTTTGTTCTGAATGTGACTAACCTCCCACAGACAGCACTGCAGATGTGCTGTGTTGTATGATAAGCATCAGTGATTGATAGAGAGGAGGGGGGATGGGATTGAGCAACACACAGAGAAATACAGACACACAGAGGAATATGTAGAGCCCTCGATTTCACTGCCAAGGTGTGAGCGCCTTAAAGGGGCAATGTTACATTTGCAAAAATCTTATTGAAATATATCGAACCAAACTGATAACCAAACCCTGATATGCTTCAGGTAATGAGACGCATGTTTTGACCCAGATTAATCGTCCCTCTTGCTTCTGGCTCGGAGGACGATTCCTCCTCGGGAACATCCTCCCCAGCATCTGGCCAACCAGCGGATCTGCCCCCACAATGAAGCAGCACCTGAGAAGCACTGCGGCAAGGCGACTTGGAGTCGGAAGGGGAAGGGAAAGGTGTAGAGGTGGAGAGAAGATGCGGGGGGAAAAGGAAAGTGAGGTGCATGGCCGCAGGAGTTGGAGGTGTGTCAGTATTGTTCTTGCTTTTGTTGCTAGTTAATAAATTTTGTGAGGTTTGGGGGAATGGGGGAGGGGGTACCTTGTTCTATTTGAATTTGTGTTAATTGTGTTAGTAGTCTTATTGTAAATGTTAAAAATGTAATAAAAGATATAAATTTTATAAATTTGTTGTGGGGTGGGGGTGGGGTGTTTTTTTTTAGTATTTTAGAGTATGAATTAATACAAATATTATCATTAAATTTCTTTCAATAAACATAGCATTGTTGCGTATTTTCTCAGATAAGACCGCTTCTCCCTGTAAGTGCGTCGGTTCTCGTCCTCCTTCTCAGTCTGCCACCTCTTTGATTGAGCCATCTCTAGTCGGCAGCATGTGCGTAGTCATCAAGACTGACTGAGAAATTACAGGCCCTTTACAATAACTATCACTATTATACTTGTTCACAAACAATAAATTTACCTACTAATACAAATAAAATAAATTCAATTCGTCCACAGTATGAAAAGATGTATGTTCAGATTTTCAAATCACTTTAAAATAACTCCAGAATACGTCAGAACTCCCCAGAAATTGAAGCAGCCTTTTATATGAAAAGTACTCCGAGTTACAAAATAGCGCCCATACTGCTGGGTTAAGGTCAGGTGAGGGCAACTTTTTCTCAGCGTTTGTTTCGGCGAGCGATATTTTCGGCAATATGTGGACGAGATGCCGAAAGTAACGCTCGGCGATATTATGGGCGTTAGATTCCATTTTTCTGATGTTTATGGCAAAAATAAAATGGGCAGGCGTTAACTATATGCCGAAAGTAACACTGGCCGATAAATGAGCGATAAATGGGTGTAAGTTTCCATTTTTTGGCTAAATGGGCGATATCTTGGCGTTAAATTTCAGCGTTAAAATGGATGTTAGCTGGGTGGTAGCGATGCAAAACTTATGGAAAGTCTAACCCATAGTCCATTCTGTCCCATCACTGACAGATACTGACCCATAGTCCATCCTGTCCCATCACTAGCCAGTACTGAGCCATAGTCCATCCTGTCCCATCACTAGCCAGTACTGAGCCATAGTCCATCCTGTCCCATCACTGACAGATACTGACCCATAGTCAATCCTGTCCCATCACTGACAGATACTGACCCATAGTCCATCCTGTCCCATCACTGACAGACACTGACCCATAGTCCACCCTGTCCCATCACTAGCCAGTACTGAGCCATAGAAACATAGAAACATAGAAAATAGGTGCAGGAGTAGGCCATTCGGCCCTTCGAGCTTGCACCACCATTCAATATAATCGTGGCTGATCATGCAACTTCAGTACCCCATTCCTGCTTTCTCTCCATACACCTTGATCATTTTAGCCGTAAGGGCCACATCTAACTCCCTTTTGAATATATCTAACGAACTGGCCTCAACAACTTTCTGTGGTAGAGAATTCCACAGGTTCACAATTCTCTGAGTGAAGAAGTTTCTCCTCATCTCGGTCCTAAATGGCTTATCCCTTATCCTTAACCTGTGACCCCTGGTTCCGGACTTCCCCAACATCGGGAACATTCTTCCTGCATCTAACCTGTCCAATCCCGTCAGAATTTTATATGTTTCTATGAGATCCCTTGTCCCTCCTGTCCCATCACTGACAGATACTGACCCATAAATTCCCCCCTGTCCCATCACTGACCAATACAGACCCATAGAGTCCCTCCTGTCCCATCACTGACAGATACTGACCCATAGATTCCCCCCTGTCCCATCACTGACAGATACTGACCCATAGATTCCCCCCTGTCCCATCACTGACCAGTACAGACCCATAGAGTCCCTCCTGACCCATCACTGACGGATACTGACCCATAGTTTCCCTCCTGTCCCATCACTAACAGATACTGGCCCATAAATTCCCCCCTGTCCCATCACTGACCAATACAGACCCATAGAGTCCCTCATGTCCCATCACTGACAGATACTGACCCATAGAGTCCCTCCTGTTCCATCACTGACCAGTACTGACCCATAGAGTCCCTCCTATCCCATCACTGACAGATACTGACCCATAGATTCCCCCCTGTCCCATCACTGACAGATACTGACCCATAGATTCCCCCCTGTCCAATCACTGACCAGTACAGACCCATAGAGTCCCTCCTGACCCATCACTGACGGATACTGACCCATAGAGTCCCTCCTGTCCCATCACTGACAGATACTGGCCCATAAATTCCCCCCTGTCCCATCACTGACCAATACAGACCCATAGAGTCCCTCATGTCCCGTCACTGACAGATACTGACGCATAGATTCCCCCCTGCCCCATCACTGACAGATACTGACCCATAGATTCCCCCCTGTCCCATCACTGACCAGTACAGACCCATAGAGTCCCTCCTGTCCCATCACTGACAGATACGACCCATAGTTTCCCTCCTGTCCCATCACTGACAGATACTGACCCATAGATTCCCCCCTGCCCCATGACTGACAGATACTGACCCATAGAGTCCCTCCTGTTCCATCACTGACCAGTACTGACCCATAGAGTCCCTCCTATCCCATCACTGACAGATACTGACCCATAGAGTTCCTCCTGTCCCATCACTGACAGATACTGACCCATAGAGTCCCTCCTGCCCCATCACTGACAGATTCTGACCCAGAGTCCCTCCTGTCCTATCGCTGACAGAGACTGACCCATATAGTCCCTCCTGTCCCATCACTGACAGATACTGACCCATAGAGTCCCTCCTGACCCATCACTGACGGATACTGACCCATAGTTTCCCTCCTGTCCCATCACTAACAGATACTGGCCCATAAATTCCCCCCTGTCCCATCACTGACCAATACAGACCCATAGAGTCCCTCATGTCCCATCACTGACAGATACTGACCCATAGATTTCCCCCTGTCCCATCACTGACGGATACTGACCCATAGAGTCCCTCCTGTCCCATCACTGACAGATACTGACCCATAGAGTCCCTCCTGTCCCATCACTGACAGATACTGACCCATAGAGTCCCTCCTGTCCTATCACTGACAGATACTGACCCATAGACTCCCTCCTGTCCCATCACTGACAGATACTGACCCATAGACTCCCTCCTGTCCCATCACTGACCAGTACTGACCCATCGAGTCCCTCTTGTCCCATCACTGACAGATACTGACCCATAGACTCCCTCCTGTCCCATCACTCTCCAGTACAGACCCATAGAGTCCCTCTTGTCCCATCACTGACAGATACTGACCCATAGACTCCCTCCTGTCCCATCACTGACAGATACTGACCCATAGATTCCCCCCTATCCCATCATTGACAGATACTGACCCATAGATTCCCCCCTGTCCCATCACTGACAGATACTGACCCATAGAGTACCTCCTGCCCCATCACTGACAGATACTGACCTATAAAGTCCCTCCTGTCCCATCACTGACAGATACTGACCCATAGAGTCCCTCCTGTCCCATCACTGACAGATACTGACCCATAGAGTCCCTCCTGTCCCATCACTGACAGATACTGACCCATAGATTCCCCCCCTATCCCATCACTGACAAATACTGACCCATAGATTCCCCCCTGTCCCATCACTGACGGATACTGACCCATAGATTCCCTCCTGTCCCATCACTGACCAATACTGACCCATAGAGTCCCTCCTGTCCCATCACTGACAGATACTGACCCATAGAGTCTCTCCTGTCCTATCATTGACAGATACTGACCCATAGACTCCCTCCTGTCCCATCACTGACCAGTGCAGACCTATAGAGTCCCTCTTGTCCCATCACTGACCAGTACAGACCGATAGAGTCCCTCCTGTCCCATCACTGACCAGTACAGGCCTATAGAGTCCCTCCTGTTTAGTCCCTCCTGTAAGCTTCCTCCTGGCTCGCAAGTGTCATTGGCAATGGGGGTGCGGCACCTTGGGGTTCAGTGCTGCATTCGGGAACACTGGTAGCCCTCTGGCACCAGTGTTCCTGGCTATCACCTCCAGGGCCACCGCATCCGCAGCATGTTCTCCGTCATGGTCGCGGATATTGTGGCCAACTGTTGGGTTACGCCTCCCATTGCCTGGAGGAACTGCTGACCTATGTCAACACTCCTCCTGGACAAATGAACCATGTCCCCGCTGAGATCTGCCAATCGTGGAGCAGTCCTGCTGCGTCGAACCACCCTCCGCGGTGTCGGCGCCGGCATGGAGACACTTGGGGTGCCCTGCGGCAAAGTGCTTGGGCCCGCTACCTCCACGGTGGAGGAGGACATGGCCGCAGGAGCACTAAATGTAATCGGTGTGCTTGATATGGAGCTTGTTGCTGCAGGCTCCTCCAATTCCTCACTGTAGTCAGTAGAGGGGCCAACCTGCAGCTCAACGGGCGATATTCGGGGCTCCTCACCACCAGAAGCACGATCCACCACACACGCTGCCGTAAGATCATCACCTCGCCTCGGTGCTGTTGCCAGTGACTGCACTCTTGGCTGAGCTACAAAACATAAATGAGGTCATTAGAGGAGAAGGGGTGATTCAAATGCTACACACAGCATATGCACGAGAACAGTACTAACACTATAAAAATAATCACAGACATCACATTTAATGAACATAACCAAATCCTGCATTACAATGATTTTCATGAGCCCGTCATTAATTACATAACATTTTCATCAATCATCTATCATATATTGTACGGATGTGAGTGGGTTACATCACACAATGGTGTATACTTTACTCACATGGCCAACTGGGTGTGGATCGCCACTACTGCCAGCGCCCGCTCCTCGATGTCGGTCAGCTCACACATCACTGGTGGGCCACCACCCGTGCGCCGCTGCTCGGCCCTATTCTTCGAAAGCTTCTTCTGCAAAAGGGAACAACAGCACGACATGGCATAAGATCATTGCTAGGTACTGTCACAGATACTGATACAACCGATAACCGACAGATGTTATAATTATTCTTATTATCATTATTAACCTAAAGACGTATACCATAAACATAGGATTTGAGCAAAACATTACCGGTCTAACTGCGATACATCAGATTTGAATTTATTTACTCATTACATTTACAGTTCCAATTATATAAATACATAAGTAAATGTAAATAAATGTAATACTTACTCTGCTGGAGCTGACAAGATTGTTCCAGCGCTTGCGGCACTGGTTGCCCTCACGAACCTCATGCATCACCGATGAGACCACCCCTTCTGATATACCTCTGGGGTGGGCTTCTCACGCCCACCCCGGGTCAATTGACCCCCAACGTGACTCCACCTCCTGCAGGAGGGCAGCATTTGCATCGTCCAAGAATCTCCTCGGTCTTTTTTGTCCTTCCATCTCCAATTCCTCGCCAACTCACTGCCCTCACCAGCATCCTCCACCTCCACATTGTGCTCTCTCACCTTCTCCATGCCTTCCATTGTATTATTTTTTTTTACAGATATTTCTGTCTCACCAAACTAAATAGTGCTATATTTTATTATTACTCCTCACAAAAATCGTTCCAAACTCCCACAACAGCCAAACAAATCACAAAGACCCAGACGACAAACCCACACACGCTTTCTCTTCTTCTCTGCTCTCTCTCTCTCTCCTCTTCTGCTTATGTATTGATGACCCCGATCTCCTGAAACATGGGAAAAGACCGTTGCTATGGCGTTTTTATGGACACCAACATTTTATGACAGAAGAAAAAAAAAATACCGCTAACGCCCATTTTATTAAGTGGAAACTAGGGGGTTTGAAAATGGGCGATAATCGGCCATCTCAAAACCCATAATAAACGCCAACGCTGGAAATAACACCCATTTTTGGGCGATCTGCACAATAATGGAAAGTCTAGCCCTATGGGTCAATACTGGCTAGTGATTGGACAGGATGGATTATGGGTCAATACTGGCTATTGATAGGACAGGAGGGATTATAATCACTTTTATTTATATAGCGCCTTTAACGTAGTAAAACGTTCCAAGGTGCTTCACAACAGTGTTACAGACAAAACAGATAAATTTGACACCGAGCCACAGAAGAAATTAAGGCAGATGATCAAAAGCTTATTTAAAGGGATAGGTTTTAACGAGCGTCTTATAGGAGGAAAGAGAGATAGAGAGGCGTAGAGGTTTAGGGAGGGAGCTCCAGAGCTTAGGGCCCAGGCAGCTGAAGGCACGGCCACCGATGGTTGAGCAGTTATAATGAGGGATGTTCAAGAGGCCAGAATTTGAGGAGCGCAGACATCTTGTGGGATTGTGAGGCTGACAAAGATTACAGAGATAGGGAGGGGCAAGGCCATGGAGGGATTTGTAAACAAGGATGAGAATTTTGAAATCGAGGCATTGATTAACTGGGAGCCAATGTAGGTCAGAAAGCACAGGGGTGATGGGTGATCATGGCTTGGTGCGAGTTAGTACATGGGCTGCTGAGTTTTGGATGCATTCAAGTTTACGTAGTGGGCAATGTGCAAGGCCGGCCAGGAGTGAGTTGGAGTAGTCAAGTCTAGAGGTAACAAAGGCATGAATGAGGGTTTCAGCAGCAGAAGAGCTGAGGCAGGGGCTATGGGTCAGTACTGGTTAGTGATGGGACAGGAGGGACTATGAGTCAGTACTGATCAGTGATGGGACAGGAGGGCCTATGTGTCAGTTGTCTCCTTCTCTTCCATGCCCTGCATCACATGGGTCAGCCCATTTCTTCCACAGCTTTTTACCTCCAGATGCTCATGCTCTTTCTCGTTTCCATAAAAATATCCCTTTGTATGCGGCAGGTGGTGAGCCTGAATCACAACCCCTGACCAAGAGAAGGGGCTAGCCACAGCTGGGGGAACACTGCATTCCCACCGGACCCGAGTACCCCACTGGATGTCAACTCAGAGACCTGAACCACGCCTCCGCTGGCTGGGGCTGTCTGGAGTGGGGCTCGAACCCCAACCTCTGGCTCAGTGGGGGAATGCAATCCCTGAGCCAAAGCTCACTCCCCTCAGGTCAATAGTGCATGACTGCAAAAAGGTCGCTGACCTACCATGGCTCCGGGTCACCATCTTTCCAAGGCCTCGTCCCTCCCTATCTCTGTAACCTACTCCAGCCCTACAACCCTCCGAGATCTCTGCACTCCTCCAATTCTGGCCTCTTGCACACCCCTGATGTTAATTGTTCCACCATTGGCGGCCATGCCTTCGCTGCCTAGGCCTCAAGCTCTGGAATTCCCTCCCTAAACCTCCCCGCCTCTCTCTCTCTCTTCCTTTATGATGCTCCTTAAAGCCTTTGGGCTGGACTTTCTGCTCCTGCCCGCCTCTGTTTTCACCCCAGAGGGGCGGCAATGGCAGCAGTGAGCTTCTCTGGGCGGGCGGCCACCTTCCAGCGCCCCGCCGGGGTTTTCAGGGCCAGTCTCGGCGGGCATTATCGCCAGGAAGAGGAGCCTCCTGCCCAACCCGTAGCGCTGCATAGAGCGCCCCCTGCTGGGACCGCCGTGAAAGTGGACGGTCCGACCTGTAGCAGCTGCAGTGAGGTAAGTATTGTCGACCTCAGGTAAGTGTGATTGATTTTTTTTGTTGCGATTTATGTAGTGGCAGCATGAGATATTTTGGGGGAATGTTTTTGCTGGGTTTTATTCAGTTTTTTTTTCTCCCCAGGCCTCTGTTAGAATGTTCCGAGGCCGGCTGTTTAGCTCAGGATTTTGGCTTGCTCAGCCGGCCTAGCGCCCTAAGAGATGTATGTAACACCTCCCTTAGCGCTCCGCCCCACACTCAGGGCCCAGCTGCCCAATTTTGCTGACTGAGGCGCAAACATTTTCCAGGCAGGATCAGGACAGTCCCGCCGCCATTAACGCCCCGAAATCTTAAAAGCTGAAAATCTAGCCCTAACTCTTTGACCAATCTTTTGTTTATCTGTCCTAATATCTCAAATGTTGTTGAATATCAAATGTTGTTTGATAATGCTCCTGTGAAAAGCCACTGTGACATTTTACTGTGTTAAACGTGCTATATAAATGAAAGTTGTTGTTTGTTGTTGTGGAAGCAGTGATTACATTTGGGTTTTTGAAGCTTGCAGATTGCAGGAGGAATGGGAGGAGGTGCTAACATTTTGAGTTCCTGTGAAGGAGTGTGTGAAGAGTATGAGACAGTGCGGTAAATCTTGATTTCAATAAGGTGAGAATGTAGGGAGGTGGAAGAGAGAGTAAGACAAAATAACTGATACTTCAGAAGAACAAGAGAGGAAATTTCAGAAGGTGCATAAGGGAAGCCTCGAGAGGCAGTGCTCAGCTTGGCTAGGTATTCGTAAATGACAAATGACAGTGTATCAGACATGGATGTTAGAGCAACCCCAGGGGATAGTGAGCACAGAATGATTGCGGTTAATATGAACTGGAGCCCAATTCAATCTAATAGCAGGGACCAAGTTTATAACTAAACAGGCCCAATTCAAAGAGGTGAACTGAGACAAATGGATTGGAGGAGGATGTCTGTCAACACACGAGTAGAAGACCAATGGAACACCTTTAAAGGAATAATGCTGGGCACAGGGCAGGTACCAACCTATGATCAGCGAGCTCAGACTAAACAAACGTGAGCCTAAGTGGATTAACAAACAAATTAAAAGTGAAATAAAGAGGGGAAATGATCTTTACAAATCGTGTAGGGAGAGAGGCGAGGGGGGTGACAAAGATGAATAGGAACATGCAGAATTAAGTTAAAAGGGTAATGAGAGGGACCAAGCAAACAGCAAAACCACAGAATAAAATATATGAGTACAATTTCTCCCAGTACTACAACAGGAAGTGTACTACGAGAACATTAAAAGATGCAAATCTGATTGAAAGTGAGGATAAACACAAGATAGTCAATATTCTGAATGCTGACTCTCCAAGAACTCACAAGAGAAGACTTATGCCTCACGCTCTCTCCCAAAAATACCGCCACAGCAAAATTCAGGAACTCGATATAAATGAGATGGAATTCTTGGACAAGCCTGAAGGGCTCAAAACCAATAAATCCCCTGGGCTAGGTTATATTTATCCCAGAGTGTGGAGAGGGACTAGGGAGAATATGTGTGAAACACTAACGATCAGGAGAGAATCATTGGACACTGGGAAGCTACTAGAAAATTGGAAATAGGTTAACGTGGAGCCCATATCCAAAAACGGTGACAAGACAGACACAGGAACCTACAGTCCCATTGGTTTTATTTCCAATTCCGTGTGAAATAATGGAATTGACAAGCAGAAATGACCTTGCGACCGTGTGCCCGGCCGTTAACGACTCCCACGATGCCGCTATGGTGTTGAGCCCCAATCTCCTGCGTCCGGAGATTGTGACATCATGCTGTGAGCAACGTCCTGTTAGCGCCCCGGCATCTAACTTGGGTTTCGGCCCCTGAAGTCGCGCCGGGCGAGAACGGCGACAGGTTCGGGGACACGTACCCAGCGGCCGGCCGCAACCGGGGAGAAATTTAAAGGGGAGGTGCCCGACTGCTCCTGGAAAAAAAATCTTCGGTTTTCTTTTCCTCTCCGGTGCCGCTTTGGACGCGGAGTCGGTGCCGCGATCGCTCTGCTCGAGTGCCGGGCTGATCGCGCGGCACTCCCGCTCCCCGGTGGTCCAGGTAGGTGGGTTCCCAATCGGCAAAGTATGCAACGTGGGCCTTTCCCTTTAATTCAGGGAAGAGCCCCTCATACACGGCAGCACTACGCGGCCCAGTGCGTGGTGCTGCCGAGCCGTGCGCCCCGCTCCCGTCCCAGGACGGAAGTGAAGCGCTTGACTTAACGCTCCACTTCCTTTCGGGGGCGGTAACCCCAACTTATCGCGAGAGGGAAGACTTCTGTGCCTGGCACAAAGTCCCGCGCCCCGCAAGTGTTACTGCCCCAAACGGGACGGTACCCAATTTCTAGGCCTGTGACTTGGAGGAAAACTTGGAGGCGGTGGTGTTCCCATGCACCTGCTGCCCTTGTCCGTCTAGGTGGTAACGGCCGTGTATTTGGGAGGTGTTGCCGAAGAAGCCTTGGCGAGTTGCTATCCTGTTGCTCGTACACACTGCAGGCTTTCCCATGATAGGCAGCGCACTGAAGAAAAAGTCTGGACCACAGATAGAATATTTTTAAATTCCTTAACGCTGTTAATTATTCCCCATCAGATTCTTCCCTCAATCCCAGAAAACTTCAAGTAATAAAAATTCGGGACCCCACATACCATCCTTCCCTTCCTCCCCTTCCCCCCAACTCTCCTGGGGGAACACATCTCATTAATTTAAAGATTTGAAAGGTATCACTGGTAATAATACTCAGGGGAGCTGATGTGCTGAGAATGTAATCAGTGAGGTAGCTATTGATAAGTTTATTGATTATTCCGTGAACAGCCCATTGCTCATCTAGAAGAGCAGATATTGATGGATGATTAGTGATTGATTCTTACAATTGTTGTATAATGACTTTTTTCTCCAAGCTTTATATAATTCCTTACATTTGGGTGAATGTTCATTCAACTTTTAAGTTGCCAATAAATAATAGTTGCCCCATTCTTCCAAACCGCTGATCCTGCGGGAGGTGATATAGCTGGTGGTAGAAGTTCAAAGCTGTCGATGGTCGACTCAGTAATCAGATGCCTGACCCAGGGAGCATGCGCTACTCCTGGGTACAGTCTACAATCAACTGGCCTGCTAGACCAAGCTGGAGGACTAGGCCTGACAGTAGGTGTCAGCCTGGCTCAGCTCACCTCTGAGTCAGAAAGCTGCAGGTTCAAGTCCCACTCCAGGCACTGTCAGAGGCGCTGCTTTTTGGATGAAATGTTAAACCGAGGCTCCGCCTGCCCTCTCAGGTGAATGTAAAAGATCCCATGGCATTATTTCAAAGAAGAGCAGGTGAGTTCTCCTGGCCAATATTTATCCCTCAATCAACATCACAAAAACAGATTATCTGGTCATTATCACATTGCTGTTTGTGGGAACTTGCCGTGTGAAAATTGCCTGCCGTGTTTCCTACATTGCAACAGTGATTACACTTCAAAAAGTACTTAATTGGCTGTAAAGGTCATGGAAGGTGTTAATGAAATGCAAGTCTTTATTTCATATAGAATTTTACAGAACAGGAACAGGCCATTCTGACCAACTGGTCCATGCCAGTGTTTATGCTCCACACAAGTCTCCTCCCACCTTACTTTCATCTCACTCTATCAGCATATCCTTCGATTTCTTTCTCCCTCATAGCTTCCCCTTAAATGCATCTATGCTATTCGCCTCAACTACTCCTTGTGGTGGCAAGTTCCACATTCTCACCACTCTCTGGGTAAAGAAGTTTCTCCTGAGCCATTACTCACTAGACTGCATTGTGCAAGGTTTTGTCCTTCAGCTGAGCTTGCTCCGACAATTTGGCTGGATCCCACTTGTTAATCATTGAATAGAATAACATAATGGTTACAGCACAGAAGGAGGCCATTCGGCCCGTCGAGCCCGTACTGGCTCTCTGCAAGAGCACCTCAGCTAGTCCCACTCCCCTGCCCTTTCCCCGTAGTCCTGCAAATGTTTTTCCTTCAGGTACTTATCGAATTCGCTTTTAAAAGCCACGATGAATCTGTCTTCACCACCATTTCAGGCAGTGCATTCCAGATTCTAACCACTCGCTGCGCAAGAAAGATTTTTCCTCACGCGCCTTTGGTTCTTTTGCCAATCACCTTAAATCTGTGTCCTCTGGTTCTCGACCCTTCCGCCAATGGGAACAGTTTCTCTCTCTCTACTCTGTCTAGTCCCACCATGATTTTGAACACCTCGATCGAATCTCCTCTCTGCTCCAAGGAAAACAACCCCAGCTTCTCCAGTCTATCCACACAACTGAATTCCCTCATCACCTGGAACCATTCTTGTAAACCTTTTCTGCGCCCTATCTAAGGCCCTTTCCTTCCTAAAGTGCAGTGCCCAGAATTGGACACAATCTTCTAGTTGCGGCCGAACCAGTGTTTTTTTTAAAAGGTTCATCATAACTTTGTTACTTTTTTACTCAATGCCTTTATTCTTGAAGCCCAGGATCAGGTATGCTTTTAAATCACTTTCTCAACCTATCCTGCCACCTTCAACGATTTGCACACATGTATACCCAAGCCTCTCTGTTCATGCACCCCATTTAGTTTATATTGCCTCTCCTTGTTCTTCCTACCAAAATGTATCACTTCGCACTTTTCTGCATTAAGTTTCAGCTGCCACGTGTCCGCCCATTTCACCAGTCTGTCTATGTTCTCCCAGTGTCCCGGCCAACAGTCCAAACATCAATCCACTCCACCAAAAACAGATTATCTGGTCATTTATCAATTTGCCATTTGTGGGACCTTGCTATGTGCAAATTGGCTGCTGTCCTGTTATAAAACAACAAGGACTACTCCTCAGGAAGTAATTCCCTGGCTACAAAGCGTTTTGGGATATTAGGGAGAGAAATGATGAGCTCCAATTTAAAACAATATCCTTCATTCTTATCCTGCAGTTACTGGCAATTCAGCAAAGTGGCCGCATTGTCTCTGATTGCTCACTAGGTGGAGCCAAACACTCACGTAGTCCAATCCCAGTCTGGGCAATGGCCAAACTCACTCCTCCAACACCCAGCCCTCTGGTACTTTAACACCTTAGTCATTTTACAGCTTGCAATCTGTCAATCAATCAATTGTTTTAAAACACTGACCTTAAATTCTTAATAAAATGAAATACACCTCCCACCAAAGAATAACAGCTAAAACAGGTTCGAGCCTCACTTAAATAGTGAAGAAAGGAATTCCAATATGCGTACACTATAATCTTGTTTTCCAGCTTTAATTCTTTGATTCAATAAAAAATGATTAACTCGGTTGTTATTATTTAATTGAAGTGATTCTCACAGTGAAGGATGGCAATCTCAGTAAGTGAAATATCACATTTTACATCAAACATTCCCAGGACAGTTACAGCACGGGTTAGATACAAAGTAAAGCTCCCTCTACACTGTCCCATCAAACACTCCTAGGGCAGGTGTAAATGGTCTGGTTCAGTCTGAGACAGTGGCCAGAGAGAGGGATGAAGTTGGTGGCTAGGGAACAGAGTTTGTGGTGGGGACCAAAAAGGATGGCTTCGGCATTCACAATATTTAATTGGAGGAAATTTCTGCTATGTCGGACAAATCAGAGACAGTGGAGGGGTCGAAAGAGGTGGTGGTGAGGTGGAGCTGTGTGTTGTCAATGTACATATGGAACCTGACGAGTTTTCAGATGATATCGTTGAGGGGAAGCATGTAGATGAGAAATGGGAGGGGGCTAAGGATAGACCAATGGCACATGAACACACACACAAACACTCACACACACACACACGCCTGAACAAATCTACTGACACAGACACAGAATCACACATGTGCATGTCAGCACACACACTAATATTAACGCACACTTACAGACACATACAAGCACTCACATACTTAAACACACTGACATACACATGCACACAGACACTCATGCACATGCACATGCATTCATACGTACACAGACACACAAACACATTCAGACTCACACATGCTCAACTCCAGATGGAGAGGGCTCAAGTGGAAACGGGGCAGCAAAGGGATGAAGTTGGTGAAGTCAGTGTTCGGCCCAGGCAGAAGGTCAAATACAGTTGCTGGAGTTTATATTGAGATTTGAGTGTAGAGGGGCGAAGGCAGCGTGATCAGAGTGGGGAACGGGTGGGTGGGCGGGTCAGATTCTGCAGGATAGAGGTGGATAGTTATCCATTTAAAGTGTCCCTGCCTTCATGAGGACGTGTTTGGCAAAATCCTTGTTCAGCAACAGACAGCACAGTGCCTGACGTGTATGAGCACAGCTACATCCAATAGTTACCAGCAAAATAAGGCGCTTCAACAGATGGCTGCTGACCTTTCTACCAGTTCAGTAGCTTGTTCGCTGCAGGGAGAGTGTTGTGGGGTGATTATTGCAGCTTCACCGTGATTTGCTGCTCGCGGTCCATTCCACCAACAAAGGCAGATTCTCGGAAAGCTGAGGCCCATCGCCGAGGTATCTTCAGTCTGTTAGTTATGATCAAAAAGGGGCAGTTTAACCAATTATTGGAAAAACAGAGATACGGGATTCAGAGAAGTTTCAGGAATCAAGCACAACTAACGAGTGACTTTTAAACAAATGTTTCCTATTGAAGTGGAGTTAAAGGGT
Source organism: Pristiophorus japonicus (assembly GCF_044704955.1). NCBI lineage: Eukaryota > Metazoa > Chordata > Chondrichthyes > Pristiophoridae > Pristiophorus > Pristiophorus japonicus. The sequence goes on from NC_091990.1 coordinate 24,914,308, forward strand.
TTATTTGGGATCTCAGAAGATTGCTGAAAGGAGATCGGTTAGAGCTAGTGTTTCTAGTTGGAGGGTTTGCGGGATTTTGCGGTTGATAGTTTAAGTATCAATTATTTCACAAATCCAAACAAGAAAGAAAGACTTGGATTTATATAGCGCCTGTCATGACCACTAGATGTCCCAAAGCACTTTACAGCCAATGAAGTACTTTTGAAGTGTAGTCACTGTTGTAATGTAAGAAACACAGCAGCCAATTTGTGCACAGCAAGCTCCCACAAACAGCAGTGTGGTAATGACCAGATAATGTGTTTTTTTGTTATGTTGATTGAGGGATAAATATTGGCCAGGATACCGGGGATAACATCCCTGCTCTTCTTCGAAATAGTGTCATGGGATCTTTTATGTCCACCTGAGAGAGCAGACAGGGCCTCGGTTTAACGTCTCATCCAAAAGACTGCACCTCTGACAGTGCAGTGTTCCCTCAGTACTGCCCCGCCGACGGTGAAGCACTCCCTCAGTACTGACCCTCCATCAGTGCAGCACTCCCTCAGTACTGACCCTGACAGTGGAGCACTCCCTCAGTACTGACCCTCCAACAGTGCGGCACTCCCTCAGCACTGCCCCTCCAACAGTGAAGCACTCCCTCAGTACTGCCCCTCCGACAGTGCAGCACTCCCTCAGTACTGACCCTGACAGTGGAGCACTCCCTCAGTACTGACCCTGACAGTGGAGCACTCCCTCAGTACTGACCCTCCAACAGTGCGGCACTCACTTAGCACTGCCCCTCCAACAGTGAAGCACTCCCTCAGTACTGCCCCGCCGACAGTGCAGCACTCCCTCAGTACTGACCCTGACAGTGGAGCACTCCCTCAGTACTGACCCTCCAACAGTGCGGCACTCCCTCAGCACTGCACTGGAGTGTCAGCCTAGATTTATTGTGCTCAAGTCCAAGGAGTGGGATTTGAACCCAATCCTTCTGAGTCAGAGGCGACTGTGCTACCCACTGAGTCACAGCTGACAACTAGCCAGAACACTTTATAATAAAAACCTCATTCTTCTCCAAGATTTTGAAACTCCTACATTACAACAGTGACTACATTTCAAATGTATGGTCAGAGGTGCAGTCTTTCCGCTGAGACGTTAAACTGTCTACTCTCTCAGGTGGATGTAAAATATATCATGGCACTGCTTCGAATAGCTGGGTGAGTGCTCTCCCGTGTCCTGGCCAATATTTATGCCTCAACCAGTATCACTAAAAACAAATTATCTGGTCATTATCGCTGTTTGTGAGACCTTGCTGTGCACGAATTGGCTGCTGCGTTTCCTACATTACAACAGTGACTATATTTCAAAATTACTTCATTGGCTGTAAAGTGCTTTGGGACATCCTGAGATCATGAAAGGCGCTATATAAATGAAAGTCTTTCTATGGTTCCCAAAGTTCCCCACTTTGTTTCTCTACAAGGTTTCCTCGCCTCGTGTCTGGGTCTGTTGTAGAATAATTGATCGAGATTGATTGCTATGATTAGCCAACAACTCCATTATCATTGTATCATGCGACTACCAGGATGGTAGAAGGCGAACTAGATGGACCTTAGTCTTTTTTCATCTCACACTTCCTATGTTTATTCACTGCATGTAATTTGCTAAAGGTCATTAGCATAATTAAAATACTGAGTGGCTCCAGTTCACCACGAGTTGGAGAGTTTCTGCGATTATTTTGACAGGGATCTTTTATTTGGCCAGAATAAACACATTCAAAATCTGAAACACTTATATAAACACCAACACTGAGTTGGAGCCAAATTGTTGGGAAGGTGTTGGAGTGTATGTGGCGGGTGGGGAGGGGGGGGGAACGGGGGGGAGAGGATCACTGTTAGAAATGACACATCATCATTGTCATCATCATAGGCAGTTCCTTGAAATCGAGGAAGACTTGCTTCCATTCTAAAAGTGAGTTGTCAGATGACTGTACAGTTCAATATGGGAATGACAGTCTCTGTCACAGGTGGGACAGACAGTGGTTGAAGGAAAGGGTGGATGGGGAGTCTGGTTTGCCGCACGCTCCTCCGCTGTCTGCGTTTGGTTTCTGCATGCTCTCGGCGATGAGACTCGAGGTGCTCAGCACCCTCCCGGAAGCTCTTCCTCCACTTAGGACCTCAAATCTGGTACCAAGCTTATGGTTGACAGGGCAGTGGTGATACTCGGCTTCCTGTATGGCTCAGAGACATGGAACATATACAGTAGACACCTCAAAGCGCTGGAGAAGTACCACCAGCGCTGCCTCTGCAAGATCCTGCAAATCCACTGGGAGGATAGACACATCAATGTCAGTGTTCTTGATCAGGCCAACAGCTCCAGCATCATAGCACTGACCACACTCAACCAGCTCCGTTAGACGGGCCACATCGTCCACATGCCCGACACGAGACTCTCAAAAACGGGATGAGGTCCTACGAGACGAATTTAGGGAGCTAGGAGTTAAATTAAAAAGTAGGACTTCAAAAGTAGTAATCTCAGGATTGCTACCAGTGCGACGTGGTAGTCAGAGTAGGAATCACAGGATAGCTCAGATGAATACGTGGCTTGAGCAGTGGTGCAGAAGGGAGGGATTCAAATTCCTTGGGCATTGGAACTGGTTCTGGGGGAGGTGGGACCAGTACAAACCGGACGGTCTGCACCTGGGCAGGACCGGAACCAATGTCCCAGGGGAAGCATTTGCTAGTGCTGTTGGGGAGGAGTTAAACTAATGTGGCAGGGGGATGGGAACCTATGCAGGGAGACAGAGGGAAATAAAATGGAGTCAGAAGCAAAAGATAGAAAGGAGAATAGTAAAAGTGGAGGCAGAGAAACTCAAGGCGAAAAACAAAAAGGGCCACATTACAGAAAAATTCTAAAGGGGCAAAGTGTGTTAAAAAGACAAGCCTGAAGGCTCTGTGCCTCAATGCGAGGAGTACTCGGAATAAAGTGGACGAATTAACTGCACAGATAGCAGTTAATGGATATGATGTAATTGGCATCACGGAGACATGGCTCCAGGGTGACCAAGGCTGGGAACTCAACATCCAAGGGTATTCAGCATTGAGGAAGGATAGACAGAAAGGAAAAGGAGACGGGGTGGCGTTGCTGGTTAAAGTGGATATTAATGCAATAGTAAGGAGGGACATTGGCCTGGATGATGTGGAATCGGTATGGGTGGAGCTGCGGAATTCCAAAGGGCAGAAAACGCTAGTGGGAGTTGTGTACAGACCACCAAACAGTAGTAGTGAGGTTGGGGACAGCATCAAACAATAAATAAGGGATGTGTGCAATAAAGGTACAGCAGTTATCATGGGCAACTTTAATCTACATATTGATTGGGCTAACCAAACTGGTAGCAATGCAGTGGAGGAGGATTTCCTGGAGTGTATTAGGGATGGTTTCTAGACCAATATGTCGAGGAACCAACTAGGGAGCTGGCCATCCTAGACTGGGTGATGTGTAATGAGAAAGGACTAATTAGAAATCTTGTTGTGCGAGGCCCCTTGGGGAAGAGTGACCATAATATGGTAGAATTCTTTATTAAGATGGAGAGTGACACAGTTAATTCGGAAACTAGGGTCCTGAACTTAAGGAAAGGTAACTTCGATGGTATGAGGCGTGAATTTGCTAGAATAGACTGGTAAAGGATACTAAAAGGGTTGACGGTGGATTGGCAAACATTTAAAGGTCACATGGATGAACTTCAGCAATTGTACATCCCTGTCTGGAGTAAAAGTAAAACGGGGAAGGTGGCTCAACCATGGCTAACAAGGGAAATTAAGGATAGTATTAAAGCCAAGGAAAAGGCATATAAATTTGGCTAGAAAAAACAACAAACCTGAGGACTGGAAGAAATTTAGAATTCAACAGAGGAAGACTAAGGTTTTAATTAAGAGGGGGAAACTAGAGTACGAGAGGAAGCTTGCAGGGAACATAAAAACTGACTGCAAAAGTTTCTATAAATATGTGAAGAGAAAAAGATTAATGAAGACAAACATAGGTCACTTGTAGTCGGATTCAGATGAATTTATAATGGGGAACAAAGAAATGGCAGACCAACTGAACAAATACTTTGGTTCTGTCTTCACGAAGGAAGACACAAATAACCTTCCGATTGTACTAAGGGACAGTAGGTCTAGTGAGAAGGAGGAACTGAAGGATATCCTTATTAGGCGGGAAATTGTGTTAGGGAAATTGATGGGATTGAAGGCCGATAGATCCCCGGGGCCTGATAGTCTGCATCCCAGGGTACTTAAGGAAGTGGCCCTAGAAATAGTGGATGCATTGGTGATCATTTTCCAACAGTCTATCGATTCTGGATCTGTTCCTATGGACTGGAGAGTAGCTAATGTAACACCACTTTTTAAAAAAGGAGGGAGAGAGAAAACGGGTAATTATAGACCGGTTAGCCTAACATCAGTAGTGGGGAAAATGTTGGAATAAATCATTAAGGATGAAATAGCAGCGCATTTGGAAAGCAGTGACAGGATCGAGCCAAGTCAGCATGGACTTATGAAAGGGAAATCATGCTTGATGAATCTTCTGGAATTTTTTGAGGATGTAACTAGCAGAGTGGACAAGGGAGAACCAGTGGATGTGGTGTATTTCGACTTTCAAAAGGCTTTTGACAAGGTCCCGCACAAGAGATTGGTGTGCAAAATCAAAGTGCATGGTATTGGGGGTAATGTACTGATGTGGATAGAGAACTGGTTGGCAGACAGGAAGCAGAGAGTCGGGATAAATGGGTCATTTTCAGAATGGCAGGCAGTGACTAGTGGAGTGCCACAGGGTTCATGCTGGGAACCCAGCTCTTTACAATATACATTAACGATTTAGATGAAGGAATTGAGTGTAATATCTCCAAGTTTGCGGATGACACTAAGCTGGGTGAGGGTGTGAGCTGTGAGGAGGACGCTAAGAGGCTGCAGGGTGACTTGGACAGGTTAGGTGAGTGGGCAAATGCATGGCAGATGCAGTATAATGTGGATAAATGTGAGGTTATCCATTTTGGGGGCAAAAACACGAAGGCAGAATATTATCTGAATGGCGGCAGATTAGGAAAAGGGGAGGTGCAACGAGATCTGGGTGTCATGGTTCATCAGTCACTGAAAGTGGGCATGCAGGTACAGCAGGTGGTGAAGAAGGCAAATGGTAGCTTGGCCTTCATAGCTAGGGGATTTGAGTATAGGAGCAGGGAGGTCTTACTGCAGTTGTACAGGGCCTTGGTGAGGCCTCACCTGGAATATTGTGTTCAGTTTTGGTCTCCTAATCTGAGGAAGGACGTTCCTGCTATTGAGGGAGTGCAGCGAAGGTTCACCAGACTGATTCCAGGGATGGGTGGACTGTCATATGAGGAGAGAATAGATCAACTGGGCCTTTATTCATTGGAGTTTAGAAGGATGAGAGGGAATCTCATAGAAATGTATAAGATTCTGACGGGACTGGACAGGTTAGATGCGGGAAGAATGTTCCCGATGTTGGGGAAGTCCAGAACCTGGAGACATAGTCTTAGGATAAGGGGTAGGCCATTTAAGACTGAGATGAGGAGAAACTTCTTCACTCAGAGAATTGTTAACCTATGGAATTCCCTGCCGCAGAGAGTTGTTGATGCCAGGTCATTGGATATATTCAAGAGGGAGTTAAATATGGCCCTTACAGCTAAGGGGATCAAGGAGTATGGAGAGAAAGCAGGAAAGGGGTACTGAGGGAATGATCAGCCATGGTCTTATTGAATGGTGGTGTAGGCTCGAAGGGCCGAACGGTCTACTCCTGTACCTATTTTCTATGTTTCTATGTTTCTAAGCGCTCTACTCGGAATTCCTATATGGCAGGCGATCCCCAGGTGGGCAGAGGAAACGTTTCAAGGACACCTTCAAAACCTTCTTGATAAAGTGCAACATCCCCACCGGCACCTGGGAATCCCTGGCCCAAGACTGCCCAAAGTGGAGGAAATGGCACATCACAATTCATGTGCACAATAAATAGTGAGAGAGAGAGAGAGAGAGAGAGAGAGACAGGCAGATTGAGAAAGACAGAAAGATAGAATTAGAGTGAGAGAGCGGGAGTTAGAGAGAGAGTTAGAGAGAGAGAGATAGAGTGAGAGAGAGAGAGAGAGAGAGAGACAAGCAGACTGAAAGTCAGAGAGATAAAGTGAGAGGGAGTAAAAGAGAGAGAGAGAGACAGAGAGAGAATTAGAGAGAGTTAGAGTGAGAGAGAGAGTTAGAGAGAGAGATAGTGAGAGAGAGAGAGTGAGAGAGAGAGATAGAGTGAGAGAGTTAGTGAGAGTTCGAGAGAAAGAGACAGAGTGAGAGAGAGAGAGAATTAGAGAGAGAGAGATAGAGTGAGAAAGTGAGAGAGAGTTAGAAAGAGAGAGAGTTAGCGAGAGAGATATAGAGTGAGAGAGAGTTAGAGAGTCATCATCATCATCATAGGCAGTCCTTCAAGATCGAGGAAGACTTGCTTCCACTCTGAAAGTGAGTTCTCAGGTTACTGAACAGTCCAATATGGGAATTACAGTCTCTGTCACAGGTGGGACAGACAGTCGTTGAAGGAAAGGGTGGGTGGGGAATCTGGTTTGCCGCACGCTCCTTCCACTGCCTGCACTTATTTTCTGCATGCTCTCGGCGACGAGACTCGAGGTGCTCAGCGCCCTCCCGGATGCTCTTCCTCCACTTAGGGTGCTCTTTGGCCAGAGACTTCCAGGTGTCGGTGGGGATGTTGCATTTTATCAAGGAGGCTTTGAGGGTGTCCTTGAAATGTTTCCTCTGCCCACCTGGAGCTCATTTGCTGTGTAGGAGTTCCAAGTAGAGCGCTTGCTTTGGGAGTCTTGTGTCAGGCATGCGAACAATGCGGCCCACCCAATGGAGCTGGTCGAGTGTGGTCAGTGCTTCGATGCTGGGGATGTTGGCCTGATTGAGGACACCAACGTTGGTGCGTCTGTCCTCCCAGGGGATTTACAGGATCTTGCGGAGACATCGTAGGTGGTATTTCTCCAGCGATTTGAGGTGTCTACTGTATATGGTCCACGTCTCCGATACATACAGGAGGGCAGGTATCACTTCAGCCCTATTGACCATGAGCTTGGTGCCAGATTTGAGGGCCTGATCTTCGAACACTCTCTTCCTCAGGTGGCCGAAGGCTGCGCTGGCGCACTGGAGGCAGTATTGAACCGCAAAGTACTCCACCCACCCCTTAAACCATGCTGCCAGGGCCCACTGCCTATCCCCCACCCCCCAAATGTGGCCTACCTTCCAGGCCGACCTCCTCATTGCCAAATCCCTCCAGCTGAAGACTCAGCTGCTCCAAGTGATCCCCGGCGACCCCTGGCGATCTCAGCGGTGGTGAGTGTCATGTATCTCACATTACTGTATATAACTGTATCTTACCATGCTATACATGACTGTAACTGGATATGACCTGTAACAATAAGCATACCTTACCACCAGGGGTGCACTTGCAGGAGACACTCCATACCTGTCCCATGGAGTATATAAAGGGAGGTCTCAGGCAAGTGCAGGACTGGAGAGCTGGAATTAAGGGTGCAGGTCCTGAGTGACCTTGACTTCAGCATGTGTATCGTGTAAGTCAGTACATTAGAGTCAGGACTTAACAGTGGCGACGAGTTACGGGATCACAGAATCCACAGAATGGATACCAACAGCTCAGAACAGAAATACAATGCTGGAGACAATTAGGATGACTTTATAGAAAGGCTCCAGCAAAGCTTTGTGACCAAAGACTGGCTGGGCGATGATAAGGCAGACAAGGGAAGAACCCATCTCTTGACCAGCTGTGACTCGAAAACATACGCTTTAATGAAAGACCTGCTGGCACCTGAGAAACCGGCAAGCAAGTCATTTGAGGAGTTGAGCACACTGGTGAGAGATCACCTAAAGCCAGCGAGCAGCCTACACATGGCCAGACACAGGTTCTACAACTACAGACACTGTATGGGCCAAAGCATACCCGACTTTGGATCGGGTAGGCCTAAGAGTTAAGAAATCCAAGTGTCTGTTTCTCGCGCCTGAGGTTGAATTTTTGGGCAGAAGGATTGCCGCTGATGGAATCCGCCCAACCGAATCCAAAACCGAAGCGATTTGCCTGGCACCCAGGCCCCGGAATGTCTCGGAACTGCGCGCCTTTCTCGGGCTGCTCAATTACTTTGGGAACTTTATGCAGAACTTGAGCACACTGCTGGAGCCTCTCCACGTGCTACTCAGAAAGGGGTGCGATTGGTTTTGGGGGGACGCCCAAGAACACGCCTTCAATAAGGCACGCAACCTTATATGTTCCAAGAGTGTTTTAGCCTTTTTGGCTCAGGTAAAAAGTTAGTCCTTACGTGTGATGCGTCAGTGTACGGGGTCGGGTGCGTTTTACAGCACGTCAATGATGCGGGTAAATTGCAGCCCGTTGTTTATGCCTCCAGGTCACTTTCGCGGGCGGAGTGCGGGTACGGTATGGTTGAGAAGGAGGCGCACGCGCGCGCGTGTATGGTGTCAAAAAGATGCACCAATTCCTTTTCGGGGCCAAGTTTGCATTAGAAACCGACCACAAACCCCTCACGTCCCTACTATCCGAGTGCAAGGCAATAAACGCCAACGCCTCGGCGTGCATTCAGCGGTGGGCACTCATGCTGGCGGCTTACGACTACACGATAAGGCACAGACCAGGCACAGACACCTGTGCCGACACACTTAGCAGGCTACCCCTGGCGACCACAGAAGGGTCCGACAAACAGGACTGTGAGATGGTCATGGCAATCAATGCCTTTGAATCCACATGTTCGCCCACGACGGCTCGCCAAATCAGAGCCTGGACGACCAGCGACCCCACGCTATCTCTAGTTAAAAGATGTGTTTTAACTGGTGACTGGGCAGAGGCTCGCGATGCCTGCCCCGAGGAGGTCAAACCCTTCCATAGGTGCATGCAGGAACTCTCACGACAGGCAGACTGCCTGATGAGGGGCAGCCGAGTGGTTATGCCCTTACGGGGCAGGGAGGCGTTTGTCCGGGAGCTCCATCGCGAGCATCCGGGGATCGTCCTTATGAAGGCCATAGCCAGATCTCATGTCTGGTGGCCTGGCATTGACGCGGACTTGGAGCTCTGCGTCCGACGGTGCACCATTTGTGCCCAACTCAGTAATGCTTTAAAGTCAGTGCACAAGACAACCAGTGAATCCCAGTGATCAGGCATAGAAATGGACAATAAACTGTTCAAGTGACTTTAATTTGACTGATTGGTTAGAAATTGATGCAGGAAACACACAAGGGATTTTAAAATCCCTCTCCGTGTCGGTCAGTTTAATGTTCAATAACATTCAGAGCTGGTGTGTTCACTATGCAACTAATATCATCATCATAGGCAGTGCCTCGAAACGAGGATGACTTGCTTCCACGCCAAAAAAAAGGATGAGTTCACAGGTGTTTCGAATGAAGAACCCGAACTCCATCCTCAAGGGTGGAAGATGCCTGTGTGTGGATTTTTTTAACATGTGGTGGCCGTTGCAGTATTAATGGTTGCAGTATTAACTAACATCAGTATTAATGGTGGCTCCCTAATCACAGATTCTGGGATGGGTCAGGTTCAAATCCTGATTACATCTGTCCCTCTCCATTCTCAGTCACAAACCCCCTCTATCGAATTCACTTCTCATACAAAACTAGTCTCACGGAGCCAATACTGCAGGGGCAAGACTGGGAAAATCACCCAGTTCTGGAATATCCCAACAGGGACCCTATAGGTAGTGGCCGCCACAGATCGGGGAGGAATCGTGTATTTAAGACAACAGTTTAAAAATTCCATTGAACAGTCACACAAATCATTAACTGGTTCATAGGAAATTCCATCAAAGTTTATCTGCTAGATTTTTTAACAGGGGTCATTAAAGAGTAATTGTACCAAAATGTCCAGGGATATCGTGTAATAATATCAACAGTTCCCCTGTGGGCATGTTTCTGCATCCTGGACGGTGGGCAGTTGAGATCCCAGTGTTGCTGGGGTGAAGTTGGTACTACAGGTTACCCAGCAATCTGCAGTACACAGGGGGGGGCGGCGGGCAGGGAAGGTTAAACCCCGGGTCCAATGAGCAGCTATTAAACCTCAGAGGGAAATTAAAAGACACCGTTCGGATGATGAGATCACAGTGTAAATGTGAATTTAAACCCTGAATGTGGTACGGCTGTGTGTATGTGTCTGTGTCTGTGAGTTATTTTGGCCAAAACAGGCATTAAATGGGTGCTGTGTTAACTCCTTTACCAAGGTGGCATCTTGTGCTATACACGGGCTAAACCGCCATTTTCAGCTCAAGACCACATCTTGGCCACCTCAGAGGCTCTTTAGCGTTGGAACGTGTTGCCGAAAATCACCCCCAATGTGTTTCTCTGCATATGTGTGTGTGTCCCTGTGTGTGTATGAGTGTGTGTCCCTGTGTCTGCGTGTGTGTGAGTGTGTGTGTGTGTGTGTCTGTTCCTGTGTCTGTGTGCGTGTCCCTGTGTCTGTGTGTGAGTGTGTATGTGTGTGTCTGTTCCTGTGTCTGTGTGCGTGTCCCTGTGACTGTGTGCGAGTGTGTGTGTGTCCCTGTGTGTGAGAGTGTGTCTGTTCCTGTGTGTGTCCCTGTGTGTGTTAGTGTGTGTGTCCCTGTGTCCTTGTGTGCGTGTGTATCTGTCCCTCTGAGCACTGAGCAAGGCTGCTAACAGCAGGGTGGGACCTGGCTGGGTGTGAAAGGGGCTGGGTCTGAGCACTGGGTGATGGTGAAGTGTGGGGAGAAGGTGCCAACCCATCAGTAGCTGACACCAACTCTGTTGCTCCTCCTGATGCCTGGTTGCTGGAGGGGGGTGATGCGAGTGGGGGGGCGGGGAGGGGGGGAAGGGGCAGTGGGTGAGGTGGGGGGGGGGGGAGATGGGGAGGATGGGTGAGGACCAGTCAGTTCGTCCCTCGTGCTGAGAGCTAACGTCTGTACCGGAGATTGGGACACACTGCCGGGCTGCACCCTGGGGCGACACCCTCCTCCGCCATCGCAGCCCGATACTCGCAGTCTCAGCTCTGTGGAGATTCTTAAGCCACTGTCACTCTCCATTTCTGTGGCCTTCCTTATGTTATTGCTGGACTTAAGCCCACAGTGCAGGAGAACTCCACGTGTTGTGGAGAGAGTCGGAGAGAATTCAAATTAAATTGGGAAACAGTGTTTTGGTGACACAATGTTTGAGTTTTAAAAGCCGGTGGATTGTAAGACAACGGAAAGACTGAGAGAGAAGGAAGTGAAGTGTGGTCACTGTTGTAATGTAGGAAACACAGCAACTAATTTGCGCACAGCAACGTCCCACCAACAGCAATGTGATAAATAGAACATAAAAAATAAGAGCAGGAGTCGGCCATTTGCCCCTCAAGCCTGCTCCGCCATTTAATAAGATCATGGCTGATCTGATCCTGGCCTCAACTCCACTTCCCTGCCCGCTCCCTATAACCCTTAACTCCCTTATCATTCAAAAATCTGTCTATCTCCACCTTAAATATATTCAATGACCCAGTCTCCACCGCTCTCTGGGGTAGAGAATTCCAAAAATTCACGACCCTCTGAGAGAAGAAATTCCTCCTCATTTCTATCTTAAATAACCTGATAATCTGTTTTAGTGATGTTGGTTGAGGGGTAATTATTAGCCAGGACAGTGGGTAGAACTCCTTGCTTTTCTTCAAATAGTGCCTTGGGATCTTTAACGTTCACCTGAGAGGTCTGACTGGGCCTCAGCTTAACGTTGCATCCGAAAGACGGCACCTCCGACAGTGCTGCACTCCCTCAGTACTGACACTGGGAGCATCGGTCTGGATTATGTGCTGACATCTCTGGAACGGGACTTGAACCCACAACATTCTGACTCAGAGGCGAGACTTCTACCCCCTTTCCCTCCCTTCAAGCACAGGCGTGTCCTCTGGTTTTATTGTTCTGGACAAGGTGAAACAGCTCGTCATGGTCGACATTATTGAGTCCCATTAGAATCCTAAAAACCGTAATCACGTCAGCTCTCAGCATTCTGTTTTGCAGTGAAAACATGCCCAATTTACATCATTGTTCCGCATGACCCAGTCCCTTCAATCATTTCGATTCCCCTCTTCTGTATCCTTTCAATAGCGACAATATCCTTTTTGTACTGTGGCGACCAGGACTGTACCCAGTATTCTAAGTGCGGTCACACCAATGATGTATAAAGTGGCAGGATTGTTATATATGTAAACTTGTATTTACTCTGTACAGCCACCATAGGGCTCATCCCCTGGAGTCCCAAGGGACCCCATAATCCCTTGGGAGCACAGGTATTTAAGGAGGCCTCACAGGTTGGAGAAGCAATCTGGAGACCTGCAATAAAAGACTAAGTTCACACTTTACTTTGAGCTCAAAGTGTTCAGTCTGACTCTTTCTCCATACATAACAAGTGGCGACGAGATACAGATAGCGAACCCAAAGATGCAGAGAACAGTGGGCATCCTGGAGAAATTCTCGGAGGGAGATGATTTGGAAACTTTTGTGGAGCGACTCGACCAATATTTCGTAGCCAACGAGCTAGATGGGGAAGGGAGCACTGCCAAATGTAGAGCGATCCTGCTCACAGTCTGTGGGGCACCGACGTATGGCCTCATGAAGAATCTGCTCACTCCAGCGAAACCCAAGGAGAAATCGTACGACGATTTGTGCACACTGGTCTGAGACCTTTTGAAACCGAAAGAAAGCGTTCTGATGGCGAGGTACCGGTTCTACACCTACAAAAGGTCTGAAGGCCAGGAAGTGGCGAGTTATGTCGCCGAGCTAAGACGCCTTGCAGGACATTGTGAATTTGAAGGACATTTGGAGCACATGTTCAGAGACTTTTTCGTATTTGGCCTTGGCCACAAAACCATACTTCGCAAACTTTTGACTGTAGAGACCCCAACCTTGAGTAAGACCATAGTAATAGCCCAGATGTTCATTGCCACCAGTGACAATACAAAGCAAATCTCTCAGCACACAAGTACTGTGAACAAAGTGATGTTGTTTTCGAATCGTAACGTACAGGACAGGTCAAGCATACCTGCAGCTGCACATCCGCAGATGTCTCAGAGTCCACCATCAAGGGTGATAAATGCAAGGCCATTAACACCTTGTTGGCACTGCGGGGGTGATCATTGTTTCCATTCATGCCGATTCAAAGGATACGTTTGCAAGGGCTGTAGAACAATGGGACACCTCCAACGAGTGTGCAGGCGAATGTGCAAAACCTGTTAAACCTGCAAACCACCATGTTGCAGAGGAGGACAGATCCACAGAGGATCACTACGAACCAGAGCCTCAGATAGAGGAGGCAGAGGTACATGGGGTGCACACATTCACCACGAATTGTCCCCCGATAATGCTGAATGTTGAGCTAAATGAACTCCCGGTGTCAATGAAGTTGGACACGGGCGCGAGCCAGTCCATCATGGGCAAAAAGACTTTCAAAAGATTGTGATGCAACAAGGCCTCAAGGCCAGTCTTAACTCCAGTTCGCACAAAACTAAGAGCTTACACAAAAGAACTAATCCCTGTAATTGGCAGTGCTACCATAAAGGTCTCCTACGATGGAGCACAAACTACCACTCTGAGTGGTACTGGCCGATGGTCCCATGCTGCTTGGCAGGAACTGGCTGGGAAAGATACGCTGGAACTGGGACGACGTCCGAGCGCTATCGGACATTTCATGTGCCCAGGTCTTAAACAAATTTCCTTCGCTGTTCGAACCAGGCATCGGGAAATTCCAAGGAGCAAAAGTGCAGATCCACCTAATTCCGGGGGCACGACCCATCCATCACAAGGCGAGAGCAGTACTGTACATGATGAGAGAAAGGGTAGAGATCGAGCTAGACCGGCTGCAAAGTGAGGGCATCATTTCACCGATCGAGTTCAATGAGTGGGCCAGTCCTATCGTGCCAGTCCTCAAGTGAGACGGCACTGTCAGAATCTGTGGTGATTACAAAGTAACTATCAATCATTTCTCCCTGCAGGACCAATACCCACTGCTGAAGGCCGACAACCTCTTTGCAACGCTGGCGGGAGAAAAGACAGTCATGAAGCTGGATCTGACTTCAACTTACATGACGCAGGAACTGGAGGAATCATCGAAGGCCCTCACCTGCATCAACACGTACAAAGGTCTTTTTGTTTATAACAGATGCCTGTTTGGAATCCGATCAGCGGCGGCGATATTCCAGAGAAACATGGAAAGCTTACTGAAGTCGGTCCCGCACACCATGGTCTTCCAGGACGACATCTTGGTCACAGGTCGGAACCACAGTCGAGCATCTGCAGCACCTGGAGGAGGTTCTTAGTCGACTCAACCACGTGGGGCTCAGGTTAAAACGCTCAAAGTGCGTTTTCCTGGTGCCTGAAATGGAGTTCTTGGGAAAGAGGATTGCGGCGGACGGCATCAGGCCCACCAACACGAAGACGGAGGCAATCGAGAACACACCGAGGCCACAGAACATGACAGAGCTGCAGTCGTTTCTGGGACACCTGAACTACTTTGGTAACTTCTTACCGGGTCTTTGCACACTGTTAGAATCACTGCATGTCTTACTACGGAAAGGGGATGAATGGGTTTGGGGCAAAAGCCAAGAAAATGCTTTTGTAAAAGTGAGAAAATTGTTATGCTCAAACAAATTGCTTGTGTTGTATGATGCATGTAACCATTTGGTACTAGCATGTGATGTGTCGTCATATTGTGTTGGGTGTGTATTGCAACAAGCTAATGATTTTGGGGGAACTGCTTATGCATCCAGGAGTCTGTCTAAGGCTGAGAGAGCCTACAGCATGATTGAGAAAGAAGCGTTAGCGTATGTCTATGGGGTAAAGAAAATGCATCAATAGCTGTTGGGCTAAAATTCGAATTGGAAACCGACCATAAGCCACTTATATTCCTGTTTTCCGAGAGTAAAGGGATAAATACCAATGCATCGGCCCACATCCAGAGATGGGCGCTCACGTTGTCCGCATACAACTACGCCATCCGCCACAGGCAAGGCACAGAAAACTGCGCCGATGCTCTCAGTAGGCTGCCATTGCCCACCACGGGGGTGGAAATGGCGCAGCCTGCAGATCTAGCCATGGTTAAGGAAGCATTTGAGGGTGAGCAATCACCTGTCACTGCCCGGCAGATCAAAACCTGGACAAGCTAGGACCACTTTTTATCTCTAATCAAAAGCTGTGTGCTTCACGGGAGCTGGTGCAGTGGACCCAGTGGAAATGCAGGAAGAGATAAAGCCGTTCCAGCAGTGCAAAGATGAAATGTCTATACTAGCAGACTGCCTTCTGTGGGGCAATTGAGTAGTGGTCCCCAAGCAGGGCAGAGACACCTTCATCAATGACCTCCACAGTACCCATCCAGGCATCGTAATGATGAAAGCAATAGCCAGATCCCACGTGTGGTGACCCGGTATCGATGCAGACTTAGAGGCCTGCATTCACAGATGTAATATATGCTCGCAGTTAAGCAATGTACCCAGGGAGGTGGCGCTAAGTTTATGGTCTTGGCCCTCCAAACCGTGGTTTAGGGTACACGTCGACTATGCAGGCCCGTTCTTGGGTAAAATGTTCCTTGTGGTTGTAGATGCATATTCCAAGTGGATTGAATGTGAGATAATGTTGGCTAGCACGTCCGCTGCCACTACTGAAAGCCTGCGGGCCATGTTTGCCACTCACGGCTTACCCGATGTCCTGGTGAACGACAACAGGCCATGTTTTACCAGTGCTGAGTTCAAAGAATTCATGACCCACAACAGGATCAAACATGTCACAACTGCCCCGTTTAAACCAGCATCCAATGGTCAGGCAGAGAGAGCAGTGCAAACCATCAAGCAAGGCTTGAAGAGGGTAAATGAAGGCTCACTGCAGACTCGCCTATCCCAAGTCCTGCTTAGTTACCGCACGAGACCCCACTCGCTCACTGGGATCCCACCTGCTGAACTGCTCATGAAAAGAGCACTTAAGACAAGGCTCTCATTAGTTCACCCTGATCTATCTGAACAGGTAGAGAGCAGGCGGCTTCAACAAAGTGCATACCATGATAGCGCAAATGTGTCACGCGAGATGGAAATCAATGTTCCTGTATTTGTATTGAATTATGGACAAGGTCCCAAGTGGCTTCCCGGCACTATCATGGCCAAAGAGGGGTGCAGGGTGTTTCAGCACAAACTTTCAAATGGACTCATTCACCAGAAACACTTGGACCAAATCAAATTCAGATTTACGGACTATCCTGAGCAACCCACTTTTTTTGATCCCCCAACATACACACCAGTGGCAACCGGCAGTGGTGGCAGTGGACGTGCTAGCCAACATTATCTCACATTCAATCCACTTGGAATATGCATCTACAACTACAAGGAACATTTTACCCAAGAACGGGCCTGTATAGTCGACGTGTACCCTAAACCACAAAGCAGAACCCATCATCCACAGCAACCCAGCAGGACCCAACACACCAGGCAGCCCAGCAAGGCCAGCTGCACAGCATCCCAGCGAGGGCCCAACAAATGATTCAACAATACCAGCTTTCACACCGAGACAATCAACCAGGGCAAGAAGGGCCCCAGATCGACTCACATTGTAAATAGTTACACTATTGACTTTGGGGGGGGGGGGGGTGGGGGGGTGTTGTTATATATGTAAACTTGTATTTACTCTGTACAGCCACCAGAGGGCTCATCCCCTGGAGTCCCAAGAGATCCCATAATCCCTTGGGAGCACAGGTATTTAACAGGTTGGAGAGGCACTCTGGAGACCTGCAATAAAAGACCAAGTTCACACTTTACTTTGAGCTCACAGTATTCAGTCTGACTCTTTTTCCATACATAACAAGGATTGCCTCATTATTTCAGGTCAATATTGACCTTTTCATACATCCCAACATCTGAATTGTTTCACTGCCGCCGAGCATTGTTGCGATAGCTTCAATTTATTGTCAGTCAGGACCCCACCTCTCTTACATTTTCCATGCATGTTATTTTCTTTTTATTTATGTAATAGCTCATTCCTGGGATTTTTGTCTCCATGTGAAGCACTTTGCATTTCTGCCCAATTCCCGACTATATTCACATCCTCTGTCACTTATCCTGTTCAGCTTTGCAGTCCGCTGCCTTCATTAGCTTTGTATCTTCTGCAAATTTAGCCACTCTGCTTGTGACTCTAAGCTTCCGATCATTTATTAATCTTGCACACTTGTTATTAGAAAGATCGACTTGTGTTCATACAGTACCTTGTCACTTCTTCGAAACATTTCACCACAGCATGAAAATCCAAGGACTGATATATGGGCTGACGTAGCAGTCAATCTATGCCACGAACTAGTTAACCAGGTAACCTGACTCCGGTGGTGTGGTTGGAGTGCCTCAAAATGAGCCAAGCTGACAGTAGAAGAATAATATAGGTAAAGGTGACAGCTTGGTTCAGTTCTTAGCCTCTTAGCTCGAAGATTGTGCGTTCAAGCCCCACTCCAGAAATTTCAGCACAAAATCCAGACTGACACTTCAGTGCTGTGCCGAGGGGGTGCTGCGCTGCCTGAGGTCGTGGCCTTTGAACCAGACGTTAACCCGGAGCTTTATATGCTTTTCCTTATGGATCAGGTGGGTGTTAAGGGTCTGATGGCTCTATTTGAACATAGGAACATTAGTAACAGGAGGAGACCATTCAGCCCTTCGAGCTTGCTCTGCCATTTAATTAGATCATGGCTGACCTGTACCATAACCTCTTTTTACCGCCTTTGCTCCAGATTCCTTCATACCCTTAACCGACAAAAATCTATCAATTTCAGTCTTGAAACTTTCAATTGACCCCTGGCATTCACAACCTTTTGGGGAAGAGAGTTCCGGATTTCCACTACCCTTTATGTGAAGAAGTGTTTCCCCATTTCATCACTGATTGGCCGACCTCTAATTTTAAGGTTATGCCCCTTTATTCTGAATTTCCCCACCAAAGGAAATCGTTTCTCTCTATCTACCCTCTCGCATCCCTTGTTCGTTTTAAACACTTTGATTAAATCAACCTGCAACCTTCTAAACACAAGTTTAGTCTATGCAAACTGTCCTCATAATTTAACCCTTTGAACCCCTGGAGAAGAGCAGGTTAATACTCTCAACCAAAAAAAACAGAATAACTGGCCATTCATCTCAGTTGTAGGTGTAGATGTTTTTGTTAAAGCTCGATGACTTCAAGTGTCAGCCATGGCTTAGTTGGTAGCATTCTCGTCTTTGAGTCAGAGGTTTGTGGGTTCAAGCCCCACTCCAGAGACGTGACCGCTGAGAGAGCGTTGCACTGTCGGAGGTGCCAGGGGTCAGGGGTCAGTGTGGTTCAGCACAGACAGCCCAATGGGGGAAACGCAGTTCGAATCGACTACTGCCCCTCCACGATCTCTCATTGTTTAGTTCTAACCAGTATATCCAACATTAAGTAACACCTTGCATTACTAATCTCCAATTATATTCAAAATATAAACCATCTTCTCAGTAACTGGAAATAAAAAAAATAACAAATGGTCTCTAAACACAATAAACATAGGAAAATTGGAGTGTTTACTGAGTCACTGGCTCTGAGATTGTGCTCTGTGCTGCAGCCAAATTGTTGGGAAGGTGTTGGAGTGTGTGAGAGTTGGGGGTTGGGCGTTGGGGGGGGGGGGGGGGGCGGAGCTTACTACTGTTAAAAATGACACATCACAGCTCGTGTCCAGAATAAACAATGATAGAGACAGAGAGTTAGAGAGGGAGAGAGAAAGACAGTGACAAAGAGACAGAAGTGAGAAATAGAAAGAGAAGGACAGAGAGAAACAGAAAGAAACTGGTGGACAGAAACGGAGAGAAAAAGAGGAGAGAAACTTATCAGAGAGACAGTCAGAGAAAGAAAAACTGAGAGAGGCAATTCGCAGCTCGCTTCATGACTTTAATTTGGTCGATTGGTCAGAAATTGACGCAGGAAGCACACAACGGATTTTCAAATTCCTCTCCGTGTCGGTCAGTTTAATGCTCAATAATATTCAGAGCTGGTGTGTTCACTGTGAAACTATCATCAGTATTAATGGTGACTCCCTAATCACAGACTCTGGGATGGGCCAGGCTCAAATCCTGGTTACATCTGTCCCTCTCCATTCTCAGTCACAAACCCCCTCCATCGAATCTTGTCTCATGGAGCCAACACTGTGTGCCTGTGTGTGTGTGCATGTGTGTCTGTCCTCTGAGCACTGAGCAAGGCTGCTAACAGCAGGATGGGACCTGGCTGGGTGTGAAAGGGGCCGGGTCTGAGCGTTGGGTGATGGTGAAGTGTGGGGAGAAGGTGCAAACCCATCAGTAGCTGACACCAGCTTTCTTACCCCTCTTGACACCCGGTTGCTGGAGGGGGGGTTGGAGGGGAGGAACAGTCCATTCTTCTCTCGCACTGAGCACTCAGTGTCCCGAGGCTGGGGCCTTGTGCAAAGGTTTGGTTCAAAACTACTCGATAAAGTCAAAATCGATTTACCTCAATCGTTAAACTTATCACTGAATTCAATCAGAGACCCAAGATGCTTCACCGTTGCCTTATCAAACAAAATTTGACACCGAGCCACATTAGGACAGGTGACCAAAAGCTTGGTGAAAGGCGGAGAGGTTTAGGGAGGGAATTCCAGAACTTAGGGCCGATGCAGCTGAAGGCATGGCCACCAATGGTGGCCGACGGAAATCAGGGACATGCAAGAGGCCAGAGTTGGAGGAGCGTAGTGATATCAACACTTCCAGTGTCACCCCGGAACTTCGCCCACACTCTCTCTCGCAGCGGCCCTGCCTGACACTCTGGGACACAGTCATTACCCCATCCTCCCCCAGTTAGCTTGTCTCATACTACATTTTAGTTAGAAAAAATACAAGTAATGATTATACCTTGAATGAGGTAAGACTGAGTGATGTGGAAGAGCAGAGGGATGTGGGATTCAGCTTCCCAAGGCATTAAAAGCTGCACCTCATGTAGATAAAGCCATAAAAAAGCAAATGGAATACAGGGTTTTATACTAAGAGGTATAGACTATAAAAGTTGAGATGTAATGGAGAATCTATAAAATCCCCAGTAAGGTACTTGTGCATGAAACACAAAAGGATAGTATGCAGGTACAGCAAGTGGTCAGGAAGGCCAACGGTATCTTGGCCTTTATTGCAAAGGGTATAGAGTATAAAAGCAGAGAAGTCTTGCTACAGCTATACAAGATATTGGTGAGGCCACACCTGGAACAGTGTGCAGTTTTGGTTTCATAGAAACATAGAAACATAGAAACAAAGAAAATACAGGAGTAGGCCATTCGGCCCTGCGAGCCTGCACTACCATTCAATAAGATCATGGCTGATCATTCCCTCAGTACCCCTTTCGTGCTTTCTCTCCATACCCCTTGATCCCTTTAGCCGTAAGTGCCATATCTAACTCCCTCTTGAATATATCCAATGAACTGGCATCAACAACTCTCTGCGGTAGGGAATTCCACAAGTTAACAACTCTCTGAGTGAAGAAGTTTCTCCTCATCTCAGTCCTAAATGGCCTACCCCTTATCCTAAGACTGTGTCCCCTGGTTCTGGACTTCCCCAACATCGGGAACATTCTTCCCGCATCTAACCTGTCCAGTCCCATCAGAATCTTATATGTTTCTATCTCATCCTTCTAAACTCCAGTGTATAAAGGCCCAGTTGATCCAGTCTCTCATATTCTACCAGTTTCCCAGTTTCCATATTTACGAAAGGGTATACTTGCGTTGGAGGCAGTTCAGAAAAGGTTCACTAGGTTGATTCCGGGGATGAGGGGGTTGACATATGAGGAAAGGTTGAGCAGGTTGGGCCTCTACTCATTGGAATTCAGAAGAATGAGAGGTGATCTTATAGAAACATATAAGATTATGAGGGGGCTTGACAAGGTGGATGCAGAGAGGATGTTTCCACTAATGGGGGAGAGTGGAACTAGAGGGCCGCCCATTTAAAACAGCGATGAGGAGAAACTTCTTCTCTCAGAGGGTTGTAAATCTGTGGAATTCGTTACCTCAGAGAGCGTGGAAGCTGGGCCATTGAATAAATTTAAGACAGAAATATAGACAGTTTCTTAAACAATGTGGGGATAAGGGGTTATGGGGAGCGGGCGGGGAAGTGGAGTTTACTCCATGATCAGATCAGCCATGATCTTATTGAATGGCGGAACAGGTTCGAGGGGCCGTATGGCCTACTCCTGTTCCTATTTTTTATGTTCTTATGTAAGGCCACAGTTGGAGGGCTGAGTGCAGTGTTGGGCTCCACACTATAGGATGGATGTTGGGGGGTTTTAGAGAGGGTTCAGCACAGATTGACTCACATGTTGCCTGGTGTGAGGAAATACAAATATGAAGAAAGACTTACAAAATTGTTTTTTTTATTATAACGCAGATTTCAGGGCGATATGTATAAAATGGTGAAAGGATGGGACAGGGTAGATAGAAGCAGATTGTTTCCAGCCGTTGAGGGGTCAAGAACAAGGGGCCATAGACACAAGATTAAAGAGATTTAGAACAGAGGGCAGGAGAAACGTCTTCACACAGAGAGTTTTGAGCGATATTCTCGTTAAGCTGCTTGCCTGCACGGCCATGCAGGAATCTCAAAGACCCTGTGCAGGCTGCTCACTGGCTCTTACATTGTATACACTGCACATGAGCAGAAATTTAAAGGGACCACGCATTAAAAGAAACAGGCCACGTAGAACAAAGCGCAGCCTGCAGGAAACATTGGTTATGAGCCTGTGGGATTCACTCTCAGGGTTAGTGGTTTGTGCAAGTGGTGAACTTTTCCATGAGCCTGGACACTCAGGATTCTCCATTGGCATCCCATCCAAAATGGGACAGGATAGTAACAGAGAACAGAGGATAATCTGGCAGTATGGCCTACAACCTCTTTACTGCCCCACCCTCAATTTCCCTTCCTACCAGGGTTGCCACCTCTGGTCAGGCGTATTCCTCGAGGTTTTGTCACATGTCCTCCTGCCTCCAACCGCCCCTCCCCCACACTTCCATCATTGGTCACCCAACATGTCAATCCTCGCAGTACCACACCCCTACATTCTCACCATTGGTCACCCAACATGTCAATTCCCACAGTGCCCCGCCCCCACACTCCCACCTTTGGTCACCCAACATGTCAATCCTTGCAGTGCCCCACCCCTACATTCTCACCATAGGTCACCCAACATGTCAATCCTTGCAATGCCCCCCCCCCACACTCCCACCATTGGTCACCCAATATGTCAATCCTCATGGTGCCCCGCCCCTACACTCCTACCATTGGTCACCCAACATGTCAATCCTCGTGGTGCCCCGCCTTTCCAAGGCCAATTGGGAAGCAATAAGACCCTTCAATACCCAATTGAATGATTCTTCACTGTCAGTCAAACAGTCTTTATTCCCATCGCCAATATTTTTATAAATATTAAACAGAAGTGTTCAAAGAAAATGAAAAATAGCATATTTCTGTTAAACGGCCCTATGATTCACCTGGACTTTGCTCGCATCAATGTTCTGGAGATTAATCTTCAATTCCTGGCACCTCTGACAGTGCAGCACTCCCTCAGTACTGGCACTGTAAGTGTCGGCCTGGAGATTTTTGTGTTCATATCGCTGAAGCAGGGCTTGAACCCACAACACTCAACCCCAAAAGGCTGTGGATGCCAGGGCACGATTGGAGCTTTCAAGACTAAGATTGATAGATTTTTTGTTGGGTAAGGGTATCAATGGATAACTGGAGTTGAGATACACATCGGCCATGATCTGATTGAATGGCGGAACAACTTGAGGAGCTGAATGGCCTCCTCCTGATCCTATGTTGCCAAGTCTGAGATTAGTTCAGTCAGCACAGAGCAAGAATCCAACTTGGGACCTTCCTATTCTGAACAGCTTTGTTTAAAAGGATGTTTTGCAAATCTCAAGAGACAAAGGTTACAATGCAGGGGAGCCAGGGTCAGACCAGATAAGTTGCACACCGAGCATTTACCAATCGAGTCGTTTATACAAAAGTAAATAAAATGCATAAAAGAAACTGGAGATGCTGGAAATATGAAACAAAAGCAGAAAATGCTGCAAACATTCCACAGGCTGGCACTTTATGGGGGAGGGGGAGTCACTCCGTAGGGTTGCCAACCCTCTCGGATTGTCCTGGCATCTCCAGTAAACAAAGATTGATCCCCTGCCTGCAAGCGGCCCAGTAAAAAATCATTGGGGCATTAAAAATATGTTTGCTTAATTTTCTTTGAACACTTTCATGTAGTAGTTGGAGACGGGGGAGGGGGGTGAGAGGGGAAGGCTGTTTTACTGGGTGAGGTGAAAGGTCACCTGATGAAATCTCCAGGAATACATACAACCAGACTTGGCAGCCCTATCCTTCCATTGGAGCACTATGCTGGTGGGTGCCCGTTCCCTTGGCATTGTGACTACACTTCAAAAGTACTTCATTGGCTGCGAAGGCCTTTGGGACTTCCCAAGGTCATGAAAGGCGCTGTAGAAATGCAAGTTCTTTCTTCTTGTTGGCATTGGACGGAGTTTTTCTTGTCTTCAAGGTGCTGGAACCTGTTCTGCTTCTCCAGTTAAAATTTCAGGCCTGACTTCACCCACCCCCAACCAACCCGGTTATTCATACCTTCTTTATCTCTTTTAATACTGTCTTCCCATTGTCTCATGCAAATGTCACTGCAGCCACTTAACCATGTCTGGTTTTCCTATTAAGCCCATTACAGGTCATTCTATCTGAATTTTCTCATTCATGTGTGTGTGTGTGTGTGTGTGTGTATTCTTTCTGTCTTCTATTCCTATGTAAATGCCATTCATTATTCACTTTTCCAGTTTTGCTGCAGGATTATGCTGGAAGCATTTACTTGCCTGTGTCCTTCACAGACACTAACGGATCCACTGATATGTTCCGCATTTTGGGACAGCCGTGACTCAGTGCGGAGCACTCTAACCTTGGAGTCAGGAGGTTGTGGCTTCAAGTGCCAGTCCAGAGACTTGAGCACACAACCCAGGCTGACACTCCCAGTGCAGTACTGAGAGAGTGCTACACTGTTGGAGGTCCGTCTTTCAGGTGAGGCAGTAAACAGAGGCCCCGTTTGCCTTCGTCAGTGTATGCAAAAGATCCCATGGCACTATTTCGAAGAGGAGCAGGGGAATTCTCCCCAGTGTCCGGCTAATAATATTAATCCCTCAACCAACATCAGTAAAAAACAGATGAGCTGGTCATGTATCGCGTCGCTTTTTGTGAGAGCTAGCTGTGCACAAATGGACTGCTGCATTTCCCTGCATTACAACAGAGACTACACTTCAGAAGTACTTCATTGGCTGTAAAGAGCTTTGGGACATCTGAGGTCGTGAAAGGCGCTACACAAGTGCAGGTTCCTTTTTTCTTCTGTCTTCACAACAAAGTAAATGCTGTCGGCAATAAGTAGGATTCCGAGCGAGGCAGGCCAGTGATGGATGGAGAGGGGGAAAAGCGGATGGGGAAATGAGGATGGGAAGGGATAGAGCATTGGAAGATCAGGGGTTGGAAAATGAGGAGAGGCCCCTGCAGAGCAATTAATGTCTTGACCTGCGGTTAGCACTCTCGGCTGAGTTAGGAGGTTGTGTATCCAATTGGAACGAAATACAGGGGGAAAATCACAAGAGATATACAGATGAGGATGACCATTGGACCCATCCCAACTCCTCTAACTACACAAAACCTAAAATCCTAAACCTTCTAGCTCCTTCTCCTTCTTAGGCAGTTCCCCAGAGTCGAGGATGATTTGCTTCCACACTAATATAAGTTCTAAGGTGACTAATGAGTCCTATGTGGGATCTACAGGCTCTGTCACAGGTGGGGCAGGTGATGGTTGAAGGGACAGGAGGGTAGGGTGCTTGTTTGTTGTACGCTCCTTCTGCTGTTTGTACTTCGCTTCCGCGTGCTCCCGACGAAGAAACTCGAAGTGTTCGGCACATTCTCGAATAATTCTCCTCCACTTTGAGCAGTCTTGAGCCAGGGATTCCCAAGAGTCGGTGGGGATGTTACATTTTTTCAAGGAGGCTTTGAGGGTGCCCTTCAAACATTTTCTCTGTCCTCCTGGGACTCGCTTGCTGTGATGGAGCTTTGAGTAGAGAGCTTGTTTCAGGAGTCTTGTATCACACGGACAATGTGGCCTGTCCATCAGAGCTGATCGAGCGTGATCAATGCCTTGATGCTGGGGATGTTGGCCTGAGAGAGAACACTGACGTTGGTACACCTATCCTGCCAATGGATTTGCAGGATTTTGCGGAGGCAACATTTGTGGTACTTCTCCAGTGCTTTGAGGTGCCTGCTGTACATAGTCCATGCCTCTGAAGCATATAGGAGGGCAGGTATCACTACTTCTCTGTAGAGCATGAGCTTGGTGCCAGGTTTGAGATCTTGGTCTTCAAACACTCTTTTCCTCAGGCGACCAAAGGCTGCACTGGCACATTGAAGGCGGTGTTGGATTTCATCATCGATGTCTGCCCTTGCTGACAGAAGGCTCCCAAGGTCTGGAAAGTGGTCCCCATTGTCCAAGGTCTCGTCATGGATCTTGATAATCGGGGAGCAGTGCTGTGTGACGGAGGCAGGTTGGTCGAGAACCTTGGTCTTACGGGTGTTTAATGTAAGGCCCAGTCTCTCATAAGCTTCAGTGAAGGAATCAACGAAGGTTTGGAGTTCGGTCTCCGAGTGTGCACAAACGCAAGCATCGTCTGCATACTGTAATTCAATGACAGAGGTTGGAACAACCTTGGTTCTGGACCGAAGGTGACAGAGATTGAACAATTTCCCATTCATCCTGTAAATTAGCTCCACTCCAGCGGGGAGCTTGTTAAAGGTGAGATGAAGTATTGCAGTGAGAAAGATTGAGAAGAGTGTTGGTGCAATGACACAGCCTTGCTTGACCCCAGTCTGCACTATTCCTCAAATGGTTCCTGGACTTACACCTCCAATCAGACCAGAGCTAGTCTGAATCTGTGGCCCCCCTCGTCATGCTATCCAGGATTTACCTTTCCTCTAGTGCTTACGGTTTCACATGCCTCCTTAAGGTCCCTGATCAACTTCTTTTTTAAAATTCATTCTCGGGATGTGGCCATCGCAGACACGGGCACACTGGGCTGAATGGTCTCTTTCTGTGCTGTCGGATTCTATGCTTCTGACTCTTGTCACAGAATTCATGGGTAAATGGCTCGAAACTGGTTCTTTGTAAACCCCTCAGTGCAGTGGTGTGATTAGTAGTTTTGTTCTATCAGTACTGGTCCAACAGTGCACACACAGACCAATGCCCACTGACTCTGGGTAAATTATATTGAATTAGACTTCATTAATCCTCATCCATACTGAGATTTCCAGCACACAAAAGCCACACCCAAAACAATCTAATTGTATATACGTTCTGATTTAATGATAAGATTTTGACTCCAAGAGGGGAAATCCTTATCTAATGACTCAGCTTTGCAAAGATAGATGTTTACACCAGGTTAGGAGAGACTTGAACTTGTAAAACACCTTCACATCCCCCCTGAGAAATATCTCAAAATGCTTCACACACAATGGATTGTTGAAACACAGCAAAGAAAACAGCAAAGAAAGATGAAAAGATCTTACATTTCTACAGAGCCTTATCACATCCTTTGGGTGCCCTGGGCATTTCACATACAATTAATTCGGAAGTACAATCACAACAAACAATTTTGCACACAGCAGCACAGCAGGATTCCACAAAAAATGGATGAGATAAATACCCAAGTCATCTGCAACCTCTCTTTCCTCTCCAAAGTCCTTGAATGTGTTGTCACCTCCCAAATCCGTGCCCAGTTTTTTCCCAATCCATGTTTGAATCCCTGTAAGCAGGTTTCCGCCCCAGCCACAGCACTGAAACGGTCCTTATCAAATTCACAAATGATATCCTACGTGACTGAGACATTGATAAACTATCCTACCTCATTCTTCTCGATCTGTCTGCAGCCTTTGACACGACTGACCACAATATCCTCCTCTGTTGGTGAGCTGAGTGGGACTGCACTCGCCTGGTTCCATTCCTATCTATCCAGTCGTAGCCAGAGAATCTCCTGCAATGGCTTCTCTTCCCGCTCCCACACTCTGGAGTCCCCCAAGGAGCTATCCTTGGCCCCCTTTTATTTCTGATCTACATGTTGCCCCTCAACGACATCACCCAACAACACAATGTCAGGTTCCACATGTAGCTGATGACACCCACCTCTAACTCACCACCACCTCTCTTGACCCGTTCACTGTCTCTGATTAGTCACATTGTTTGTCCAACATCTAGTACTGGATGAGCAGAAATTTCCTCCATTTAAATATTGCGAAGACTAAAGCCATTGTCTTCGGTCCCCACCACAAGTTTATTTCCCTAGCCACCGGCTCCATCCCTCTCCCTGGACACTGTCTGAGGCTGAACCAGAGCATTCGCAACCATACCATTCTATTTGACCCTGCGTTTCTGACCACATATCCCCTCCATTACCAAGACCACCTACTTCCATCTCTGCAACATCTGTGTTCACCCCACCTCAGCCCACCTGCTGCTCAAATCCTCATCCATGTCTATACTACCTCAAGACTCGGCTATTCCAATGCTCTCGAGGCCTCCCACCTACCACATTCGTAAATGTGAGCTCATTCAAAACTGCTGCCCGTATCCTAATTCACCATCACTCCTGTGCTCGCTGACCTACATTGACTTTCAGTCTGGCAATGCCTCGATATTAAAAATCTCATCCTTGTCTTAAAATCCCTCCAAAGGCCGTGCCCCTCCCCATCTCTGTAACCCTCTAGCCCTACAGTCCTCCGAATTCTCTGCACTCCAATTCTGACATCTTGTGCATCCTCAATTTCCTTCACTCCACCATTGGTGACTGTGCTTCTAGCTGCCTAGGTCCTAAGCTCTGGAATTCTTTCCTTAAATCTCTCTTCCTTTATGATGCTCCTTAAAACCTAACTCTTTGACCAAGTTTTTGGTCACCTGTCCTAATATCTCATTATGAACCTCGGTGTCAAATTCTGTTTGATTACATTCCTGTGAAGAGCCTTAGTTCGTTTTATTACATTAAATGTGCAGGTTGTTGCTGGAAGTGTTTGATGGGACAGTGTAGAGGGAGCTTTACTCTGTATCAAACCCATGTTGTAACTGCCCTGGGAGTGTTTGATGGGACAGTGGAGAGGGAGCTTTACTCTATATTTAACCCATGCTATACCTGCCCTGGGAGTGTTTGATGGGACAGAATAGAGGGAACTTTACTTTGTATTTAACCCATGCTGTACCCACCCTGGGAATGTTTGATAGGACAGAGTAGATAGAGCTTACTCTGTATCTAACCCAGGCTGCACCTGATCTGGGAGTGTTTGATGGGACAATATAGAGGGAGCTTTACTCTGTATCTAACCCATGCTGTACCTGATCTGGGAGTGTTTGATGGGACAGTGTAGAGGGAGCATTACTCTGTATCTAACCCATGCTGTACCTGATCTGGAAGTGTTTGATGGGACAGTGTAGTGGGAGCTTTACTCTGTATCTAACCCGTGTTGTGCCTGCCCTGGAAGTGTTTGATGGGGATGTCTAGAGGGAGCTTTAACTCTGTATCTAACCCGTGCTGTCCCTGATCTGAAAGTGTTGGATGGGACTGTATAGAGGGAGCTTACTCTTATCTAACTCTGCTGTACCCGCCCTGGGAGTATTTAATGCGACAGTGTAGAGGGTGCTTTGCTCTGGATCTAAGCTGTGTTGTACTTGCCTTGGGAGTGTTTGGTGGGACAGTGTAGAGGGAACTTTATTCTATATCTAACCTGTGCTGTACCTGATCTGGGAGTATTTGATGGGACAGTGTAGAGGGAGCTTTACTGTGTATCTAACTGGTTCTGTATCTGCCCTGGGAGTGTTTGATGGGACAGTGTAGCTTTATCAAACTGAAGCTTTCTTACAAAATGTTACAAAAGTGCTGTTAATTGAAAAGGACAAATATCTGCCTTCGAAACATTTTTTATTTGATTTTGATAGTTTGGTAGAAGTTTTATAGAAAGTGTAGAGGGTGCTTTACTCTGGATCTAACCTGTGTTGTGCCTGCCCTGGGAGTGTTTGATGGGACTGTGTAGAGGGAGCTTTACTCTGTATTTAACCCCTGATCTATCTGCCCTGGGAGTGTTTGATTCGAGCCAAAGGTGGGCAGCGGAAACGTTACAAAGACACCCTCAAAGCCTCCCTGATAAAGTGCAACATCCCCACTGACACCTGAGAGTCCCTGGCCAAAGACTACCCTAAGTGGAGGAAGTGCATCCGGGAGGGCGCTGAGCACCTTGAGTCTCGTCGCTGAGAGCATGCAGAAATCAAGCGCAGGCAGCAGAAAGATAGTGCGGCAAACCAGTCCCACCCACCCCTTCCCTCAACGACTATCTGTCCCACCTGTGAAAGAGACTATGGTTCTCATATTGGACTGTACAGCCACCTAAGAACTCATGTTAAGAGTGGAAGCAAGTCTTCCTCGATTCCGAGGGACTGTCTATGATAATGATGTTTGATGGGACAGTGTAGAGGGAGCTTTACTCTGTATCTAATCCATGCTGTACCTGCCCTGGGAGTGTTTGATGGGACAATGTAGACGGAGCTTTACTCTGTCTCGAACCTGTGCTGTACCTACCCTGGCAGTGTTTGATGGCACAGTGTCGAAGGAGCTTTACTCTGTATCTAGCCCGTGCTGTATCTAACCCAGGGTGTTTGATGGGCACTGGGTGCCTGAAATGAAAAGTGTTCCATTTCCTGGGGGCTGATACCTTCACCTCGATGAATGGTCACAATTTTTTTTTAAATAACTCTTTTATCATTCCACTTGCGATCTAGTAGGGGAGGTGTTCCTGACCCCACGTTTGTTCTAGGGGTTTATACCTCCACAACTTAAGCTGGAAAGCCTGGAATTCCCTCTCACCTCCCTTCCCCTGAGACTCCTCTGACTGCACTGGTTACAATTCGGTGTGAAACCGCATCAGTGAAAACCAATAAAACCCTTGGTTATTGGCTCATTTTTAGTTATAAATGTATAATCTGGCAATGATTTAACACAGTATTTGCAATTAAAAGGTAAAAATGCAGATTGTCGAGGCGCGGGGAGATTTAACCCTTTATCCGGCTGCGAGCTGGAAAGCGTAACTGCTCCGACCAGGGTCGCGGGATATCCTGAGAGCCTGTACCTCCCTCACACGGAGAACTTCAGATTAGTGTTCGTGATGTTTCAAAGTTTGGCTGCAAGTTTCTCCAACTTGTCATCCGTTAGAGACACAGGGGAGCCTGGATTGTGGGTGTGGCCGAGTCCAGTACGGGTCCAGGAGATTACTCGCTCGGGTCAAAGTGGGACTGGCCGGGTTGGTAATTGTCACTCAAGGGGGAGGGGGGGGGGGGACTGTGTCTATGTGTGTGTAGAAGAGATTTAAAAACAAACACACACACACTCCACACTGAAAGTTTCCTAACTTCCCGAGTGAGATATTAACACAGAAACACGTGTCTGTTGCCAGGCAAATTTTTGAGGGAAGTGTGAGACTCTGTGGGACTGGCTGTCAGATGTCACACGTCCCGAGCTTGTGTCCACCCCAAACGGTGCTGCCCGACACGAGTGAAGGTGCATGTGAGGGAGAGTAATTCACTCACCTCCCCCACACACTGACTGCCCAAACTCTCTCCCTCTCACATGTGGCTATGAGCTGCCCCACGTTTTTCCACATACAATCATACAACAACTTGCATTTATATAGCACCTTTAACTTCCCAAGGTGCTTTACATCATCATCATAGGCAGTCCCTCGGAATCGAGGAAGACTTGCTTCCAATTTAAAAGTGCGTTCTTAAGTGACTGAACAATACAAGAACCACAGTCTCCGTCACAGGTGGGACAGATAGTCGTTGAAGGAAAGGGTGGGTGGAGAGTCTGGTTTGCCGCATGCTCCTTCCGCTGCTTGCGCTTGGTCTCTGCATGCTCTCGGATGCACTTCCCCCACTTAGGTCTTTGGCCAGGGACTCTCAGGTGCCGGTGGGGATGTTGCATTTTATCAAGGAGGCTTTGAGGGTGTACTTGAAACGTTTCCTCTGCCGTTTGCTCGTTTGCCGTGAAGGAGATCCAAGTAGAGCGCTTGCTTTGGGAGTCTTGTGTCAGGCATGCGAACAATGTGGCCCAACCAACGGAGCTGGTCGAGTGTGATCAGTGCTTCCATGCTTCTTCACAGCCGCTCAATCGAACAGAATTTGACACCAAGCCATATAAGGAGATTTTAGGACAGGTGACCAAAAGCTTGGTCAAAGAGGTAGGTTCTAAGGAGTGACTTCGAGGAGGAGAGAGAGGTAGGGAGGGTTAGAGAAGGAATTCCAGAGCTTAGGGTCCAGGCAGCTGAAGGCACGACCACCAATGGAGGAGCGATGGAATCGGTGATGTGCAAGAAGCCAGAATTGGAGGAGTATAGAGATCTCAGGGGGTTGTGGGGCTGGAGAAGGATGCAGAGATAGGGAAACATAGAAACATAGAAAATAGGTGCAGGAGTAGGCCATTCGGCCCTTCGAGCTTGCACCACCATTAAATATGATCATGGCTGATCATTCACCTAAGTATCCCTTTCCTGCTTTCTCTCCGTACCCCTTGATCCCTTTAGCCATCAGGGCCATATCTAACTCCCTCTTGAATATATCTAACGAACTGGCATCAACAACTCTCTGTGGTAGAGAATTCACAGGTTAAGAAGTTTCTCCTCATCTCAGTCCTAAATGGTTTACCCCTTATCCTTAGACTGTGACCCCTGGTTCTGGACTTCCCCAACATCAGGAACATTCTTCCCGCATCTAACTTGTCCAGTCCCATCAGTATTTTATATGTTTCTATGAGATCCCCTCTCATTCTTCTAAGCGCCAGTGAATACAGGCCCAGTTGATCCAGTCTCTCCTCATATATCGGTCCTGGCATCCCAGGAATCAGTCTGGTGAACCTTTGCTGCACTCCCTCAATAGCAAGAATGTCCTTCCTCAGATTAAGAGGCCAAAACTGAACACAATATTCCAGGTAAGGCCTCAACAAGGCCCTGTACAACTGCATTAAGACCTCCCTGCTTCTATACTCAAATCCCCTAGCTATGAAGGCCAACATGCCATTTGCCTTCTTCACCGCCTGCTGTACCTGCATGCCAACTTTTAATGACTGATGTACCATGACACCCAGATCTTGTTGCACCTCCCCTTTTCCTAATCTTTCGCCATTCAGATAATATTCTGCCTTCATGTTTTTGCCACCAAAGTGGATAACCTCACATTTATCCACATTATACTACATCTGCCATGCATTTGCCCACTCACCTAACCTGTCCAAGTCACCCTGCAGCCTCTTAACATCCTCCTCACAGCTCACACCGCCACCCAGCTTAGTGTCATCTGCAAACTTGGAGATATTACATTCAATTCCTTCATCTAAGTCATTGATGTATATTGTAAATAGTTGGGGTCCCAGCACTGAGCCCTGCAGCACCCCACTAGTCACTGCCTGCCATTCTGAGAAGGACCAATTTATCCCGACTCTCTGTTACCTGTCTGCCAACCAGTTCTCTATCCACATCAATACATTACCCCCAATACCATGTGATTTAATTTTGCACACTAATCTCTTGTGTGGGACCTTGTCAAAATCCCTTTGAAAGTCCAAATACATCACATCCACTGGTTCTCCCTTGTCCACTCTACTAGTTACATCCTCAAAAAATTCTAGAAAATTTGTCAAGCATGATTTTCCTTTCATAAATCCATGCTGACTTGGACCGATCCTGTCACTGCTTTCCAAATGCGCTGCTATTTCATCTTTAATAATTGATTCCAACACTTTCCAAACTACTGATATCAGGCTAACCGGTCTATAATTCCCCATTTTCTCTCTCCCTCCTTTCTTAAAAAGTGGTGTTACATTAGCTACCCTCCAGTCCATAGGAACTGATCCAGAGTCGATGAGGCCATAGAAGGATTTGACATGGGGATGAGAATTTTAAAATTGAGGTGTGGCTGGACTGGAAGCCAATGTAGGTCACCTGTCATAATATCTCCTTCTCTGACTCGGCATCCAGTTGTGTTTGATAACGTTCCTGTGACGTGCCTTGGGATGTTTTCCGATGTTAAAGGCAATGTGTAAAGGCAAGTTGTTGTTACGTTTCTATCAAATTTGGGTTTTCTTCACAGTCACGACAGCCAATCAGGGCAAATCCCAAGGAAATCCCTGGTGAAAACTGTGATTTGGGGCTAATGCTCATTGGGCAGTTCAACGGCCCACTCTCCTACCTCACCTGCCTCATGAACACCCGAAAAGAAAGTTTCACCACCTGAAATACGGAAAGACCAGTTAATGTTTTGGGTCACGGCACCTCTCTCTTTGCCCTCAGCAGTATGTATCGGCTTATAGCAGAGGTGGAACTGCCCAAATTCACGTTATACTGCACTGATGGTGTTCAAAATTAGGAGGCATTTTGATAGAGTAAATAAGCAAAAACTGTCTCCACTGACGAGAGGGTCGGTAAACTGAGGACACAGATTTAAGTTCATTGGCAAAAGAGCCAGAGGCGAGATGAGGAGAATTTTTTTAATGCAGCATGTTATTATGATCCAGAATGCACTGCCTGAAAGGGTGATGGAAGTGGATTCAATGGTAACATTCTCAAGGGAATTGGCTACATATTTGAAAAGGAAAAAGTTGCAGGACTGTGGGGACCCTGCAGGGGGAGTGGGAATAATTGGATAGCTCTTTCAAAGATCTGGCACAAGCACAATTGGCCGAATAGACTCCTATAGTGCTGTAAGATTCGATGGTACTTTGGGCTGTGCTCAGGGAGCCTGTTGTATGAGCGAGTGATACTCCACTCTCTCTGGACAACATTATTGGTCTTCTCTCTCAACCCATCCGCATCTACCCCTCTCAAACCATCCACTCCTACTCCACTCAAACCATCCACTCCGACCCCTCTCAACCCACCCACTCCTACCCTTCTCGACCCACCCACTCCTACCCCTCTAAACCTATCCATTCCTACCCCTTTAAACCTACCCACTCCTACCCTTCTAAACCAATCCACTCCTACCCTTCTAAACCTACCCACTCCTACCCCTCTCAATCCAACCGCTCCTACCCTTCTCAATCCACCCACTCCTAACCCTCTCAATCCACCCACTGCTATCCCTCTCAAAATTACATTCATAAGGATTAAAGCTAAATGTTTGGTGCAAGCCCATTGCAGAAGCAAAGCCTAAAAATTCACTTGCGAAGGACCCAATATGGCATGTGGTGTGAGCGCACACATTCTGTGCAGAGAGTGGGCCTGAAACAGGGTTTCACGCCCATTTCTCAGCCATTCCCTACGTTGGTTGGCGCCTCACCTCAGGAAGCACTGTGTAGGGTGTAGTCAGTTTTCTCAGATCCTCCACGCCAAACCAGTGCTCTATAAAGGGACTGTTGGAGGCTGCAACCAAAACGGTAAATAAATTTTTTTTTACTTCCCAGAATGTGGAGCTGGAATGAGCAGGACTGCAGTAATACTGCAGCTGTACTACCCCAAGCATTGTTGCATCAGTGCGCCAATCACTGACACTCTAGCTGTTAGACTTGAGAATAAGCATTAACGTCAAGCTTGTATTATGGCCAGGCCCATTTTCTCTTGTAGAGTTTACAGCCATGGTTATTCTGCACCTCTTGACCCATCTGCTCTTACCCGTCTTGCATAATCCAGGCTGACACTCCAGTGGAGTACTGAGGGAGTGCCGACTGCAATTTCTGTGGTCTGGAAGAGTCCGTGTTCCATGTTTATGTTGAATGTGTGAGGTTGCAGCCCCTCTTCCAATATTTGAAAGGGCTGCTCCTCAAATTCTGGTTGCACTTCAGTTCCACACTCCTGATCTTTGGGCACCTTGTGCAGGCAGGTCGAAAGGCCTCCTCATAGGACTGCTCCTAGGCATGGCCAAGGCGGCCATTAACCGGTCCAGGCAGCGGGCAGTCGAGGGGATTGTTCAGCCCGACTGCCCGCTTCTCTTCCGTAGTTACATTCAAGCCAGGGTGTCCCTGGAGGTGGAGCATGCGATGTCCACCAGTACACTCTCAGACTTCCGCGAGAGGTGGGCACCGGAGGGACTGGAGTGCATCATCACCCCCGGCAACCAAATTCTAATTTGATTAAAGGTTTTCATTACAATTTCAAATTGTTAGTTTGTGGGTTCTAGTGCCAAAAGGGGACACTTGATTTAAAGTTTCTACTTAAAATAGTTGACACTCCAGTAGAGTACTGAGGGAGTGCAACATTGTCAGAGGTATCGTCTTTCAGATGAGACGTTAAACCAAGGCCCTGTCTGCCCTCTCAAGTGGGAGCTTGCTGTGCGCGAATTGGCTGCCATGTTTCCTGCATTACAACATTGGGTGTAAAGTTTTTTGGGACATCATGAAGTCATGAAAGGAACTATATAAATGCAAATTCTTTCCTTTTTGAAATCAGGAAAAGCAGAGCTGTGAGTGTGTATTTACTGCACAGACAGAGCTGTGAGGTCAGGTATCTGCGGGGCTCGTAGGCTCTGTAAGAAAAATCAGCAATGATGCCCACTCCTGATTGTGATTTATTCGCCTGTGACTGTGCACGGACACTGGGTATGGACAGGATTGGTCTGGAGGCCCTGGCTCCCACTCACGATGAAGGTCCACTTGTGAAGCACGCGTTTGGTGCACCAGAGGGTAGTCAGTACCCATCGGGAGTCAAATTGCTTATTGGCACAGGGCAAAACGGGCGATAGTGGATCAGCCGCCCAATGTCAATGGAAAAGAAACCCGGGCAAGTGTAAAACGGGCAACGTCTATTTCACCCCCATGGGCCCTTCCCCAGAGAGTCAACACCTTCAACAGAACACGGTTTAAAAACTCAAAATTGCAATACAATTCTAACATTGTGGGGCCCCCTTGGACCTCACAGCTTCTATGTCCCTTAAACATCTTCGCGGTCGAGTTTCCGCTCGTTACCGCCGGTAATATCAGCGCAATCCGGACGGAATCGGCCGAACCAGCGTAAAAGATCGGGGCATTTTAAACGTGAGTTACGCCCATAACCACTTACATTCATGTTTTTGACAACCTTTAAATGCTGGTTCAAGATTCACTTCGCCCGGATCAGGTCCCACCACAAAAGTGGCCACTCTCCCAGAGATTCCGCCGATTGCGCTGGTTCGGGAAAGCTCTTCAAACTGCGCTCATTTTCTGAGGCGCACAGGCACTCGTCGGCACCTTTTTAATGTTTTTCCATGTCAAAAAGTATTGAATTTACTAAGAAACTGACTAATGTACTCCCATTGAAACTAGTGAATGGTTCAGTATAGTCCTATAAAGCCATTTTCAGTAATTTTATATCATGTTACTCACAGGTGCAGGACTGGACACCTTTATTAAAAATGCGTACATTTGATGATAACCCCATTTTCAGCTGCATTAATAAAACTTCACCAGGTTGCCACATAAATACATCAAGGAATACTTCTTAATGGAACGAAAAAGTAAGAAATATTTACATTCTATTACGCTGCCCAATTGCGCTGGTTCGAGAAAGATTTCACGTTTGTGATTATGCAAATACATTTTAGTGGAAACTTGTGACCTTTCAGTGTAACCTAACCAGTGCAATTTCAAGCGCATTTTGGGCACAATTTCCTGATTGCGTCCAAAGCGGAAACTCTACCCCCCCCCCCCCTCTCCCCTCTCTGTTGACAATTGTTACCGTGTTTTTAGATGCAGCTTCGGAATCTGATCTAACCTTCCCTCCAACATGCTCCACATGCACAGCCTGTCCTTCAACCCCTGTGATAAGGCGAGGGCCCTTCAGCATGAAGTGCTGGGATTGGTAGCTTTCACTGCTGTGTGTTGGTGATGGGAGGTGTGCGAAAGTGTGTCGGGGTGTGAGAGTCTGGAGTCAGGCCCCTCTCTGTTGACTGCACGCTGTTTTGCCTGACACTCTCCCTCTTGCTGTGGTACTTTCTCCAGAGGTGTTGAGAGCCTGGCGCTCGAGCCCCATACCCAGCATTTGGCCCTCGCTCCCACCGCAGTGTTGACACAAGCAAGTCAACCATCAAATTAGTTCCAGGGGAAGTCCCGAGCTCGCAGCCTATCCGCTTCCAAAGAGCAGCAGGGCAAATAGAGCTGGTGTCAGCAGAGCATAAAAAGAGCGAGAGACAGAACAGAAGACAGAGTCACTTTGATTCAGTTTACCAGCAGCCAGCCCCTGCGAGTGTGGAGTCGGCAGAACACCAACAATTAGCCGCAGCAAGGAAATCATCGATAACAACCATCTGAAATGGACGGGAACATGCAGAGAGGACCCCGAGCCCAGGACTGGCCCTGTGTGCAGTGTCTATACGGAGCGTGTGCTGGTCACCCGTCAGGTGGGGAAAGGTAAGATTACCATCTCTACTAGAAGAAGCAGCTCAACTTTATTTTGTAAAACCCGTATTTGATAATCTTGACGCCCGTTGATTTAACTGTGTTGAGAAATATCAGTGCCTGTGTCCTCACAGCGAACATATATGCATGGCTGGGTTTGATACTCGATCTCTGAGCATTGGTGGTGCCTCTTTAAGAATCAAATGGTCTGTGATTGGTGTGTGTGGCCAGTGCTGATTAAGATCATCTATTTAGTATTTAAGTGTCACTGTTGCTCAGTGGGTAGCACACTCGCCTCTGAGTCAGAAGGTTGTGGGTTCAGGTCCCACTCCAGGGACTTGAGCACAAAACAAAAATCTAGGCTGACACTCCAGTGCAGAGCTGAGGGAGTGCTGCACTGTCGGAGGTGCCGTCTTTTGGATCAGACGTTAAACCGAGGCCCTGTCTGCTCTCCCAAGTGGATGTAAAAGATCCCATGGTACTATTTCGAAGAAGAGCAAAGGGAGTTATCCTGGTGTCCTGGCCAATATTTTATCCCTCAATCAACATAATAAAAAAACAGACTATCTGGTCATTATCACACTGCTGTTTGTGGGAGTTTGCTTGTGTGCAAATTGGCTGCTGCGTTTCCTACATTACAACAGTGACGTCACTCAAAAAAGTACTTCATTGGCTGTAAAGTGCTTTGAGACACGGGTGGTTGTGAAAGGCGCTATATAAATGCAAGTCTTTTTTTTAAGTAAAATGTGACACGTGGTGTTTCCTCAGGGATCTCTGCAGGGGACTCAGCATTTCACCAGATATATCAATGGCTTGGGTGAAGAAAGAGAGTTGTATATCCAAGTTTGTAGATGACACTAAGTTTGGAGGCACATTAAGTTGTGTGGATGGGAGCAGGAAGTTACAAAGAGACATAAACAGACTAAGTGAGTGGACAAAACTGTCAGATGGAGTTCAGTGTAAGGAAATGTGAGAAAGAGAAAGACCGAGGCCAAATATTTTCTTAATAGTGAGACATTAGGAGCTGTGAAGGAGCAGAGAGATAGGTACACAAATCACTAAAAGACAGCGCACAGGTACAAAAAGTAATCAGAAAAGCTAATGGAATGTTGGCCTTCATCACAAAGGGGCTGGAATACAAAGGGCAGGAAATTATGTTTCAGTTATAACAGAGCCTTGGTCAGACCCCAACTGGGTTACTGCATTCACTTTTGGACACCACACCTCAGGAAAGATATATATATTGTCCTTGAAAGGAGTACAGTGCAAATTCACCAGAATTATGCCAAGGCT
This sequence comes from Pristiophorus japonicus, assembly GCF_044704955.1. Classification (NCBI taxonomy): domain Eukaryota; kingdom Metazoa; phylum Chordata; class Chondrichthyes; family Pristiophoridae; genus Pristiophorus; species Pristiophorus japonicus. The sequence continues at coordinate 24,953,073 of NC_091990.1, forward strand.
TCAAGGGTTACATTCTGAGGATAGGTTGCATAAAGTTGGTTTGTATTCCCTGAGTTTAGAAGGTTGAGGGGTGATCCAATCAAAGTGTTTAACATGATCAAGGGAGTCGAAAGGATAGATACAGAGAAACTATTTCCTCTGAGGGGGAGTCCAGAACAAGAGGGCACAATCTTCAAATCAGAGCTAAATCGTTCAAGAGTGAAATCAGGAAGCATTTTTCACACAAAGGGTAGAAGAAATCTGGAACTCTCTCCCACAATAGGTTGTGGATGCTGGGAGTCAAATCAAGCTTTCAAGACTGAGTGTTGATTTTTGTTAGTTAAGGCTATCAAGGGATATGGAGCAAAGGCAGGTAAATGAAGCTGATGCACAGATCAGCCATGATCTAATTTAATGGCCTCCTCCTGTTCATATGTTGTTGTACCTGTCATTGCACAAAGTGCTTCCATGCGCACAGGGATCAATGGATATCATCATAAGCAGTCCTTCGAAACGAGGTCTTGCTTCCAAGCCAAAAAAGGATGAGTTCACAGGTGTTTCAATGAAGGACCTAATATTCCAGGTCCTGAACTACATCCTGAAGGATGGAAGATGCCTGTGCATGAATTTTTTTAACGTGGGGTGGCGGTTGCACATCAGCCACCACACGGGCTTGACAAAGCTAGGTCTTGGTCCAGTGGCAAGGATATCCAAGATGACTGGAGACCTGCTCTGCTGCACGGACCTAGTGCGCACACATATCGCAGTGTGGGCTGGCCCGTGCTACCCCTGGGCCCTCGCCTCTTCTGTCCCTGAACTCACGCCTCTCCTGGGCCCCGATCTCGTCCCTCTACAATCTCTCGCCATTCCTTCACCCCGACCTCGCCACTCCTGCAGTATCTGCCCACGCTCCAATCACCGACCTTGACTGTAATGATGTCCCTTATAGTGATAGTGATCAGCAGAAGATCCGACTGATATCCCCCTCCTGAACCCAGGAGTACTGAGTCCAGTGATAGGATCAACTAATCCAACCCGGACCCGGGATTGAACCTGTAAATTTCTTATTAATTGCTTCGCTTATCTCTGCCGTTACCAACTGAGCCATCGATGAACCTAGTCAATATGTTATGAACTAGTTTACATTAGCGATAGAGTAGAGCACAGTCCATGATGGGACAATTGCTGTTTGCTAACCTGGTAACATGTTAAAGCTGCTAATAGGCAGCACCATGCCACTGAGGAGCAGGGACAACCCCTTGTCCATCCCGTGCAGTCGATCTCCAACTCCTCTCTGTGCTACAGAGATGGATGCTGGGGAGGAGGTGACATGTGCAGCCTGTGGATATGAAAGAAAAATTGCATTTCTATAGTGCATTTCACAAAGTCCCAATGAAATACTTTGTAGTCACTGTTGTATTGTAGGAAACTCAGCAACCAATTTTCACACAGCAAGTTCCTACAAACAGCAATGTGATAATGACCAGAAAATCTATGTCAGTGATGCTGGTTGAGGGATAAATATTGGCCATGGCACCGGAGAGAACTCCCTTGCTCTTCTTCGCAATAGTGCCGTGGGATCTTTTACGTCCATCTGAGGGGCGGACGAGGCCTCGGTTTAACGTTTCATCTGAAAGACGGCACCTCTGACAGCGCAGCGCTCCCTCAGTACTGCACTGGGAGTGACAGTCTAGATTGTGGAGTGGGGCTTGAATCCATGACCTTCTGACTCCAAGGCGAGAGTGCTACCCACTGAGTCATAGCTGAAGGTTGGGAGCATCTCAGACACGGAGTGTGTAGACAATCTAGGATCTCCGCTGTGAAAACCTTCTCTGGCAGTTAGTAAGGCAATACTGCATTGGAGTTTCCGGATGGTACTGAGCCTTCCGAACCTGCTATTCATGCTGTCGCAGCCTTTTCTAACCCTGTCTGCTGTGTTATTGTTGACAGTGCTGTTGGTGTTTGGAGACCGTGGCTAATCACGCCCAAAGATATCGAAAGGGAACAACAAAGACAGATGGCAACAGTAAGTTTCTTCCATTCTCTCTCCCCACTGACCTGCTGGTCGCAGTGACAGCCCCGGATTTAATGGTAACTTTAATCTACATATAGATTGGGCTAACCAAACTGGTAGCAATGCAGTGGAGGAGGATTTCCTGGAGTGTATTAGAGATGGTTTTCTAGACCAATGTGTCGAGGAACCAACTAAAGGGCTGGCCATCCTAGTTGGTGATGTGTAATGAGAAAGGACTAATTAGCAATCTTGTTGTGCGAGGCCCCTTGGGGGAAAAGTGACCATAATATGGTAGAATTCTTTATTAAGATGGAGAGTGACACAGTTAATTCAGAGACTAGGGTCCTGAACTTAAGTAAAGGTAACTTCGGTGGTATGAGACATGAATTGGCTAGAATAGACTGGCGAATGACACTTAAAGGATTGATGGTGGATAGGCAATGGCAAACATTTAAAGATCACATGGATGAACTTCAACAATTGTACATTCCTGTATGGAGTAAAAATAAAATGGTAAAGGTGGCTCAACCGTGGCTAACAAGGGAATTAGGGATAGTGTTAAATCCAAGGATGAGGCATATAAATTGGCCAGAAAAAACAGCAAACCTGAGGACTGGAAGAAATTTAGAATTCAGCAGAGGAGGACAAAAGGTTTCATTAGGAAGGGGAAAATAGAGTATGAGAGTAAGCATGCAGGGAACATAAAAACTGACTGCAAAGGCTTCTATAGATATGTGAAGAGAAAAAGATTAGTGAAAACAAAAGTAGGTCCCTTGCAGTCAGATTCAGGTGAATTTATAATGGAGAACAAAGAAATAGCAGACCAGTTGAACTGTTAGATCTCTTAATTTCCAATGAAATACGAACTCCGATTGTAGTTTTAACTTTTTAATCTTGGCAGAGAGCAATAACAAGTTCTTGGCTTTAAGCCAGGTCTTTGTTCTTCTGGCACCACATGGTCAAAATGGCTGTATTTATACCGGGTTCAATTTACAGAAAAGAACTCGCCTTCTTTGACCTTATTGGCTCAATTAATAGTCTTTTAACGTTTTAATTGGCTCGCTACCCAAGGTCCGAAAATGTCAAGTTGATTGATGACTTAATGCAATGTGGCCTGTGTTTTTTCACAGCCTGTCTAAATGCAGCCTGGCTGCAGAGCTTGAATTCTCTATCAATCCCCCCTTTGATTCTTTCACAAACTGAATCATTAAACATCAGGTATCACTGGTTAAACATTCTACAAAATAATTTCATACATGTTAATAGAGTTTCCTTCTAAAATTTGTTGATGTGTTTCGCCACATGTCCGGACTAGTAGCTTCCACACAAATTTACACCAACCCGAGTTCCATCGTGGCCACAGTGGAAGTCTGTTTTTAGTAGGTTAATTAACCTTATTCCAATTTAATCTAAATCAATATCTTAATTCAACCAGTAAACAACCTTCCCTTAAGCATAACAGACCCCTGTGCCACGTACAGACGGTCTGCTGGGACCTGCAAGGTGTCTCGCCTGCGGGACAGCAGCTACAGCCGCCTGGTCGCAACAACATTTAATCAACATAAACAAACAATATAAAAGTAAAACAATTACAACAAATAGAATTAAACCTTCCACCAATGAAGTTCCTATTGAACCTAGCCATTCAGTGGCTCCACTCCACAAAGTGAATGATGGGGGTTGCTTAAGTTTTTCTACCTCCTTTTGGATATGCTCCGCTAAGTGGGTAATTTCTTCGGAGCTATCTGGGATATATGTGCAACACTCAGTTCCGAGTAGGGCGCAAGTACCTCCCTTTTCAGCCAGGATGTAATCAAGGGCCAGTCTATTCTGTAGGGCTACTGTGCAGATTGCTACCATTTCTGCATTGATTTTAACTAGGGCCTCTGAGGTATCATTGGCTACTCGTTCCACAACGGATGCCATGTTAATGTATTTCCTTGCCAGTTTGGCGGTCCCATACCCAGGGATCAGAATGGCAAAGAATCTCTCTGTTTCTGTGATAGCTCTCTTAGGACGGTGTAAATGTTCCGACAGTTACTTTATATGATACATATAAGGCACAATGTAGGCTAAATAGCAGGATCCCATCCAATTCTGGGGTAGCCAAGGGTAGGCCTTGTGGCCACACACCCAATAGGTGCCATTATACGCAATGAATGTTAGCTGTTTCTTTGTCAGCAACACTCCGGGGCCTGTCCAGGCTTTTCCATCTGTTTTATTCAGAATCCCCGTTACGTTAAAAATTCCCACATCGGCCCAGTTTGGACGGTTCTGTGGCTTGATTATATTATAATTCCGGGAGCAGTTACTATACCCCATATTTTGGCCTCCTTTGATGTTTCTAATCAGACAGACCGATTCCCCCGGTCTTCCTATTAGTGATAACAAAAAATGGGGGCCGTTTGGAATTATTGTAGCACGGTTGGTATCCTCCTTCAAAGGTAGTCAGATTGTAACTTGTTGACTTCCATTTACGTGCCCAGTTTTCCGTATCCTGAAACGCATTGCCTGTTTTGTTTTGATTAATTATCCACTCAGCCATTTCCGAGATATTCAAGGGAACTGGCCTCAAGGGAATCCCTCCCTTTGAGTGAATAGGAATATGCGCACACACCCAACAACCAGAAATGTTACCTTGTTTGACATAAATGTATGACATATATAAAAAGGTATTTACATGTAATTCCCTTGCTACCCTACTATTTCCCTTTGGTGCAAAAGGTCAGCTAGTAAGAAGTAGGCCTATGCCTAGGCTACCTACAATCAATAATACAGTAAATTTATACATTTTCGCAAAAAGTAATTGTCCTTATTAGATTTCAGCTTCAGTTATGGGTGCTCGTTTAACGTGTGAAGTGTGGATCCAGGCTTTCTTTCCTTGGACTTTAACAGCTGCCTGGGTGGTCAATAACACTTGATAAGGTCCCTCCCACTTGGCACCCAAAGGTTCTTTATGCAACTTTTTCACATACACCCAGACTCCCGGGATGATGTCGTGTCCTCCTTCAGGTGGATTACCCCAAGCTGCCGATACCTGTCGGGAAACAGAACTAATAGCATTGGTTAAGTTCTGACAGTATGATAAAGTGTCACCCATTAAGTGAACATCAGCTTTCCGTAAATCGATAGTTCCTGGCAGCGACATGGGTCTTCCTGTTATAATTTCAAATAGTTCTGTTCGGGGTTGCCCTAATGCTACATAGCACTATTGGTAGTGCCTGGGGCCATGGTGTTCCTTCAATTCTTCGTTCTTCAAAGTTCTAATTGACCATGTCACCCGACCATCCTCGAAATGCAACGATGAATCTATTTGGATTAGAACGTCCATTCCCAAAAGGGGTTGATCTACTGGACCTATCCAGACCGGCGTGGTTAGTTCATGTGGACCCAGCCCTATAAGTACCGGTGTTGTCCTTTTAATTTCCATTTTATGGCCCCCAACTCCATAGGCTGTACGTGCCCTACCATCCAATGGCAAAAAGTCTCCATATTGTAGGGGTAAGCATGTTAATTCCACCCCGTGTCTAAAAGACAGTCCACATCCTTATCGCCCACCCTCACAGTTATATATAGCCCATCTCCCCTTTGTTGTATTAGTGCGAGGAGGGGGGCCAGGGTGGGCTCTAATCGTTTTTTGCTTTCCCAAGTAACTGCTTCTGTTGTTGTATTGTCAGTCGCTTAAATGCTTCTATGAGGTTGTTATCTTGTGACAAGCCTGGCTTGTTGGCTGAATTGTATCCCTGGCTGCATCTTCTTCCCCAGCCACGACCTTGCTGTTTTGCCCTGCACATCTTGGCCCAGTGACCTTCTTTCCCACAATAATGACATTTTCCAGGTAATTTTCCTAATGACTGTTTATCGGAATCCTGGGATTTCCATCCCATAGCCTGTACAGCTCGGACTTTAGCTCCCATATCCCGATCTAATTGGTTACATCGATCCACCAATGCTGCAAAGGTAGTTCCTCTACCTTCCCAGTCCGGTAACACTACCTTAAGCATTTTGGACAGTTCTGGCTTTAGACCTGCCACGAAAGCTGCTTTCAGGGGTCCAAACACTTGTTCATCCATTTCCTCATCCGTATTATTCATACCCGAATGTTCTAGCCACATGCATCTAAACCGCTCGTCATACTCCAGGACCTCCTCTGTTCCTTTCTGTTGGCAGGCTGCAATTTTTCCCCAGTCTGTCTTAGCTGGACTGAAGGCTTGCAGCCATTGTTTAATCGCTTCCCATCCTGCGTCTAATTCTTGCTCATTCTGCCCCAAAGCTTCATCTATCTTGTCGTGCAATTTTCTTCCCTGTGTTTTTGGCACCATTATGGTCAAAATTTGCACTCCGTCCCAGGGATGAAGTTGATATATATTTCTTAAGCGGTTCAATTGGTCCCACATTTTTACTCCCCCTTTCTTTGGATTGGGCAATTCCTTGGACCATTTATCAATTTTCTCTGGGTCTGCCAGAGCATGAACTAAGTATTCTTCGTACACCCTTCTCTTTGTTTTTTTGGTTCCGCCCTCATCCGCAGTCTCTTCTGATTTGACTACAACTCGTCTTTTTTTAAACGGGGCAAAGCGCACCCCTAATTCGTCATCCTCCGACACTGTATTGTCGGAGGATTCGGAATCCGTATCTATTCCTCGGTCGTGTCTTCGGGTTTGCGCTTTTAATTTATCCAAACATGGGTACCCTGGGAATTGATCAATACATTTTCCTTTTCCTATTACTGTCTCTTGACCTAATGATTTTTTTCCATTCTTTAATTTCACCTTTAAGATCTTTAACTTCCGCTTCCAGCTTTTCAAGTTCAAGCTTTTTCTGTCGCAGCTGTGCACAAACTGCTTGCAATTGATCCTTTGTACTGGTCAGTTCTCGATCATGTTGGGAACGCATTATAATTTCATTCCGGTTTCGGATCTGGCCCATAACCGCTAGGGACCATCTAGTTCACTCTTTATTTTTCATATGGGTCTTTTTTCCCCAGACCCTTTTAATCTCGTCCAAGGACCATTGTCCTTTGGAGGTTCCGTACTTTTGTTCGATCTTAATACAGGTTTTAGATAAGTTGAATTGTTGCTCTATGTATTCTTTCAACTGTTCGAGGATTTCATCTATCGAAACCTCAGGTGGTGCCTGCCCACCTTTAACAGTTGTAGGCAATTCTTTGCTCTTATCTCCTGCTGCCATTTCTTTACTGGGGTCTCGAGTCATAGGCTCTCTCGCCGATCAATAGGTCGGTGATTAATTAACTAACACACCACCAAAGTTTAGACGTCTATGGGACCTCGAGCCGACTACCAACCGGAGGGTTCGCAAACCGGAGGCTTTCGGAATCGCGTAGAAGGAAAGGCGAATTTAGATTTTTGACCGAGGACTTTTTTAAAAAAAAGAGGTGTGCTTACCTCAATATGTAGGTCCGATGTCCAAAATTCAGTTTCTTTCCTCAGCGATCCTGTTCGCAGCACCAAAATGGTTAGATCTCTTAATTTCCAATGAAATACGAACTCCGATTGTAGTTTTAACTTTTTAATCTTGGCAGAGAGCAATAACAAGTTCTTGGCTTTAAGCCAGGTCTTTGTTCTTCTGGCACCACATGGTCAAAATGGCTGTATTTATACCGGGTTCAATTTACAGAAAAGAACTCGCCTTCTTTGACCTTATTGGCTCAATTAATAGTCTTTTAATGTTTTAATTGGCTCGCTACCCAAGGTCCGAAAAGGTCAAGTTGATTGATGACTTAATGCAAGTTGGCCTGTGTTTTTTCACAGCCTGTCTAAATGCAGCCTGGCTGCAGAGCTTGAATTCTCTATCAAACAAATACTTTGGTTCTGTCTTCAGGAAGGAAGACACAAATAATCTTCTGGAAATACTAGGGGACCGAGGGTCTAGTGAGAAGGAAGGACTGAAGGAAATCCTTATTAGGCGGGAAATTGTGTTGGGGAAATTGATGGGATGGAAGGCTGATAAATCCCAGGGCCTGATAGTCTGCATCCCAGAGTACTTAAGGAAGTGGCCCTAAAAATAGTGGATGCATTGGTGATCATATTCCAACAGTCTATCGACTCTGGATCAGTTCCTATGGACTGGAGGGTAGCTAATGTAACACCACTTTTTAAAAAAGGAGAGAGAGAGAGAAAACAGATAATTATAGACCAGTTAGCCTGACATCAGTAGTGGGAAAAATGTCAGAATCAATTATTAAAGATGTAATAGCAGCGCATTTGGAAAGCAGTGACAGGATCGGTCCAAGTCAGCATGGATTTATGAAAGGGAAATCATGCTTGACAAATCTTCTGGAATTTTTTGAGGATGTAACTGGTAGAGTGGACAAGGGAGAACCAGTGGATGTGTTGTATTTGGACTTTCAAAAGGCTTTTGACAAGGTCCCACACAAGAGTGCAAAATTAAAGCACATGGTATTGGGGGTAATGTACTGACATGGATAAAGAACTGGTTGGCAGAGAGGAAGCAGAGAGTCGGGATAAACGGGTCCTTTTCAGAATAGCAGGCAGTGACTAGTGGGGTGCTGCAGGGCTCAGTGCTGGGACCCCAGCTAGTTACAATATACATTAATGATTTAGATGAAGGAATCGAGTGTAATATCTCCAAGTTTGCAGATGACACTAAGCTGGGTGGCGGTGTGAGCTGTGAGGAGGATGCTAAGAGGCTGCAGGGTGACTTGGACAGGTTAGGTGAGTGGGCAAATGCATGGCAGATGCAGTATAATGTGGATAAATGTGAGGTTATCCACTTTGGTGGCAAAAACACAAAGGCAGAATATTATCTGAATGGCGGCAGATTAGGAAAAGGGGAGGTGCAACGGGACCTAGGTGTCATGGTTCATCAGTCATTGAAAGTTGGCATGCAGGTACAGCAGGCGGTGAAGAAGGCAAATGGTATATTGGCCTTCATAGCTAGGGGATTTGAGTATAGGAGCAGGGAGGTCTTACTGCAGTTGTACAGGGCCTTAATGAGGCCTCACCTGGAATATTGTGTTCAGTTTTGGTCTCCTAATCTGAGGAAGGATGTTCTTGCTATTGAGGGAGTGCAGCGAAGGTTCACCAGACTGATTCCAGGGATGGGTGGACTGTCATATGAGGAGAGAATGGATCAACTGGGCCTTTATTCACTGGAGTTTAGAAGGATGAGAGGGGATCTCATAGAAACATATAAAATTCTGACGGGACTGGACAAGTTAGATGCAGGAAGAATGTTCCCGATGTTGGGGAAGTCCAGAAGCAGGGGTCACAGTCTAAGGATAAGGGGTAAGCCATTTAGGACTGAGATGAGGAGAAACTTCTTCATTCAGAGTTGTTAACCTGTGGAATTCTCTACCGCAGAGCTGTAGATGCCAGTTCATTGGATATATCCAAGAGGGAGTTAGATATGGCACTTACGGCTAAAGGAATCAAGGGGTATGGAGAGAAAGCAGGAAAGGGATACTGAGGTGAATGATCAGCCATGATCTTATTGAATGGTGCAGGCTCAAAGGGCCGAATGGCCTACTCCTGCATCTATTTTCTTTGTCTCTATGTCTGTTCCAGCATTGTTCCCTTCTGCCTCTTGCTCAGCTACACCTTCCGCTCTCTGACACGTCACATCCAAGTGACTATTCTTCAGGTGTGAGTGTGGGCGGTGAGCATAGGCAGGATATTTGACCAGGAAGGGCCTCAGAATCTAGGCCATTCGTGCCCTCAGAAGATGAGGCTGACTGGACGGTGGTCAGGAGCAGGCACCCCCATTTTAAACCATTAATTGTTGTTCACACAGCAGTCCACAGTGAGCAGCACAGACCACGAGACCTGGCCATGTTGCTCCCCAGCAGGGAATAGCTGAGAGAACCTTATGCTCCTTCTCCCCCTTCAAAACCAGCCCCCCCACCAAAGCATGAGCTCACACAGGGGCTCTGCTCTGTGCATCCCTTACAGCACAGAACATACAGCTCAGGAGGGATGGCCCCTATGGGTGTGCGATGTACCGTATGGCTGTGTGGTGTCCTTTAGGTGTCTAATGCCCCCTATGAGGATTGAATGCCCTATATGTCTAACACCCTGCACAGGTGTGCGACGCCCTATATGTTGTGTGTGATGCCCTGTATGAGTGTGTTATGCCCTGTATGTTGTGTGCGATGCCCTGTATGAGTGTGTTATGCCCCATGTCGGTACCTCTGCAGCAGCAGGACCTGGGTGTCTGTGAGACTATAAGGCAAAGATAAAGAATGTGGTATTTGTTCCGGCCTCAACATTTTAACTTTTCTGTTGCAGTCGAATCACTCGGACAGTCAGCAAACACCCACTGGAGACAAAGTCCCAGCATTCCGACATCCTGTCAGGTAAGTGCCCGATGGGAATTTCATTTGTGCCACTGATTTTCAGGAGTGGAGAACTGTGAGGGATGAATATCCAATCCAACGCATATATTTGGTGCACTATTTAAATATGCCCGGGCATCAATAATCAGGGAACCTTGTTATTGCAGCCCCCAACATTCTCCCCCTCCTCTCCCAAACACACTGACTCTCACTGGAGCCCACAGATTCCCATCCTCAGCCTCTCGCCCAATCGGCTGTTCTTTCTGTCAGATCCCTGACACCGAGGCTTTGAGTATCCACTGGGCGAGGCCCATCCATTGTCCGTGCCAAGATGTGCCCGTCCTTGGCCTCTGTCATTGACCCCATCAAAGTTTGCGGGAGGGAGCCACCAGCTGTAGGGCTTTGGTGGGTGAGGAGGGGCACGCTTGGAGTGCCACCACCCCAGTAAACTGGCTGGGAGTGTCGGCCAAAGCTTGTGATGAAGCGGGAGTCTGGTCGCCCCCTTTATTGGCAGGGTCACTCTGACAGGCCCGAGGATGAAAAATGAACAAACTTTTAAAAGCAAGTTGCGATCACAATGATCTTCGACCCTCCACTTCTCCTTCAAACATAACTTGAATTTAACAATCGCCTTTAATGTAGAAAAATGTCCTAAGGTGCTTCACAGGAGTGCGAGGGGGTGGGGGGGGGGAAGAAATGGGCATTGATACAATGAAAGAGCTGTTAGGAGGGGGGTGATGAAAAGAGTCTTAAAGTAGGAGAGATTTAGGGAGGGAATTCAGAGAGCGTGATCACGGCCACCAATGGTGGGGTGAAGGAAGGGAGGGAGCAGGCCAGGGAGGGTGAGGGAAGGAAGGAGTTAGGGAGGGAGGGGAAGGGAAGGAAGGAGGGAGTGAGGGTGGAAGGGAAGGAAGGAGGGAGGAAGGGATGGAGCGAGGGTGGAAAGGAAGGAAGATGTTCGGGAGAGAGGGGGAGGGAGTGATGGAGGGATAGAGTAAGGGTAGGAACGAAGATGTGAGGGAGTGAGGGATGGAGTGAGGGTGGAAGGGAGGGGAGGGAGAGATGCACAGGAGGCCAGTGTCAGAGGAGTGTAGAGCTTCGGGGAGCTGTGGAGCTGGGAGGAGGAAAGCTATATGTGGATGAGAATTTTAAATTGAAGGCATCTGAGACTTGGAGCAGAGGTCGGCCAGTGAGAAAACTCCCATGGCTTGTCATCTGCTATTATTGGAAATGAAAATGTCACCAGACAAGAGCGTGCAAAACATTTAATCAATATTCTCTCTCTCTTTTTCACAGACTTTTCTGGCCGAAATCGAAATGTTTCGATTATTTATACGAAGATGCAACTTACCTGTTGACGAATTTCCCGGTGCAGGCAACAATCTCATTTTACCAGGAGAGTGACAGCGAATCAGAGAGTGAGGATAGTGATTAATCCAAGGCAGGATCTACTGTGCAAGGACACTAATATTTAATATTTAACACATTTGTGGAAGTGTAATAGGTGCAGTGCGTGTTGTTGGTCTCCATTCTATGGGCCCAAGTTTCCACATGATTTGCGCCTGATTTTTAGGAGCAACTGGTGGAGAACGGACTATCTTAGAAATCGCAATTCTCCACATTTTTTTTTCTGCAGTTCTAGTCAGGTAGAACAGTTCCACTTTGGAACAGAATTTTTTCTTCAAAAGGGGGCGTGTCCGGCCACTGACGCCTGATTTCAAAGTTTCCACAGTGAAAATGTACTCCAAACTAACTTAGAATGGAGCAAGTGAAGATTTTTGTAGAACTAAAAAAACCTGTTCTACACATTAAAAAATCAGGCGCAGGTTACAAATTAGGCATAGTGAACGAGGTGGGGGGGAAGGGAAGTCATTAAATTCTATAATAAATCCTTAGTTATACTTATACAAATATTATACAAATAAATCCAACCTGAATAAAAATTTATAAGCAAAGAAAAGATTAAATAAACCATGTTCCTACCTGTGTGAAAGTTCTTCAGGCAGGCCTTTCGGAAGCGGTTTGCCGTCGGGACCGAAGGCTGAACGGGCCGGGCCCCAGCACCAGAGGTAGGTGGCGTTGGGTCGGGGAGAGAGGTTCGGGAGGGTGGGAGGGGAGGAGGGGGGGGGGGGGGGGGAGAGGGAGGGGGGGGAGAGAGAGGGGGGGAGAGAGAGGGGGGGGAGAGAGAGGGGGGGGAGAGAGAGGGGGGGGAGAGAGAGGGGGGGGAGAGAGAGAGAGAGAGAGAGAGAGAGAGAGAGAGAGAGAGAGAGGAGGGGGGGGGGGGGAAGAGAAGGGAAGGGGGAGGGGGAGGTCAGGTTGGGGAGGGGGAGGTCAGGTCGGATCCAGTCCGGGGGCGGGAGCGGGAGTAGAGTCGGGTCGAGTCAGATGGAAGCGGGAGCGGCAGCAGCAGACGGGTCGGGTCGAGTCCGGTCGGCGGGGGTGGGGGGGGGGAAGCAGGAGCGGCAGCGACAGGCGGGTCGAGTCGGGTCGGTGGGGGAGAAGCAGATGCGGGTCGAGTCGGGTCCAGTCTGGGGGTGGGGGTGGGGGGGGAAGCAGGAGCGGCAGCGACAGGCGGGTCGGGTCCGGTCCGGTGGGGGGGGGAAGCAGGAGCGGCAGCGACAGGCGGGTCGGGTCCGGTCCGGTGGGGGGGGGAAGCAGGAGCGGCAGCGACAGGCAGGTCGAGTCGGGTCCGGTCTGGGGGGGGAAGCAGGAGCGGCAGCGACAGGCAGGTCGAGTCGGGTCCGGTCGGGGTCGCGGGTGGGGGAAAAGCAGGAGCGGCAGCGACAGGCAGGTCGAGTCGGGTCCGGTCGGGGTCGCGGGTGGGGGAAAAGCAGGAGCGGCAGCGACAGGCAGGTCGAGTCGGGTCCGGTCTGGGGGGGGAAGCAGGAGCGGCAGCGACAGGCAGGTCGAGTCGGGTCCGGTCGGGGTCGCGGGTGGGGGAAAAGCAGGAGCGGCAGCGACAGGCGGGTCGGGTCGGGTCCGGTCGGGATCGGGGGTGGGGGGGGTGGGAAAAGCAGAGGCGGGTCGAGTCGGGTCCAGTCTGGGGGGGGAAGCAGGAGCGGCAGCGACAGGCGGGTCGGGTCCGGTCTGGGGGGGGGGGAAAAGCAGGAGCGGCAGCGACAGGCGGGTCGGGTCGGGTCCGGTCTGGGGGGGGAAGCAGGAGCGGCAGCAACAGGCGGGTCGGGTCGGGTCCGGTCTGGGGGGGGGAAAAGCAGGAGCGGCAGCGACAGGCGGGTCGGGTCGGGTCCGGTCTGGGGGGGGAAGCAGGAGCAGGAGTCGGCAGGAAGCAGGAGCTGGCTGTGGGAGGAGCCTTATTCACGCAGCCCCAGTGAGGCCATTCGGACAGGGCTAGGGGCTGCGTGCTTCGGGCCCCTCCCACACAGTTTCGGGCGCCTGGAGCTACTGCACTTGCGTGCCCACTGTAGCGCGCATGTGCAGAGGTCCCGGCACTGTTTTCAGCGCAGGGACCTGGTTCCGCCCCCTTACAGCTCCTGCTGTGCCGCACCGAGGGCCAGAGGGCCAGAGGACCTGCAGGGAGGTGGAGAATACGGAGGGTTTTTTTTAGGCGCTCTTTGTGGCGCGAAAAACGGGCGCCCAGCTCGGAGGGGCGCCGTTTTTTATCGTGTGGAAACTTGGGCCCTATATATTTACATATTTATTTATAATTAAGAAGCCTTAACTGTATTCATTTTGTATTTATAAAGATCTAACTAATATTGTAAATAAAAAAATTTTTAATCAAATCTGTGCCTTTAGAAATGTTATCTGTTTAAACGTGAACTGAGGAAACATTTTACTAGAATGGTTCCTGGGATGAGGGATTACAGTTACATGGAGAGACTAGAGAAGCTGGGGTAGTTCTCCTTGGAGCAGAGATGGTTAAGAGGAGATTTGATAGAGCTGTTTAAAATCATAAAGGGTTTAGCTTGAGTAAATAAGGAGAAACTGTTTCCAGTGGCTGAAGGGTTGATAACCAGATGGCTCAGATTTAAGATGATTGGCAAAAGAACCAGAGGCGACACGAGGGAAAACTTTTTTACGCAACGAGTGGTTACGATTTTGAATACACTGCCTGATAGGGTGGTGGAAACAGGTTCACAGTAGCTTTCAAAAGGGAATTGGATAAATACTTGAAGGAGAGAAGATTGGAAGGATATGGGGAAAGAGCGGAGGAATGGGACTAATTGGATTTCTCTTCGATAGACACACAGACGATGGGCTGAGTGGCCTCCTTCTGTGCTGTTCTATTCTATAACAGAAAATCAGCCACCGTTCGCACAGCTGATCATTGTCCCATGACTCCTGCAGCAAAATGCATGGAGTAGACGTCAATGGAAATAAAAATGGGGAGAGATATGTAAAACGAGCTGCTGATTCACTGTAACCCGTTTTATACTATCGCACAAAGTCAGAATAAGTCCCATTGTGTATTGAAAGCAAAGGACTGGGCTCAGCTTCGACGGCCAAATAGCAACAGTGTCTCGGACACACAGGTCCTAACCCTTTGGGAGGGGTATCGGAGAGCAGCCAGCAGCTGGAGAACTGCACCCCAGCCAGAAATCAGCACCAATAGGAAAGCAGGGCAGAATCAGGCAAGAAATACCACAAAACAGTTCCATGAAAGTAGAGAACAGGTGTGTTGCTGTCCAGCTCCGCCTTGTGGCAGGGTATTATATCGCAGACAGCATCGAAGCACTGACCACACTCGACCAGCTCCGTTGGACGGGCCACATTGTTCACATGCCTGACACAAGACTCCCAAAGCAAGCGCTTTACTCAGAACTCCTACACGGCAAGTGAGCCCAAGGTGGGCAGAGGAAACGTTTCAATGACCCCCTCAAAGCCTCCTTGATAAAATGCAACATCCCCACCGACACCTGGGAGTCCCAAAGACCGCCCTAAGTGGAGGAAGTGCATCCGGGAGGGCGCTGAGCATCTCGAGTCTCGTCGCCACGAGCATGCAGAAAACAAGCGCATGCAGTGGAAGGAGCGTGTGGCAAACCAGTCCCACCCACCCTTTCCTTCAACCACTGTCTGTCCCACCTGTGACAGAGACTGTAATTTGCATATTGGACTGTTCAGTCACCTAAGAACTCACTTTGAGTGGAAGCAAGTCTTCCTCGATTTCGAGGGACTGCCTATGATTGACTGACTGACAGTGAAACATAATGGCCTGGATTTTCCGGGGCCTATGACAGCACCGACCACGCACTGCAAACCCGGAACTTGCAATCTGTCAAGTGTTAGCTTAACAGATCCACCACATCTCCGGGAAATGGACATTCGCTGGCGGGGCCTAACTCCTGCCCAGCGAATGTCCGTGAAACTCTTACACCTGGTAAAAACAGGCACAGGGACTTCTTTTACCTCCGTAAGAGTTTAAATAAATATTTTAAAATTCTTTACAATTATTTAAATATTAAAAACCTTTAAAATTGTCAATTGTAACTTATAACTAATTTTGAACATGTAATGACTTATTTTTATGTAACTGGCATGCAATTGTGTTTTTTAGGGGATTCCTATTCATGCTTCTGGGGATCCTGTACCTAAATGGAATCCCATAAGCATAATGGGGGATTCCCCCTTTTTGATTGGTTGGGCTGATCCACGTGATCCCAAGGGTGCTTGCGAACCGCATGTCCCCAGGGATACGTGGGCCTTTACGTACGAGTATAGGCCCAGGAGCGCAAGTGTTCGAACCTCCGGGACCATCAGTTAGGTTCGTACTTTTCTTGCAATTCGGCAGCAACCGCCCGCAGGAAGCCTCTGACCGCAAATTCAGGCCCATATCACTCACAGACATTGTCTAAGAGATTATATCACACAAACACTGCACAGCGAAAGATATATCACACACAGACACTGTACAAAGAAGGGTATTATATCACATGCTAACATTGTACAGTCAAAGATATTATATCACACACAAATACTGTACAGTGAAAGATATTATATCGCACACTAACACTGTACAGTGAAAAGTACCACCTCCTGATATTCACAGTGAGGCCCTCAGGTTTGAGATCACGTTTTGCCGCACCTGGCTCCAGGGCTATAACTATGGTTCTGCAGCCTTGAGGGTTTCTGTAATGAGGCTGAGCTAACCCACACTTCAGGTGTGCCTTGTACAAATGCTGCCAGCTCTCCTGGTTTTGTGGAGCCAGTTGGGAGTCCCAGTACTGTCTGTGTTGAGGCACTTTGAGTTACCAATCGGATGAATCTACAGCACAAGAGGTGAAAGAACGGGAATTCAACAGAAATCAGTGTAAGAAGAGACAGAAGATTCGATTGACAATCACTGGTCAAACTTCACACCACAAACAAAAGCTTTATTCAATTTCTAAAAAATAAAATGACAAAAAAGTTATAAAGAATTACTGAGTGCTCTTTTACATTCTACAGATTATCTGATGCTGACGTCATAACCAAATCCCCACAGCTAGCCCTCAGTATCTGGTGATACCTAAATCCACCATTATCTATTCTCCTAATCTGGCTCCAGAATTACCCACACTGCTACTGGGTCAGTTACGAATCATAGCGTCAGTCCTGTTCTCAAATATCCCATTAAATTGGCACTGACGATTACTGGGTGCCGAAATAACTAGGATAGAAAGAGTGAAGTACAGAAAGACAGCTGGGACTTCTTGGAACATGCCCAGGAGTGGCTGAGAGTGCTTGATGCTGGAACCTGGTGCAGAAAGAGGGAAATTATTCACATACTCTGTGCACACTGGCAATACAGAAAGAAAATATGAAAGAGCAGAGAGAGAGAGAGAATAAGTCAGGGCCTGCAGAACTGCACCTTTTGGAAAGGAGGGAAGAATATTGGCGAAATAAGAAAATAGTCGCATGATCATTAAGTTAAAATAATAAGAAAAATGCCAGAAATCTCACCACCACCCCATTATTCTCCTACCCACCACCCTGTCACACCACCATCTCATCCACCACCATCCCACACTCCACCCTCCATGACCCCACCACCCATCACCACCCATCACCACCCCACACCACCCCACACCACCCCACCCTTGGGTGACTAGGCAACTCTATTCTTTGTGTAGTCCTGGATACAGCTTTGGGAAAATGCAGTTGTGTTGCACTGGGGTTTAAACAGAATGGTGTAACACTTAGGGAGGAAATAAGCAGCCAGGATTCCGAAGAGACTGAGCAGAGTAGCCAGGGCCTGGACCATGGGGAGATATTTTCCGAAGCCCGAGAGGATCACGAGCATGCAGCCAGCCCAGGAGGCGATGTACAGCACCATGCTGAAGGAGATATACTTCGCCTCGTTATAATTCTTTGGCAAATCTTTCCCCAAGAAAGCAAAGACAAAGCAGAGCATGCTCAGAACCCCGGTGTAAACAAAACCCGACAGGAACATCGAGAGGTCATTGTGGGTGGCGCACAGTAAGATCATTTCTGTTTGAGAAAGGCTATAATTAATCACTGTCACTATGGGCTGTTGGACCATCCATACTGTACAATGGATGACGGAAAGGGATGTGCTTGCAAACACAAACACATACCGCCCATTGTATTTAACCCAATAATCATAGGCCTTAGGCAACTTGGTGGCCATTTTGAATATACAGACTATTTGAAACGATCTGACGAATATACATGCCAGACAGGCCGTGAAGCTCACAGTAAACAGTGGCCAACTCACTCTGCAGATCACGTCGTTGGGCTTTCCGATAAAGGAGAACACACTACAGAAACCAGACACCAAGGTGAGCAGCATAAGGAAACACAGCTTCCCTCCCGCTGCCTTGACAACCGGAGTGTTGAGTTAAACGACAAAGATCAGAGTGATCCCAGCCGTCAGTACGAGCCCGGTGCTTGACATCACTGACAACACAATGGAAATGGTATCATCCCACCGCAGGTAAGTCACAGACCTGTTGTAGCAGGTCGAGCTCTGCTCAGGTGACCACTGGTCCAAGGAACAGTCCGCACATTCTGTAAAACAACGACAGGGTTAGAGCTGCAACATCCGCCATCTGCCTCTTACAGCACACTCCCTCCCCTCAAACATGCCACGTTTGGCTCTGAGCTTGCAGTGCAGAAGAAGCCATTCGGCCCATCGTGGCTGTGCCAGCTCTTTGCTAGAGCAGTCCAAACCTAAAGCCATTGTCCGTCTCTCCCGTCGCAGTTCTGTATCTTCCTTTGTTTCAAGTATTGATTCGTTGTTCCTTTAAAAGAGTCAAAGGTCTCTACTTTAAACAATCCCTGCAGTAAAACTTCCTAAGCTCCAAAGCTCTCTCCCACACAGTAATCTGTTCACAGAGAATGTTAGAGCGGGCAAATTTCTGATTCAGAATTCTCAAAAACCTTTTATTTAATTCAAGTGTCTGTGTTTCTTACACTCTGCTTTGCATACTTTACCTAAAACTCAGTTTTGAACGATAAGGGAGTCAAGGGTAATGGGGAGCAGGCAGGGAAGTGGAGCTGAGCCCAAGATCAGATCAGCCATGATCTTATTGAATGGCGGAGCAGGCGCGAGGGGTCAATGGCCTACTCCTGCACCTATTTCTTATGTTCTTATGTGTCCCCTCACTCTGCGGTACAGTCCTACAGTGCTGTCTCCTGCTGGGGTACATTCCTACAGTGCGGACTCCTGCTGGGATACATTCCTACAGTGCGGACTCCTTTGCAGACTCCTGCTGGGGTACATTCCTACGGTGCAGACTCCTGCTGGGGTACATTCCTACAGTGCTGTCTCCTGCTGGGGTACAGTCCTACAGTGCTGTCTCCTGCTGGGGTACATTCCTACGGTGCAGACTCCTGCTGGGGTACATTCCTACAGTGCGGACCCCTTTGCAGACGCCTGCTGGGGTACAGTCCTACAGTTTGGGGCACAGTCCTACAGTGCGAGCTCTTGTTGGGGTACAGTCCTACAGTGCGGACTCCTGTTGGGGTACAGTCCTACAGTGCGGACTCCTGTTGGGCACAGTCCTACAGTGGCTCAGTCAAATGGCGATTCTTCAGCCGGGAGACAAGACAGTGAGTGTAGGCACAGGAAAGCAGTCTTTAGCAACCTCCATAAGGCAGGGGAGTCAGAACCCTGGCTGCAAATTCCCCTCCCCAGCCAAGGGGCACTGCAGCCAATCGTGGTCCCCCCATGCCCATCCCGGCTGATAAAAGCCAACTCGGTGAGGTATGAGGCTGGCCCTGGGATCTTCCTGATATGTGCAACTGATCCCCAATGGAGACAGCACCAGTGCCAACGTGACCACTTGGCACAAAGATGGCGGAGTTGGACAATGTATTGTCCTCGTGTTTGGTGCTCTTTTATATGCAGGCAGGAATTCCAGCTCTTGTTGTCAGGACAGATACCAGATCAGTCTCAACAAAATAGCATGAAACAGATGTAACTTATTTAATGGGGGAATTATTTTTGTTAGCAAAAGTCACGATGCAGCGCCCTTGCCAGCACAGCAGGGATTTAGTCAGTAAATACACTGCCCAGGGTGGGTGTGCAGGTAAATTCAGCAGCCAATGTGCACACAGCAAGGTTCCACCAGCAGAAAATGAATTGAATGGCCAGTTCATTTATTTTTGGTGGCGTTGCTTCAGCAATGAATGTTGGCCCGGGGAGGAATGTTGGCCCGGGGAGGAATGTTGGCCCGGGGAGGAATGTTGGCCATAACACAGGAGAACTACTTGCTTTTCTTCAAATAGTGCCATAGAATCTTTAATACCCACACAGAAATGTTGGATGGGGCCGTGTTTTAACATCTCATCCGAAAGATAGCACTCCCTCCTTGCTCTGTTAGTCTACATTAAGAACATAAGGACATAAGAAATAGAAGCCTGCTCTGCCATTTAATAAGATCATGGCTGATCTGATCATGGACTCAGCTCCACTTCCCTGCCTGCTCCCCATAACCCTTTATTCCCTTATCGCTCAAAAATTTGTCTAACTCCGTCTTAAATATATTCAATGACCCAGCCTCCACAGCTCTCTCTGGCAGAGAATTCTATAGATTTACAACCCTTTGAGAGAAGAAATACCTCCTCATCTCAGTTTTAAATGGGCGGCCCCTTATTCTGAGACTACGTCCCCTAGTTTTAATTTCCCTATGAGTGGAAATATCCTCTCTGCATCCACCTTCTCGAGCCCCCTCATTATCTTATATGTTTCAATAAGATCACCTCTCATTCTTCTGAACTCTAATGAGTATACACCCAACCTACTCAACCTATCTTCATATGTCATTTACTACTAGGGGGATCAAGGGGTATGGCGAGAAAGCAGGAATGGGGTACTGTGGAAATGTATTTTTATCTAAGCTGATACCATATGGTATTTGTGTGCCCCTTGCAATATATATCAAAATGGAGTCCTGGTCTTTCCAGAACTTTCTGCTTTTTAGCAGTCAGCTTGCATAAACAGCTAAACCTGGTTTGAGATGGCTGATGGCCATCAGACAGCTAGGAGACAAGTCATGCTGAGACAAGTACCCCCCCATGGTGCTCTCCTATTGTCTACACGACAAGAGTTCCATGTCACCCCACCCTTATCTTCTTGACTCAAACCACCAGCCATTATCTCTTGTAGAGACATCATCCATTTGATGCAAACAGATAAACTGACCAGGAAATTGAACAATCCTGACACAATACAAGACAGGTGATAGCCCATTACCTCATTCTCATGGAGTAATGGCCGACTGGCCAACTGATAACCCTGACAAAAGGAAATATCTGGAAACCATGTCAGGACCAGGATATAGTAATTAACTCTTTATCTGTATTCACTGACTGTGAGACAGAGCAATACACAGGGAGAGGCCATAACTTGGGTTTTATTGTATAAATATCTTGTGAAGCTGTACCATTTCGGAGGTGTTCACTTAGCCCTTGACTGAGTGTGACCTACCCCTTGCTAGCAAGCGAATTAAAGAAACTTCTGCCGGAGCTGTAAGTGTCGGAGTCATTCTTTTCGGAGGTCGAGATTTCGACAGTTACTTCTTGGAGGTTCCACCGAGATGCATACTCTCTGTCCTGTGAGTAAAACGGATACAGGCATAGTGCCTCTCCAGTGAAAGGCTTCAGTGGCCAAACAAGGTGAGCCTTTTGCTCACAAGAGGTTTCTTCACTGTTGAATCGCATATGTAATCTGTTGTCCACAGGGGAGGTACTGCAATCTACAAGACTTGGCATTTAAAAGCTAAAGGTATTTTTTATAACCATTTCTTTCTCAGCTCGCCAGCAGAAGAGAACAGGTTCTGGAAAAATCTTGAAACAGCCCGGGAAAGGTTTCAGTAGGTAAGGGAGCACTAGTCGATCGAAAAGGGTTCCAGGTTCTTATGTGATAAGATTTTTATTGTTTTTAATTCGGAAGGGGTTCTTATGTGATAAGAGTAGAAAAAAAAAAGAAAGCGCTAATCGATCGAAGGTTCTTATGTGATAAGATTTTTATTGTTTTTAATTCGGAAGGGGTTCTTATGTGATAAGAGTACAGAAAAAAAAAAAGAAAGCGCAATCGATCAAAGGTTCTTATGTTATAAGAGTTTGGGTATGGAACCATAAGTTTTATCAGTTTTTTTATTAGGATAAGTTAAGGACTCGGTCTGTAGTGGCGTACAACGCAGACTGAGAATATTGTTTGTTGTCCTTGTTATACTGTTGTGTGCAATACATTTGTGAGAGATTGCCATTAGAGAAACGGGAAGAGTCACTAGGGAAAATTGTGATTCGGGAAAAAAAAAACACAAGGATTGATTAAGAAAAGAAACAGTAACTGATTGATCAACTACGGTTGGTTTGTGCCAACATATCTCACACACCCAGACTGAGCCCGAATTAAGAGCCTTTTCAGGCCACGTAACGGCCAGGAGAAGCGGGCGTAGAGAACTCGATTGGCCGAAAGGATTGTGAGATCAGAAACTGTGGAAAATCGTAATCATCTAGAATAGGTGCTGGAGCAAGTTAAAACACCACAAAAGGCACACCAGCCGATGTCATGCTCCAGAATTGTGGTCAGTCTTCAATTGACCAAAGAAACAAAAACCGGTAAAGTGGACTAAGGGTGAAAACAGGCCATTTCCACCCGATGGTTCATTTAATTTAGAGAGAACAACATGTCTAGAGGAGTGTCTTATAAACAGAGATCCAGGTAGCAGAAAAAAAAGAGGAAAGTAATAGAAAAGGCCTGGGTTCCGATTCTTCAAGCCCATGTAAAATTAACAGAGGAAGTAAATCAAATGTAAAAAAAAAGAGAACCTGATAGTGACTTATGGATTCAAAAAAAAATAAAGCTAGCAAAAAAAAAACTTTATTGAATGGAGAGAGACTTTTGTGAATGTCTTGTCTTTGAGAGTGCGTGAATGTCTTGTCTTTGAATGAGAGTGCTTCTGTGTTTCTTCCTTGTGTCTGGAAACCTGTTTGGAAAGGTTGTGGAGCTGCCTGTTTGTTTTAGCTCCACCCACTTTTTCAAACAAAGTGAAGTTTTTTAACCCTTCATAGTGTTGTCCTGTATGTGGGAAGTTTAAGACATTTTAAGTTAGAAACGCAGGTGTGGATTTATTCGGATGAGAAGTTACGGAGCTAGGAAATGCACAAAGGATAGGTTTGTTGAGACATGGTCCCGGTGGTTAAAAGTTGTAATTACTTTTTTTTTTTAAAAAGCCTTTGTGGGTCTCTCGAGGTGCAGGCTGGGGGAGTATACTCTCATTGTCCTTGGTGTAAAATCTTGGTACAAAAGCTTCTAGCTCAGTAAGAGGATTTTTTTTGGATAAAGAATGGCAGTACAATATTTGAATTGGGATCTTGAGATATTTCAGGTGATCTCCTTGATCAACATTTTGGGTGTATTGGAAAAATCTTGGGTTTGGAAGCCTTTTAATAAGATTAGAAAACAAGTACTTTACATTCTGTGATCTGTGAATCACTATAAGCATAAATGAGAAGTCCGTGTAACACACAGATTCGTCCAGTTCAGAAGCCCACACAAATGGAGGTTTGTCCATGACCTACGAGCTGTGAATGAATCTACTATATTCTCACAATGCTTAAAGAAGGATTTGGAATGAAGTATCCCGGAATGCTTTCCAGAGTCTTAAGCAGTCCCTCACTTCAGCACCCGCCTTGGGATTACCAGATTACACTAAGCTATTCAACTTATTTGTGCATCACAAGTCGGGTTTTGCACAATCTGTTTTGACTCAGTTACATGGGGACAGGCAGCGACCGGTAGCATATTTCAGTACCCAACTAGACCCAGTGGCACGCGGACTACCAGGATGTCTTCCTTCGTTGGCAGCAGCTTATTATGCAGGCTCAGACAATAACTCTAAATCATCAGACCATTTTATATATCCCACACTCTGTCGAGATTTTACTTACTAAATGTGCCACCCAACACCTAACCTCCGCAAGAACCACTAAATACGAGGTCGAACTGTTATCAAATCCGAACCTTATCAAAAGATGCACTACCTTAAATCCAGCCACTCTACTCCCCACGGAAGACGACGGCGAACCCCATTCATGTGAAATGGTAACCGAATTAGTGACTAAACCACGTATCAATCTAACAGATGTACCAATGTGTAACCCTGATTTAGTGTACTATGTTGACGGATCAGCCCTACGAAATGATAGGGGCCAACCGAGAGCGGCTTATGCAATTGTAACTCAGTTTAATGTTGTCGAAACAGCCCCTCTTCCAGACTCCTTTTCAGCCCAACAAGCCGAATTCTTTGCGTTAACTCGAGCCTGTATTCTGGCTGAAGGACACACAGTTAATATCTACACTGACTCCAGGTATGCTTTTGGGGTATCACATGATTATGGACAAATTTGGAAGATTCGCGGGTACCTGACTTCTTCAAGAACCACTATCAAAAATGCAGAATAAGTGGAAAATCTCCTGCGAGCCATTCAATGCCCCTTGAAACTTGCCATTATCAAATGCCAAGCACATACAGCCCAGTCGAATGAGGTGGCACTTTGGAATGTCAGAGCTGATAATGCAGCTAAGTCAGCAGCTCTGTCAAAAGGGGGAATGCAGGTGTCATTGAAAAGGGGGGATGCAGGTGTCATTGTTCCCACTAAGGAAAAATAATTGCTCAAACCCGCCACCCACTATTAATGATGTGCTGGCCTTTCAGACACAGGCCAGTACGGAGGAGGTGGTGACCTGGACGAAGGATCAATGTTATAAAAATCCAGAAGGATTATGGGTTCACCACGACGGCCGTGTGGTGGCGTCCAGATCCTTACTTCCATGGATTGCCCGATGTGTTCATACATTCACACATGCAGGCAAAGGGGGTGGCAGATTATATTTTGGCAACTTGGTATGCACCAGGTATTTCGGCAATTGCAAAACAAATCTGTGAAAATTGTGTTACCTGTCAGACAATGAATCTGGGTAAGACGGAAAAAGTAGAGTCTGCCTCCCACCCAAATCCAGTGGGGCCTTTTGTACATTTACAAATGGATTTTATTGAATTACCTATGTGTATGGGATTCAAGTTATGTATTAGTTATTGTAGATGTGTTCTCTAGATGGATTGAAGCCTTTCCATGTAAAAAGGCCGATGCCACTACTGTTGCTAAATGTTTGTTAAAAGAAATCGTACCGCGCTTCGGAATTCCTGCTAAGCTTTCTAGTGATAACGGGTCACATTTCACGGGAACTGTTATAAGAGGAATGTGTAAAGCTTTGCAGATTAATCAACGTTTTCATTGCAGTTATCATCCACAATCAGCTGGACTTGTTGAAAGATATAATGGAATGCTTAAAAATAAGCTGGCAAAACTATGCAATGACACTGGACTGAAATGGACAGAACTGCTGCCCTTAGCTTTGATGGTAATGCGATCTACAACCAACAGAACAACAGGCCTGTCACCGCATGAGATAGTTATGGGACGTCCCCAACGACTACCTTTTACAGCACCATTTACTGCAAAACAGATGGTCATCCACAAAATGGAGGAAAATATGTTGAATTATTGTATTGCACTAACCAAATGTATTTCCAGCTTTCATTCACAGGTAAAGGAAGCCCAAGTCAAGCCAGTGGAAGGGAAG
The DNA here is from genome assembly GCF_044704955.1 of Pristiophorus japonicus. Classification (NCBI taxonomy): domain Eukaryota; kingdom Metazoa; phylum Chordata; class Chondrichthyes; family Pristiophoridae; genus Pristiophorus; species Pristiophorus japonicus. The sequence continues at coordinate 24,978,435 of NC_091990.1, forward strand.
TGTCATAACCTGGAGCCAGGGGAATTTGTTTGCATCAAGATTTTTAAAAGAAAAAGCAGTCTACAGCCAAGATTCGAAGGACCATACCAGATCTTGCTGGCGACCAATACTGCAATCAAGGTAAAGGAAAGACCAACATGGATCCACACATCCCATTGCAAACGGGCACCCGACCAGGAGGAAGGGAAGAAGGAACCAGAGGAACAGAAAAAGGAAGACTGAATAAGGAACTGTATGGATTATGGGGACTGATGGTGCTGGGCTTGACAGGGTTTTACTTCGCATTATTGATTACACCAGGGGTACAGACCCGCCACCGAAGGGAATTGCACGTAAACGTATTTATGGCACTGAGTCATAAGTATGTTTAAGAAAGAAACTTGTCGAGTTGTTGGATATGTTCCCATGTACCTGTCCACTCCGAAGGGGGTATTTCCCTGAGATCTGTCCCCTTTAACGAATCAGAAATGGTAGAATGGTTGACAGTGCCAAATAGGACAAACCTAACTAAGGGGTCAGAAACGAAGGAGCAAACAGAATGGAGGTCGGCAGGGTATAAACGTACAGCCTTCCAGGGATGGTACCAGCCCATTATGATAATAACCATCAGCCTCCCTTCCTAAGCATTACTCCCAGAATAGGAAATCCTGAAGGTATAATATGCCTAGTGAGTAATGAGACTACAGGACCAGAAATGGGACGCAGCAAGTGTTCCCAAATGATTAAATGGCAAGCCACAACTAATCCCACTGAGAGAAAGATAGCAACCGTTGGCTGGACAACGGTCCATAACAAAGCCCCAGGTGAAGGGTGGGAAGGTGAGACCACTCGAGTAGGGATAGTGCAAAAGGACCAGGAGCTGACGCCCTATAATTGCACCTACTTTATTTGTGGCCATAAAGCCTACCCATGGTTACCAGCCAACTGGACAGGGTCCTGTTACTTAGGATATGTGGTACCCCTTATCAGATCAGTAAGGACTCTAAAGGAGGCCTATGGAAGTCATAGATTTAAACGGGATTTGACGTGGCTAAACGGAATATTCAAGGTAATGGTGCCACCCTATGGGATAGCATCGACCGAATGGCAGTTACGGGAACTGGCTAACTTAGTCGAATCAGTAGCCAACGCAACTTCCCAAGCCTTTGAAGAGATAAATGATGAAATGGTAGCTATTCGAACAGTGGCTCTCCAAAATCGTATGGCCTTAGATTATCTCCTAGCCAAGGAGGGAGGGACATACGCATTAATAGGTGAAGAATGCTGTACGTATATCCCGGATAAATCAGAAGATATCGGCAGTCTAGCTGAAAACATCAGGAAAAAGGTAATAGAGTATAAACAGACAGTTGGCCAGGACGGTATCACCTTGTGGGGTTGGGCATCGGGATGGTTGTGAGCCCTGGGGAAATCCTGCTGATAGCCTACGCCCTGTATCTATTATTTGTCGTCATTAAGTGTTGCTGTGCCAGGGTGGGAGAAACTATGTTACCTACCGAGACCACGGCTAGAGTTATGGTAGCAACAACTGCTGAAGGCTCTTGTGTGGAAATGGAAATGGAGAGACTGTACAAGATCAGAATGGATTGAGTTGTCCTTGTGAAGGACAAAATGGGGGAATGTGGAAATGTATTTTTATCTAAGCTGATACCATATGGTATTTGTGTGCGCCTTGCAATATATATCGAAATGGAGTCCTGGTCTTTCCAGAACTTTCTGCTTTTTAGCAGTCAGCTTGCATAAACAGCTAAACCTGGTTTGAGATGGCTGATGGCCATCAGACAGCTAGGAGACAAGTCATGCTGAGACAAGTACCCCCCATGGTGCTCTCCTATTGTCTACATGACAAGAGTTCCATGTCACCCCACCCTTATCTTCTTGACTCAAACCACCAGCCATTATCTCTTGTAGAGACATCATCCATTTGATGCAAACAGATAAACTGACCAGGAAATTGAACAATCCTGACACAATACAAGACAGGTGATAGCCCATTACCTCATTCTCATGGCGTAATGGCCGACTGGCCAACTGATAACCCTGACAAAAGGAAATATCTGGAAACCATGTCAGGACCAGGATATAGTAATTAACTCTTTATCTGTATTCACTGACTGTGAGACAGAGCAATACACAGGGAGAGGCCATAACTTGGGTTTTATTGTATAAATATCTTGTGAAGCTGTACCATTTCGGAGGTGTTCACTTAGCCCTTGACTGAGTGTGACCTACCCCTTGCTAGCAAACGAATTAAAGAAACTTCTGCCGGAGCTGTAAGTGTCGGAGTCATTCTTTTCGGAGGTCGAGATTTCGACAGTTACATGTTCAGCCATGAACTCATTGAATGGCGGTGCAGGCTAGAAGGGCCGAATGGCCTACTCCTGCACCTATTTTCTATGTTTCTATGTTTCTATGTCAACGCCCTCATCTCCGGAATCAATCTAGTGAACCTTCTCTGAATAGCCTTCAATTCAAGTATATCCTTCCTTAAATACAGAGATCAAAACTATACGCAGTACTCTAGCTGTGGCCTCACCAATATCCTGTACAGTTGTAGCAGGACTTCTCTGCTTTTATACTCTATCCCCCCTTGCAATAAAGGCCAACATTCCATTTGCCTTCCTGATTACTTGCTGTACCTGCATACTAACTTTTTGTGTTTCATGCACAAGGACCCCCAGGTCCCTCTGTACTGCAGCATTTTGCAATTTTTCTCCATTTAAATTATAATTTGCTTTTCCATTTGTTTCTGCCAAAGTGGATAACCTCACATTTTCCCACATTATACTCCATCTGCCAAATTTTTGCCCACTCACTTAGCCTGTCTCTATCCCTTTGCAGATTTTGTGTGTTCGCCTCACAGTTTGCTTTCCCACCCATCTTTGTATCATCAGCAAACTTGGCTACATTACACTCAGTCCCTTCATCCAAGTCAGTAATATAGATTCCATTCATGGAGTGGAGCTTGAACCCACAACCTTCTGGCTCAGGCAAGCTTATGACCAGCTGAGCCAAGCTGACACAGCCAACCAGAGGGAGTCAGGATGCGTTTACGATGTGGCTGCACACAGTGACTGGTGCAATGCTTCCCCTTGTCATTAGCTTTCTGCCTCTAACAGATTCTGCCATTATACTGTTACTTCAAGATGGAACGCCTTTTCCTGAATCAGAATAATGAGGTTGTTCAAACCGGCATTGGTTTCGAAGGTTCCTTCAGGACAGTCTTCACACAAGAAGCAGCAGCGGTGAAACCCGTCTCGTTTCTTCTTCTGGCCTGCTTCACATTCACTGGTGCAATTTGACGTAGGGACCAGTTTAAACAAGTTAACCAGTGGTCACTTTCTAACCCGGGTGTAGGGCAATATATACGATGTACAGATTGCTGAACTGCTTTATTTCAGTGTCACCTCACAGTGAGTGGGAGCTCAGCCCGAGGGTTATGCATCGTCCTCGCTCATTGCCAATTTGTTTCTTATGCTGATCCAGGAGGAAGGACACAGTGTGCACCATGACATTCGCAAGATTGGTGCCTGGTCTGGTTGAACATATTCCTGGAGCTTTCATCACATGACCACCTGCCTCCACAAATCCCGCCTCTACATCCCTGCCATTGGTCGCCCGACACGTCCATCCTCGCGCTGCTCGACCTTCCTTCCCACGGTCAATTGAAAAGCAAAAAGTCTCTCAGTACATTCTTGACTCTCAGTCAAACAGCCTTTCTCCCCCCATCAGCAATATTATTTATAACTAATCAACAAATGTGTTCAAAGAAAATGAAAAAAAAAACACGGTTTATTTTCAATGTCCCTTTGATTTCTTTTCCCGAGTGTTGCTCACAGCAGCGTCCTGCAGATTAATCTTTAATTCCTGGAGATTGCAAGGCAATCCTGGAGGGTTGGCATGGCAACACTATCCTGGCTTTGAATCATTCGACCTGGTGAGGGGCTGATGTATGTGTGTGTGTGTACAAACGTCACATTGCTAGTAATAAATAGCACACACATAGTGAGTGATTAGATTCAGCATTGACCAGGCAGTTCTATCAACGATGGGACCTCCCACCCAACTAACCTGTCGCATAAATGAGCAGGAGGGAGCAGTCAGGTGCCCAGACCCACCAATGTTCCCTCACTTTGGTTTGGGTTTAATTTAAATCACTCTTGTACATAACCCCAGCTTTAGGTGTTCACATTTTCTCATTTGCCTCACACTCTTGGACCATAAATCTCTCTCCTAACATCACCCTCATGTTGACGGCTCTACTGGTGCCATTCTCCCAGTTCAGGGCCTTGCGTCTGCTTTGATTCAGGTGCTGACGGTGTAAAAGGGTGGCGTAGGTTGGGAGTGTCGGAGAGTTTTATCTTTGTAAGCCACTCAGGTCTGTACCACAATAAAGTTTATCACAGATAGCCACTGCTAAAAGTTAACCCACTGTTCCTATTAATATTAGGATGAAAGGGATGAAGGACTTCAGTTGCATGGAGAGACTGGAGAAGCTGGGGTCGTTTTCCTTAGAGCAGAGAAAGCTAAGGAGAGATTTAATTGAAGGGTTCGAAATTATGAGGTGTTTAATAGAGTAAATAAAGAGATACTGTTTCTATGGCAGAAGGGTCGGTAAGCAGAGGACATAGATTTAAGGTAATTGGCAAAAGAACGAAAGGGGAGATGAGGAGGGAAAAAAATTACGCAGCGAGGTGTTGTGATCTGGAATGCACTGCCTGAAAGGGAGGTAGAAACAGATTCAATAATAACTTTCAAAAGGGAATTGGATAAATACTTGAAAACAAAAATGTTGGAGGTCTATGGGGAAGAGCAGGGGAGTGGGACTAATTGCATAGCTTTTTCAAAGGGCCAGCACAGATACGATGGGCTGAATGGCCTTCTCTGTGCTGTATTATTCTACGATTCTCACTGCTGACATTGTGTTCTGATTAGAATTTATCGACGAATGAGGCATCAACCCTTACAACACACCTTGTCAAAGTCTTAAGGGTCTCACAAATTTCAAACAGGACATCCCAGTGAGTAAGAAATGTAAGCACAAACACAAACTGTGGCTTGATAGGCCGAGTTCCCTGGGTTTTAAGGCCGAATTTAGCCATCGGGCTGTAGTTTGGACACGGCTCACGAGCAGCGTGGAGGCATGCCATTTCAGGGAGCAGCGCGAGCTGGTGCAGGAGGGCGACGGCAGCAAAGAGTGACGTCATCAAGGTCCAGGTTGGTGATTGGAGCATGGGCAGATACAGCAGGAGTGGCGAGAGACTGTGGAAGGACGTGATTGGGGCCCAGGAGAGGCGTGAGTTCGAGGCCAGGGGCCCAGGGGCAGCACGGACGGGCCCAGGGGCAGCACGGGCCAGCCCACACTGCGATATGTGTGCGCACTAGGTCCGTGCAGCAGAGCAGGTCTCCAGTCGTCTTGGATAACCCTTGCCACTGGACCAAGGCCTAGTTCTGTCGTGGCTGGTGTGCAACCGCCACCACACGTTTAAAAAAAACACACACAGGCATCTTCCACCCTTCAACATGTAGTTCGGGACCTGGAATATTACGTCGTTCATTGAAATACCTGTGAACTCATCCTTTTTTGGCATGGAAGCAAGTCATCCTCATTTCGAGGGACTGCCTATGATGGACACTAGAGGCTCAGGTTGACCATTTATATTGTGCCCAATAGCAAGATCTACTGGCTCACCATCCCCAGTTTACCAACTTCAAAGTTCTCAGATCCTACCTCAGATCACTCCATATTATCACTCCAACACACCTCAACAACCTCCTTCAGCCCTCTGTACCTGCACCCACCCCCTTCCCTTCTGGCTTGCGTTTATAATGTCCCTGACAATCCTCTTTTGCATTTACTGTTGGCACAGCCCGGTCCTGCACATTTCACCTCGCTACCTCTTTCTCTCTCTCCTCCTTCAGCAGTTTGCACAAACACAATCTCTCTGAGCATGGGCAGCCTCTTTCCGACTACCTGTTCAGTGTCCATCACTTGCTCCGTATCTTGCTGCAGGACCTTTCATTACATGACTGATCCTGTTCAATACATGACTGACCCTGTACGTTACATGACTGACCCTGTTCGTTACATGACTGACCCTGTTCATTACATGATAGACCCTGTAAAAATGTGGTTACGGAGCAGTCTTAGACTCGCCCCTCCCAGCTCGACATGTGAAGGAACACAGATGGAGACAGGCATGATATTTGGCGAGAGGTGAAATTAAAACTGACACGAATTAACGTGGGATGTAGAAGGCAACTGCTGGCAGCTTTGGGTTGGAAATGGAAGAGCACGCTCACTGTAACCCAAGAATTCCAAGGTTAGAAGGGATAACTTACTGAGCCCACTGCAGAATTCCATTTGATTAGGGTTTCGTTGATGATCAGTTGGCCTGGGTTGGGTTTGTAGGATCCAATCACATTCATGGACCTGCTTTCCATTTCTGTGTCCCACACAATCACTTTATAACCCATCGGAGGGTTTCCATTCTCATCAAAATAAATCGGCTTGTTGTGAAGGGTGAAATTTACTCTTTTCAAACCCTCCAGCAACTGAAAGAAAATAGAATCATTAAAGTATGTCTAGTCCCTGTTAGTGGGACAGACCTGAATAGAACCAAAGAGAAACCAGCTCTTCCACCAGGCTGGGAGCTCACCCAATGAATAACAGCATCACCTGCAGGACTCTGCTGAATACATGTGTGTGTGTGTGTGTGTGTGTGTCTGCTTATGTGCGTCCACACCTGTGCTTGTGTGTCTATGGACATGTGAATGCATGTGTATGTGAGAGTTTGCACATACGAACATGCAAAATTACAGGCTGGAAAAGACCAACAAGTCCATCAAGCCTGCCTGACACTCATGGTGGCCGGAGAATCATACCTTGACACTTCTTCATCCCCTCTCCACCCTTCTCCCTGCAGCTGTGTAAACTCCTTGGGAAGGCAACAAAACAGACAAAAAGCCCAGGGCCAATAAGGGGAAAGAAAATTCATGTATGCAAACACGTCCTTGTGTGTCTGTGAAGTGAAAAAGATTAGTGAAAACAAACGTAGGTCCCTTGTAGTCAGATTCAGGTGAATTTATAACGGGGAACGAAGAAATGGCGGACCAGTTAAACAAATACTTTGGTTCTGTCTTCACGAAGGAAGACACAAATAACCTTCCGAAAATACGAGGGGACCGAGGGTCGAGTGAGAAGGAGGAACTGAAGGAAATCCTTATTAGGTGGGAAATTGTGTGAGGGAAATTGATGGAATTGAAGGCCGATAAATCCCCGAGGCCTGATAGTCTGCATCTCAGAGTACTTAAGGAAGTAGCCCTAGAAATAGTGGATGCATTGGTGATCATTTTCCAACAGTCTATCGACCCTGGATCGATTTCTATTGACTGGAGGGTAGCTAATGTAACACCACTTTTTAAGAAAGGAGGGAGAGAAAAATACGGAAATTATAGACTGGTTAGCCTGACATCGGTAGTGGGGAAAATGTTGGAATCAATTATTAAAGATTTAGACGAGGGGATTAAATGTAGTATCTCCAAATTTGCGGATGACACTAAGTTGGGTGGCAGTGTGAGCTGCGAGGAGGATGCTATGAGGCTGCACAGTGATTTGGATAGGTTAGGTGAGTGGGCAAATGCATGGCAGATGAAGTATAATGTGGATAAATGTGAGGTTATCCACTTTGGTGGTAAAAACAGAGAGACAGCCTATCATCTGAATGGTGACAGATTAGGAAAAGGGGAAGTGCAACGAGACCTGGGTGTCATGGTACATCAGTCATTGAAGGTTGGCATGCAGGTACAGCAGGCGGTTAAGAAAGCAAATGGCATGTTGGCCTTCATAGCAAGGGGATTTGAGTACAGGGGCAGGGAGGTGTTACTACAGTTGTACAGGGCCTTGGTGAGGCCACACCTGGAGTATTGTGTACAGTTTTGGTCTCCTAACTTGATGAAGGACATTCTTGCTATTGAAGGAGTGCAGCGAAGGTTCACCAGACTGATTCCCGGGATGGCGGGACTGACATATCAAGAAAGACTGGATCAACTGGGCTTGTATTCACTGGAGTTCAGAAGAATGAGAGGAGATCTCATAGAAACATTTAAAATTCTGAAGGGTTTAGACAGGTTAGATGCAGGAAGAATGTTCCCAATGTTGGGGAAGTCCAGAACCAGGGGTCACAGTCTAAGGATAATGGGTAAGCCATTTAGGACCGAGATGAGGAGAAACTTCTTCACCCAGAGAGTGGTGAACCTGTGGAATTCTCCACCACAGAAAGTTGTTGAGGCCAATTCACTAAATATATTCAAAAAGGAGTTAGATGCAGTCCTTACTACTGGGGGGACAAGGGGTATGGCAAGAAAGCAGGAATGGGGTACTGAAGTTGCATGTTCAGCCATGAACTCATTGAATGGCGGTGCAGGCTCGAAGGGCCGAATGGCCTACTCCTGCACCTATTTTCTATGTTTCTATGTTTCTATGAAATAGAAGCACACTTGGAAAGCAGTGACAGGATCGGTCCAAGTCAGCATGGATTTATGAAAGGGAAATCCTGCTTGACAAATCGTCTAGAATTTTTTGAGGATGTAACTAGTAGAGTGGACAATGGAGAACCAGTGGATGTGGTGTATTTGGACTTTCAAAGGGCTTCTGACAAGGTCTCACACAAGAGTTTGGTGTGCAAAATTAAAACACATGGTATTGGGAGTAATGTACTGACATGGATAGAGAACTGATTGGCAGACAGGAAGCAGAGAGTCGGGATAAACGTGTCCTTTTCAGAATGGCAGGCAGTGACTAGTGGGGTGCCGCAGGGCTCAGTGCTGGGACCCCAGCTCTTTACAATATGCATTAATGATTTGGATGAAGGAATTGAGTGTAATATCTCCAAGTTTGCAGATGACAATAAGCTGGGTGGTGGTGTGAGCTGTGAGGAGGATGCTAAAAGGCTGTAGGGTGACTTAGACAGGTTAAGTGAGTGGGCAAACGCGTGGCAGATGCAGTATAATGTGGATAAATGTAAGGTTATCCACTTTGGGGGCAAAAATACGAAGGCAGAATATTAATCTGAATGGCAGCAGATTAGGAAAAGGGGAGGTGCAATGAGACCTAGGTGTCATGGTACATCAGTCATTGAAAGTTGGCATGCAGGTATAGCAGGCGGCGAAGAAGACAAATGGTATGTTGGCCTTCATAGCTAGGGGATTTCAGTATAGGAGCAGGGAGGTCTTACTGCAGTTGTACAGGGCCTTAGTGAGGCCTTACCTGGAATATTGTGTTCAGTTTTGGTCTCCTAATCTGAGGAAGGACGTTCTTGCTATTGCGGGAGTGCAGCAAAGGTTCACCAGACTGATTCCCGGGATGGCAGGACTGACATATGAGGAGAGACTGGATCAACTGGGCCTGTATTCACTGGAGTTTAGAAGAATGAGAAGGGATTTCATTGAAACATATAAAATTCTGACGGGACTGGACAGGTTAGATGCAGGAAGAATGTTCCCGATGTTGGGGATGTCTAGAACCAGGGGACATAGTCTAAGGATAAGGGGTAAGCCATTTAGGACTGAGATGAGGAGAAACTTCTTCACTCAGAGAGTTGTTAACCTGTGGAATTCCCTACCGCAGAGAGTTGCTAATGCCAATTCATTGGATATATTCAAGAGGGAGTTAGATATGGCCCTTACGGCTAAAAGGATCAAGGGGTATGGAGAGAAAGCAGGAAAGAGGTACTGAGGTGAATGGTCAGCCATGATCTTATTGAATGGTGGTGCAGGCTCGAAGGGCCGAATGGTCTACTCCTGCACCTATTTTTTATGTTTCTATGTATATGAGAGCATGTCCGTGCACACACATGTGCTTATGTGTCTGTGTATGTGAGAGCATGTCCATGCAATGTGGTTATATGTCTGTGTATATCAATGTGTCTGTGGCCCAAATACCTTACACAATAGATGACTCAAACTTGAGAACAGTTTTTCTCCTGGCAAAGTCCTGGCCTCCGTGCCTGGTGTGAGTTTGCTAATCTGAGTATATGGAGCAGCTTTGGGGGATAAAAAGGCCTGCAGTGCCCTGTGCTGGATGTTGGAACGATATATGTATCACACCCTCTAGCTAGGAAGTATCGATATAATGTATTGCTCCCTCTAGCTAAGAGGTCTAGAGTCCTGGCCTGTAAACGGATTCTCTGGCACATCAAAGAGTGCTCATGACGCCAGTGTGAGCAGCATGAAATCGTTGATGAATATCGGATCTCAGGGTTTTTGGTATGACACATCGATCGGCTATGAAGAATATGTCATCCTGTGTTGTGAGTTTGTCATGAAATTTGAAGTATGCATGCGTTTCAGGCAGGCATTCGTGTGTCGTTTCTGGCCATCCCATTGTGATTTGTTGTATGACCAGTTGTACTGTGGAGTCATTTGCAGTTGCGGGTTGTATTTTATAGTTTCTTGAAAACTCTTGGTTCAAATTTACTCTATTCATTTGGGAGATCTCAGACAGTCATGTGCCAGATCTTGGTTACTGACCAGTGACCCCTGCTGGAAAGTGTGTGAATGTCAGGTGAGACCCTGCTACGATGGCCTCCATCAACATCCTACTGACACTCAGGGGCCAAGATTCAGGCATGCCAGAAAGCTGGCGTACCAACGATTTCCTACATGATTTTTCCGCTGAGAGTGTTGAGGCAGCGTTTGCACAGATTTTCGGAACTTTGTTCTTTTTTTGGACATCGGACCGGAAGTCGGTCATAGTAGGGATGGAGTGCGGCGGTAAGTCAGGCTGAGGGGCAGAAGTCGGGGCGGGATCTAGTCTCCGCCGCTGTCATTCAGCAGCGGAGCAGTGGTGATGACACTACGCGTGTGCGTCACCAAGCTCTCTTCCCTCCGTTAAAGGGGAGAGAATCGGGAATTTTTTTAGCTTCGGCCACTGGACTACCAGGGAGGGTTTCGGCTGGGCTAGTGGCCCAGCACCCAAGCAAGGGTGCCAGGCTGCCTGTTGGTGGCCCAGCCGAAATCAGGGGAGCAATATGTCGGTCAACAAAAAAAAATAGGATGGCGGCCGTGGCATTCGGCACTCGCCTTTAATGGCCGCCACAGCGTCAGGGCACAGAGAGGGTAGACAAGGTGCACAAACAGAAAAAGCTGTCGGGGGCACCGTCCAGCGGCTTGTGAATTTCTTCAAGTAAATTTGGAGCAGATTAAAATGTAGGTGCGGGATAGCAGCGGTGCGCGCTTTGATGACACGCTTGCGGCGGTCAGCAGCAGCGGGGCAACAGTGGGTCAGGCCAAAAAATCCCTGACCTGAATTTGGGTCAGGTTGGCCAATGGATTGCAACGTGGCGACCACTCGATTCCACCGCACGGCCGCCGCAAAACAGTGTCAAAGGGCCTTATACGGACCCTGAATTTTGGCCCCTCGCTGTCCAGGCACACAGTCTAGGGTGCTCTACTTGGTACACTCATAATAAAGGATAAAATTGAGTGCTGTGTACAATGAGCAAGTGCGACCTTAGCTCCTTTAATAAGACTCCAGAGAGCAGGTACCTCGTGGGTGGATGCTGGGCTCCCTTGGGACTCCAACAGGTAGGCCCTCTGGTGGTCAGGTGTCCTGCAGATTATAAAGGGTTAAATACATAACACTACTCGAGTGATTATGTTACCTCACTAATAATCTGGAGAATGTGAGTTCAGATCCATAATGGCAATTTGAGAATTTGAAATCAGTTTTAAAAATCTGGAAATAAAAATCAGTTTTATCAGTTAAAGTGAAACTGTGGGATTGTCTTAAATTAAAAAGAACTGGTTCACTAATGTTCTTTAGGGAAGGAAACCTTCCGTCCTAACCTGGTCTGGGCCTGTGTGTGACTCCAGTCCCAAACCAATGTGATTGAATATTAACTGCCCTCTGTGTGACCTAGCAAGATAATCAGTTGTATCAAACCAGTCCCCACTGAGCGGTATTGTGGGAGCAACTTTACCGCACGGATTGCAACATTCAGGACAAAGGCCCACCACCACCTCACAAAGACAACTAGGGATGGGCAATAAATGGCAGCCTTACCAGCGATGCCCACATCCCCACAACTAATTTTTAACAACAATAAAAGTTAACTATTCCCCAGCCAGAGTTTGTACTTTCAAGGAGCAGAGAGAGAGAGAAAGAGGGTTGGGAATATTTTATCAACATTGTTCTCAGTAAAGCAACATGTGTACTGCTGACCTGAGATGGGAAGAATGTTGTAGACTAGTCACAGGATCCCGAGTCACACTTCAGGAGCAGATGTAGAGTATGAGCCACAATGTACATGGCAGCATACAAAGGGTTTAATTAGGAGGGGGGAAATAGAGTATGAGAGGAAGCTTGCAGGGAACATAAAAACTGACTGAAAAAGCTTCTATAGATATGTGAAGAGAAAAAGATTAGTGAAGACGAACGTAGGTCGCTTGCAGTCAGAATCAGGTGAATTTATAATGGGGAACAAAGAAATAGCAGACCAATTGAACAAATATTTTGGATCTGTCTTCACGTAGGAAGACACAAATAACCTTGCAGAAATACTAGGGGTTCGAGGGTCTAGCGAAAAGGAGGAACTGAAAGAAATCCTTATTAGTCAGGAAATTGTGTTAGGGAAATTGATGGGATTGAAGGCCGATAAATCCCCAGGGCCTGATAGGCTGCATCCCAGAGTACTCAAGGAAGTGGCCCTAGAAATAGTGGATGCATTGGTGATCATTTTCCAACATTCTATTGACTCTGGATCACTTCCTATGGACTTGAAGGTAGCTACTGTAACACCACTTTTTAAAAAAGGAGGGAGAGAAATCAGGGAATTATAGACCAGTTAGCCTGACATCGGTGGTGGGGAAAATGTTGGAATCAATTATTAAAGATGAAATAGTAACACATTTCGAAAGCAGTGACAGGATCAGTCCAAGTCAGCATGGATTTACGAAAGGGAAATCTTGCTTGACAAATCTTCTAGAATTCTTTGAGAATGTAACTGGTAGAGTGGACAAGGGAGAACCAGTGGATGTTGTGTATTTGGACTTTCAAAAGGCTTTTGACAAGGTCCCACATGAGATTGGTGTGTAAAATTAAAGCACATGGTATTGGGGGTAATGTACTGATGTGGATAGAGAACTGGTTGGCAGACAGGAAGCAGAGTCGGGATAAACGGGTCCTTTTCAGAATGGCAGGCAGTGACTAGTGAGGGGCTGCAGGGCTCAGTGCTGGGACCCCAGCTCTTTACAATATACATTAATGATTTAGATGAGGGAATTGAGTGTAATATCTCCAAGTTTGCAGATGACACTAAACTGGGTGGCGGTGTGAGCTGTGCAGAGGATGCTAAGAGGTTGCAGGGTGACTTGGACAGGTTAGGTGAATGGACAAATGCATGGCAGATGCAGTATAATGTGGATAAATGTGAGGTTATCCACTTTGGTGGCAAAAACAGGAAGACAGAATATTATCTGAATGGTGACAGATTAGGAAAAGGGGAGGTGCAATGAGACCTGGGTATCATGGTACATCAGTCATTGAAGTTTGGCATGCAGGTACAGCAGGCGGTGAAGGCGGCAAATGGCATGTTGGCCTTCATAGCTAGCGGATTTGAGTATAGGAGCAGGGAGATCTGACTGCAGTTGTACAGAGCCTTGGTGAGACCACACCAGGAATATTGTGTTCAGTTTTGGTCTCTTAATCTGAGGAAGGACGTTCTTGCTATTGAGGGAATACAGCAAAAGTTCACCAGATTAATTCCTGTGATGGCAGGACTGACATATGAGGAGAGACTGGATCAATTAGGTTTGTATCCACTGGAGTTTAGAAGAATGAGAGGTGATCTCATAGAAACATATAAAATTCTGACGGGATTGGACAGGTTAGAGGCAGGAAGAGTGTTCCCGTTGCTAGGGAGTTCCAGAACCAGGGGTCACAGTCTAAAAATAAGGGGTAAACCATTTAGGACCGAGATGAGGAGAAACTTCTTCACTCAGAGAGTGGTTAACCTGTGGAAATCTCTACCGCAGAAAGTTGTTGAGGCCAGTTCGTTAGATATATTTAAAAGGGAGTTAGATATGGCCCTTACGGCCAAAGGCATTAAGGGGTATGGAGAGAAAGCAGGAAAGGGGTACTGAGGTTGAATGATCAGCCATGATCTTATTGAATGGCGGTGCGGCTCGAAGGGCCGAAAGGCCTGCTCCTGCACTTAATTTCTATGTTTCTCTCCACTCCAGACTGAAGGTCCCAGTATAGTCTGAACACTGGCGGAAGTGAAGTGTTGACATTCGGTGCAGATCTGAGCGCAGTTCCCCTGGCTGTAGATCTTGCTGTTTGCTGCGTTCCTCGCTGAGGTTAAATGATCCTGATCCATCGCTGGATTCTGGGCAGCAATTGCTTTTGCTAAAAAATCTCCAAAACCGGTCATTTGTCCCTGTTTGACCGCAATGCCCAGGAAAGTGCCGATCTTTTCAACATTCAATATTTCTGAAGCGATTGCTTCCTCAGAAATAGACTCACTTACAATCCAGATTTTACCCGTGACATTCTCATTGACCGCTGCGCGAAAGAATGTTTTAGCATAGATGAAACCAGAAAATACGATTGTCACATTGACTCTACTGAAGTTGATGCGGTTGATCATTTCAATGGTTTCTTGCTCTGATGCAGTTCCTGGAGCTTGGATTATGCCCTGGTGAGCCACGCAGATCCCCCTCTCAGAAGCTAACTCTACCACCCTGCGCTTTCCATTTTGTCCATATTGATTCGCGCTCGCAATAACAGAAATCCAGTTCCAGCCAAACCGCTGCACTAATAAAACCATCGCCTCTGTTTGATTGTTATCACTTGGAATGGTCTGGAAAAATGATGAAAAGCGCGCTTTGTCACTCAGCTCCTCACTGGAGGCACCATAGCTGATCTGGAATGGAAAACATAGTGACTTAAACCTTCTGACGAAACAAGGCCAGAATCACAGATGAACCAACAGAGCCTTTTATAGCCAACATTTTTCAGTGGCCAAAGATTGCACCACTGGCACACAATAGATCTTACCACCATTCAGCATTAATTTAGCTTCATATATCCATGAATCATAGAATGATACAGCACAGAAGGAGGCCATATGGCCATCTTACCAGTGCCGGCACTTTGAAGGAGCGATCCAATTAGTCCCACTCCCCCTGCTCTTTCCCTTAGCCCTGATTTTAATTTTCCTTTTCAAGTATTTATCCAATTTTCTTTTAACAGTTATTATTGAATCTGCTTTCACCACCCTTTCAAGCAGTGCATTCCAACTCACTGCATAAAAATTGTTTCCTCATGTCGCCTCTGCTTCTTTCGTCAATTCCTTCAATCTGTGTTCTCTGGTTACCCGCTCTCCTCCCAGTGGAAACAGTTTCTCCTTATTTACTCTATCAAAACCCTTGATGATTTTGAACATATTTATCAAATCTGCCCTTAACCTTCTCTGCTCTAAGGAGAACAACTCCAGTTGTTCCATGGACAGCCTCTGTATCCATGGCCATGGAACATTTCTGCTCGAGTTTCCCCCAATCATTGCCCTTCACGAGAAAATTCGAAGGCAGGTATGAAAGACAAGAAACAGATGGACAGGGAAAGACCAGCCCATTGAGTGCGTGACATTCAGCTGTGCTGCAACCAGGAACACAGCCCCTCATGGATCCCCACAGCAGGGCTGGTATCGGAGTGTCACAGCAGATGCTGCAGTGTAGCTTATCAGTATTTCGTATTGAAGGGTGGAGTCAGGAATCCATGGTCTGGCAAGGCAGGGCTCCAATCAAATGTTGACGTTCAGAGTGAAATAATGAATCTATATAGTGACCCGTTCAGCACTATTGATCATTAACTTGTAAAACTTCAGCCACCCTATAAAAGATCCCCACAGTGATTAAAGTGCTGTCTGTCGAGCAGCACTAGAGTCAGAGACTGCAATCAGCATCGTGCACAAAATAAATAAGCCGTGAAGCCTGCCCTCAGCCTCTTCTGCCTCATTGCCATCCTGATGTTCAAGGATGCGATATGTATCACTCAGTCGGTAACTTCGCAAATCTTCCCTCAATTCTTTTTTCTCTACTTTTCTCCGCGTGTACTTCCCCCACCCACCCTCTGCTCAAAGCGCAGCGTATCCCCGGGGCTCTCAGTCCCGTGGGCATTGGCCGCCCGCTGGTACCAGCTGCACGTTGAGGGAGTGGAATCCCTTTCGCTTCAGGTACATGGCACAGTTGACATGAAGCACACGCAAAGCAATGTGCGTGCAGTTAATGGCTCCCTGCTCCATGGGGAAGCCTGCAATCCTTGCAAAACCTCATACTCACTCTACCTGCTTGTCGCTGGCAAGAGCGGATGAAACGGAGTTATCTCTATTTGCATAGAGAACAGTGAAGTGCAAACTGCAAGATGTTGCTAATATCTCCAGCAACAGCCTGAAAGGAGCCAGACACATAAAAGTCACAGTCACCTTCACAGCCACTGGCAATGTGGTCCTTGCCCTGCTCCAAGGTTGCAGTTGTGGCCACAGCAGTTGGCAGATTTCCGTCATGACCTCCTTAGTGAAGCACAGACATGTCAAACACCGGTCGTCGCAGAAGTTTAGTTAGGAGAATGGTTCGCTGAACTCCCTGAGTAGATATGGTCTCCCGCTGAGAGCCTTTCTCCTCCACCCCCACCCCTCCTCTTCCAGCAGCTTGTCCTGATCTGCATGGCCTCTCTTCATTCTCCCAGTCATGCTCAATTCCATGAGGAAGGTCCGCTAGTGTGCCCATGCCTGGAAATATTTGCTCTGTGCAGAAGCCTTGAAGTCAGCAAAAAAAAGTACCTCAGCACCTGCCACACCACTCCCTGCACACTTTGAAACTGAAAACAACTATAGAATGCACCCACAACATGTAGAATTTCAGCAACAGCCAGAAGAAATAAAGCAGCAAATAACCTGTAAGTAGTTGAGAATCCCTTTAAATAACGCTGGTGGGGGTCCTTCATGCTGCTTAACATCGTATTCAGCTGAGCAAGGTTAAGAGAAGGGGTTGGCTGGAGCGTGGAACTCCAAAATGGCAGTGCTGGCATCAAACCAGGATTGCACACTGATTGATGCCATGATCTGCCTGCTCTGTATGCTTTTGCTGAGCGTTAGGTGCGAGCACGCTAACCCCTTTCACCAATATGGCGTCCGGTGCACTTTGTGGATGCCATTTTGAAAATTTAAATACAAAAAACGGCACCACCAAGCCCAATTTCGCCCCATTGATCTTCGATGTATTACTCCATCAATGTCCCTGTGTCAAGTCATTTCTTAAATGACTATCAGAAAACCACAATCTTTTAACGGTCTCCAATACATTCATGGTCAAGGCTTCAAGAATGGAGTGTGATCGTAAAACACTGGTAACAATTCCGGAATCCCATGCATTCGAAGGGAATCAGTGCAGTCAACCGCCCTGAAGCAGTGGCTCTGATTATGAAAGAGTTCAGTTGTTGGGAACCTACCTGCGGAATATGGAACAGATGAAGAATGCTTGCAATGGCTGCCGCGCTGTCTGACCCCCACGGACCAAACACGGCTGAGACCCCCGGCCGGCAGCCGCGGAGACCATGGCATGGCTTGGCTCCCCACCGTGAGTCGCCCAACACGAAGTCGAGCGCTGCCTGGATGTTGAACGAGGAGACGCAGTTGTCAAAGATATGGTAGCCCAGTGTGACATTCGGTAGGAGCTCGCTTGAGTTGTTTATCTGTTCCACAGCAAACCTCATCGCTTGAAAATGGCGATAGCTGGCCGCTAAAAAAACTAATGGAGACAAGGAGAAAAAGAAGGAAGAATTTTAACGGAGCTTATCATATCTTTAGGTTTTCCCAAAATGTTACACAGCTGTTCTTGTTATCTGGGCAAACACGGCTGCCAAATTGCACACAGCAAGATGAATCAGCAATTTACCGGTTTTGGTGATCTTGGTTGAGGGATGGATGCTGGCAACTAGAGAATGTCTTTCTTTTCTTCCAATAGTGCAGTGGGATTCTTTATGTCCACATGAGAGGGAAAACGGGGCCTCGGTATAACGCCTCATCCGAAAGACGGCACCTCCGACAGTGCTGCACTCCCTCAGCACTGGGGTTTCAGCCTGAAATTTGTACTCAAGTCCCTTGAATGGGGCTTGAATCCACGACCTTCTGACTAAGAAGTGAGAGCGCTACCCATTGAGCGAGCTGAGAGACTTCTGCTCATGTTCAAGGGTAATCCAACACCCTGAAGAGAACAATTGGACTGTTGGGCATCAGTAACAGCAGGCACCGGACTCTGTGTTCATGTGTTCATTACTCATGTTGCACTGTGTGGGTTCAACCCCCAGTGATGAGCTTGGTGTTTGACTGATTATTGGGTGGAGCTCTGATGATGCAATAACAGCTCAACATGACTGAAATTCTCTGTTCTATTAGTAGATAAGGACCTATACTGGGGTTTGGGGGGTGGGGGGGGTTATAGGAGACTGCTACCTACAGTGGATACAGGACGGTGTACAGGGACGTTCGCGTACACCGGTGGTGGGGGGGAGGGGCAATAGGGGAGCAGTGCCTGCACTGGTGGGGGGGATACAGGGGAGTAGTGCCTATACTAGGAGATATGTTATCTCTCTCTTGTCAGACAGCATGAGATACAACGATTCTGCCCGCACAGAAATGCTGCAAGTTAATATTCAGCACAAAGCCTTCCCTCTGTTACAGAGGTTCATGGGACAGAACTGGACATGTCCCAGCTCATATATTGCACCTTCTGCATATTCACAGTCAAACAGATTGTTGCTCACAAAGGCAATCCCGTGCGCACAATTTCTCAGCCCAGAATGGTATTTTTTCTGCCTCCCTCACTCTGATAGTTGGCTGGGTGACTCCTACCTACACTCTCACCACCCTTTCTTTTTGAACTTTAATTTCTTCTCCTCCTATTTTCTTTCCTCCTCCCCTGAAGCCACTCACTCTCCCGGGGCTATAGATGCAATGGTCACCTGCTGTCCTCCATTACCTTGGCCAAGTGACCATTCATTATGTTTGAGTGTTGGGTCATGCAGAGCATCATGGCCAGATTTGGCCCAGTCCTCACTCCGTACACTTAGGAACATAGGAACAGGAGGAGGCCATTCAGCCCCTCGAGCCTGTTCTGCCATTCAATTAGATCTGTATCGTAACTCCATCTCCCCGCTTTGGTTCCATAACCCTTAACCCTGAGTAAATAAAGAGAAACTGTTTCCAGTGGCTGAAGCGTCAATAACCAGAGGGCACATATTCAAGGTGATTGGCATAAGATTCAATAGCAACCTTCAAAAGGGAATTGGTTAATACTTGAAGGAGAAAAAATTGCAGTGATATGGGGAAAGAGCGGAACTAACTGGACTGCTCTTTGCAAGAGACGGTGCAGGCTCGATGGACCGAATGGATGCCTTCTGTGATATACGAAGCTATGATTCTGTTCTATGAATACCCTTGCCCAACAAAAAACGATTATTCTCAGTTTTGAACTTTTCAGTTAACCCCCAGTCTCAACAGCTTTTTTGGGAAGAGAATTCCAGATTTCCATTACCCTTTGTGTGAAGAATTGCTTCCTGACATCACCCCTGACTGGCCTAGTTTTAATTTAAAAGTTATGCCCCCTTGTTCTGGACTCCCCCCCACCACAGGAAATAGTTTCCCTCTATCTACCCTATCAAATCCTTGAATCATCCTAAAAACCTTAATCAGATCACCCCTTAACCTTCTATACTCAAGGGAATGCAGCCTAGTCTAGGCAATCTGTCCCCATTATGTAACCCTTTTAGCCCCGGTATCATTCTGGTAAATCTGTACTGCATCCGCTTCAAGATCAATATATCCTTCCAGCAGTGCGGCACCCAGAACTGAACACAGTGCTCTAAATGGGGTTTAACCAGAGCTTTCTATAACTGTAACATAACATCCATCACTTTGTATTCCAATCCATTCAAGATTAAGGCTAACATTCCATTAGCCTTTGAAATTGGCCCAAAAACTGCGGTCGGAGGCTTCCTGTGGGTGGATGCCTCCGACTGAATTTTTTTTTACGCAAGTACCTGGTGGTCCCGGAAGAATGTAGACTTGCGGTCCGAGGCCTCCATTCGCTGTGCAGTGCACAGGCTCACGCAGCCCAGGAACATAAGCGCAATCTGGGATCACATGGCCAGGACCACCAATGAACATGGAATATTCTCATTAATAATAATGGAAGCTCCGTTTGTATGAGATTACTATCAATGAGAATACCCCCAAATAAACACAAACACAACACGATAAATTCAAGAAAGATCTCACATATTTAAAATTGAATTTCATTAAATAATTTAGACAAAAATGTATTTTTTTGAATTTTTTTTACATCTTTTATAGGAGTAAAAATAAACTTACCTTAATGGACAAGGTTTTTAATATAATAATTGGTGATAATATTTAATTTTTATAACTTTTAAAACTCTTACACTGGTAAAGGTAGGCTATACACCGGCTTTTACCAGGCTTAAATGTTTGAAGGACATTCGCTGGGCAGGAGTTGCGCAAATAGCCCAAACCTCTGCACGTGAATGTCTTCTCCCAGGGATGCATGTGATCTGTCAAAAGACATTTAGACAGATCGCAAAATGTCGGTTCTCAGCGCATGCGCAGTGCGTGCTGAGAACGGTCATTTGCGAGACCTTTCGGGTGTGCGTGCACACATCATACACACCCGCGAGACCGCAATTTACGGCCCAATATGTTTTGTAACTATCCACTCGATTTATTAATTTCTGTACTTGAATCCCTCAATCTCTCTAATCATCCACAGCTCCGAGCTATTCTCCATTTAGAAAATACTTGGATCTACGAGGGGTTATTTGTCATGCTCAACCAGTGTCCCAGTGGAGATCAGCTAGCTCAACACAGATTCGGGATTGAACCCGCGACCTTCTGGTCTGAATCATTTGAAGTTTACTAAAACAGATAAGTTTATTCGAAAGGTCTGGTAATGTTACTGGACAAATAATCCAGAGAATGCGAACTCCCTGGCAGTTTGAAAAAATCTGGAAATAAAAAGCTGGTATCAGTAAAAGTGACCATGAAGCTGTCGGATAGTGGTAAAAACCCAACTGATTCAGGAATGTCCTGAAGGGAAGGAAACCTGACGCCCTTACCCAGTCTGGCTATCACCAATCCCACACCAACGTGATTGACTCTGAACAGGCTAAGCAAACAACTCAGTTGTAACAAACTGCTACACCATCATCTTCGCAGGGCAATTAACAATGGGAAATGAATACCGGCCTTGCCAGCGACGCCCACATCCCAAGAATGAATTTTTTTAAATAGAGCTTCTTACTTAATACATTTGGGAATTTCAGGCCTGTCTGGATGATCTTGCGCACCAGCGTGAATGAAAAACAAGCCACCAGTAATGTAATCTCCGAGCAACTCAAACTCTCTCCAAGGCCTGCCTAAGTCTCCTCCTTCGGTCCCACAGTGACCCGGTGCATGGACAGACACAACAAGTAACACAATGAGCAGCATTGTTAATCAGTAGACACCATTCACTCAGCCGCTGATATTAACATCCAGAGTCCAATGACGGGCAAAAAGGAAAATCTACTCATTTAATAATGGAACATTTGCAAATTTTCTGCGAACTACAAACAGACAGGTAATTATGTAAACATGGCATAGCCACCTACAGCAACCTGAATGCAGCTCTAACTCACCAAGACCAACCCCATCTTAACCATTTGCTCACCATACTCCTCAACCCCTTGCCTCTCCAGGAGAATATGTCATTAACTCAAGGCCATTCATACTGCCTCTTTCAATGGCCTCCCCATTCCACAACTCTGCTACATTTTGAGTGAAAAGTTCGGGCTGTTTCTCTCGGGAAGGATGGAGACAGGAGTCATTAATGGCAGAAACTTCCTGACCCAACAACTTGGTTGACCCAATGCAGAAAATACTGGAAATCTCAGCGGGTTAGGCAGCATCTGTGGAGAGAAAAACAGAGTTAACGTTTCAGGTCGATGACCATTCGTCAGAACTGGCAAATGTTCGAAAAGAACAGATTCTTAAGTAGCACTGAAAGGGGGGAGGGGAAGAACGAACAAAAGGGAAGCTCTGTGATAGGGTGGAAGGCAGGAGAGCTGAGAGAGACAAAAGGGATGATGGGCCGAATTGAAATGGCAGAAGTTAGAAAAAGGTTAGTCTAGATAGGGTGTGAATGGCGGAATAATGACCATCTGTCATTCGAGACAAAGAGAAAAAAGAACATAATGACCTAGAATTCCCAGTCGAGGTCTTTCCATGGGCGATCGAGTGAAAAAGTTAAAAAAGATGCAAACTTACCTGTTCCTGCTGCGCCCACGAGCAATCCCAGTCCTGAGACCTTCACTCCCTGCACGTCGGAGCGCGTGCACATCAGGACGTCCATAAGCTGGAGCTGGAGTCACACGGCTCTGGATAGCCAATCCAGGTACAGTATTTTCTCATTCATAATAATGGGAACTCCGTAAGTTAGAGAAACAGCCTCCAACACCCAAAACACTAATAAAAAATAGAAAAAATGCACCATATAAATAACTTTAATTTAAATTAATTAAATATGTCATTAAAAAAAATACAATTTTTAAAAAAAATTTTAAATTATGGTTTAAAATAAACTTACCTTAGTGGACAAGGTTTTTAACAATAAAATGTGCTTTAAAAATTTTATTTTATAATGTTTTTGTGTGTTTTAAAACTCGTACACCTGTAAAAGTAGGCTATGCGCCTGCTTTTATCAGATGCAAGAGTTTTCAGGACATCCGCTGGGCAAGATATGGGTAAATCCCGCAATCTTGCCCTTGAAAATGTCCTGGCTGCCGAGATATGGAGGATCTGTCCAGTTGGAGCTTGACAGATCGGAAAATCCAGTTTTCAGCGCATGCGCATTGTACGCTGAAAATCGGCTTTTGCAATGCCTTCCCGGGTCCGTACATACTCTGTACGGACCCGGGGAGGCCTGGATTTCCAGCTCAATATCGGGGGGGGGGGGGGCAAAGGGAACCAAAAATGGACAGAGGTTATCTGAAATTTTTGAACTCAATGTTGAGTCCAGAAGGCTGTTAAGTGCCTAAACGAAAGATGAGGTGCTGTTCCTCGAGCTTGCATTGAGCTTCATTGGAACAGTGTAGGAGGCCAAGGACGGAGATGTCGAAGTGGGAGTGGAGTGGAGAATTAAAGTGACAGGCGGCCGGAACCTCAGGGTCAAGCTTACGGACTGGATGGTGTTGCTCCGCAAAGCGGTCATCCAATCTGCATTTGGTTTCGCCAATGTAGAGGAGACCACATCGTGAGCAGCAAATACAGTATACTAAATTGAAAAAAGTACAAGTAAATCACTGTTTCACCTGGAAGGAGTATTTGGGGCCCTGGATAGTGGGAAGGGAGGAAGTAAAAGGGCAGGTGTTGCATCTCCTGCCTTTGCAATGGAAGGTGCCGTGGGAAGTGGAGGGGCTGCTGGGGGTGACTACGGAATGGACCAGGGTGTCACGGAGGGAGCAGTCCCTTTGGAATGCTGAGAAGAGAGAGGAAGATGTGATTGGTGGTGGGATCACGCTGGAGGTGGCGGAATTGGTGGAGGATGATCCGTTGAATGTGGAGGCTGGTGGGGTGAAAGGTGAGAACAAGGGAACCCTATTGTGGTTCTGGGAGGGAGGGGAAGGGGTGAGAGCAGAGGTGCAGGAAATAGAATGAACACGGTCAAGGGGAACCTTCGGTTGAGGAAAAAGGAAGACATGTCAAAGGCACAAGTGTGAAAGGTGGAGTCGTCAGAGCAGATGGGACTTGGCTGACCTGTTACTGGGCTAGAGTGTTCCTAACGGGCAAAGTTTACAAAAAATAGCTGTGTAACTAAGTTTCAGCCATAGTCAAATTACGAGAAAGGAACATAGAAACAGAAGAAGGCCATTCAGCCCCTCGTACCTATCCTGCAATCAATTAGATCATAGCTGATCTGTATCACAACTCCACCTACCCGCTTTGGTTCCATAACCTTTAACACCCCAACAAAAACCTAGCGATCTCAGTTTTGACATTTTCAATTGACCTCCCAGCCGCAACAGCTTTTTGAGGGAAGAGATTTCCAGATTTCCACTCCCCTTTGTGTGAATGTGATTCTTGCTATCACCCCAGAACAGCCAGCTTTAATTTTAAGAATATGCCCAGTTTTTCTGGATTCCCCACCAGAGAAAATAGTTTCTCTCTATCTACTGTATCAAATTCTTCATCATCTTAAAGAACTAAATTAGATCACTGGTTAATCTTCTACACTCAAGGGGATAGACATGAAATATTGCAAGCAGGCCAACAACATGGAAAGATCAGGAGCACTGCCACCACTCGTTGACATTCAGAATGAGCGTTCTGTGATTCCAACCTCTGTTCGCTCTGGCTCCCAGAACACATGATATTCCGATCCTTTACATTGCTCCATTTGTACCGTGATTCATTCTGATCCCTTCAATCACCACCGTGGGAGTAGACGGATCCCCACCTGGCCTAACCCCAAACACACACCTTTCTCTAGTTTCTCTTCTATCATTCCCTCATGCCCTCCCTGAGCTCATCACGTCCATGAGACATACATCCTGCTCCCTTGACCCTATTCCAAACTGCTGACCACCCAAATTCCTTTCCTGGCCTCCGTGCTAGTTGATATGTTTAATGGTTCCCTCTCCTCTGGTACTGACCACCTCCCCTTCAAAACCGCTGTCATCAATCCCCTCCTAAAAAAAAACAACCTTGACTCCTCTGTCCTTGCAATCTACCACCCCATCTCCTACCTCCTTCTTTTAGGTTCTTGAATATGTTGTCGCCTCCCAAATCAATGCCCATCTTTCCCATAGCTCCAATTTTGAACCTTTCCAATCAGGTTTCCGCCCCTTCCACAGTGCTGAAATGGTCCTATACAAAGTTATAAATGACACCCTATGTGACTGTGACCATGGTACATAATCCCACCGCATCCTTCTCGCCTGGTCTCAACCTTTGGCACAGTTGACCACACCATCCTCTTCCAATGCTCACCTCCATTGTCCAGCTTTGTGGGACTGCCCTCGCCTGATTCCATTCTCATCTAGCCAGTCATAGCCAGGGAACCTCATGCAATGGTTTTTCTTCCCAATCCCACACCGAGACCTCTATCCTTAGCCCCCTTCTATTTCTCATCTATATACTGCCCCTCAGCCTCATCAGAAAACATGACGTCAGATTCCAAATGTATACTGACGGCATCCAGCTCTACTTCACCACCACCTCCACTGCCTTTGATTTGTCAAGCTGCTTATCTGACATCCAGTATTGGGTGAGCAGGAATTTCCTCCAATTAAATATGGGGAAGGCTTAAGCCATGAACTTTGTTCCCTTACACTGATCCCATGAGCATTCCACTTTACCATGAGCTGTGGTTCTGATTCCATGTCTTCGCCATTACCAAGACCACCTACGCCCACCTTCATAAAATCGCCCTTCTCCACCCCTGCATCAGCCCATCTGCTATTGAAACCCTCATCCATGCATCTGTTACCTCTAGATTTGACTATTCCAAATGCTCTCCTACCCGGCCTCCCATCTTCCACCCTCAGTAAACTTGAGCTAATCCAAAACTCTGCTGCCCGTATCCCAACTCGCACTAAGTCCCATTCATCCATCACCTCTGTGCTTCCTAACCTACATTGGCTCCTGGTCCAGCAACACCTTGATGTTAAAGTGGTCATCCTTGTGGTCAAATCCCTCCATGGCCCCACCCCTTCCCTATCCTCCTCCAGCCCTACAATCCTCCGAGATCTCTGCCCTCCTCCAATTCTGGCCTCTTGCAGCAGCCCAATTTTCATTGCTCCACCATTCGCCTCCGTGCCTTTAGCTGCATGGGCCCTGAGCTCTGGAATTCCCTCCCTAAACCGCTTCACCTCTCTTTCCTCATTTAAGACACTTTTTAAAACCTACCTCTTTGACCAAGCTTTTGGTCAGCTGTCCTAATATCTCCTTACATGGTTTGGTGTCAAATGTTGTTTGATAACGTTTCTGTGAAATGCCTTGCGATGTTTTATTACATTGAAAAAGTGCTATATAAATGCAAGTTGTTGTTGTTGGGACACATACCGTTCCATTTACTGCACAGGTCCTGAAGACACTCCAGATGTTTGGGGAGCATGGAGCCTACGCTGGAGACGGCACGGCTAGCAGTGATGGCCAAAAGCTGGGAGGGGGATACACAAGAGGCCAGAGTCCGAGAGACAGAGAGTTGGGGATGATTCGGGGAAAGGGGATGGATTGTGGGCTCGGCTGTGCCTCAGTCAGGAGATGAAGTTTGATTCCCTGTTGCATTGCTTGTATTGATGCGTTTGTTGGTATTTACTGTGACTATTTTTAGAATTTAAATAAAAATTAACACTGCTTGTCCAGAAGTACATGCGTGTCTGGCAGGTTTGCGGGCAGCAGCACTGTTTGTGTCTTTTATGCAAAAAAAAGAGGCAGTTTTTGTTTGTTGAAGGTGAGCACAGCTCCAAGGCAGCGGAACAATCTCCCTCGGTGCTGGGCTCCAGCTATTTATTTTGTCATTGTTTCCGGAGCTTTATGGAAGTTGATATTTGCGTTGGTCTCTGCAGAGACCACATTGCAGCCACTCGATTCACTCACTGATCGCGGGTTTGATTCCAGCATTCACAGCAGACGGCCGCCACGAACCTGCATTGCCATTCAAAATCACAAAGTTTTTTTAAAAATAGAGTAAATAAGGAGAAACTGTTTCCATTGGTAGAAGGGTTGGTAACTAGAGGACACGGATTTAAAATAATTTGCAATAGAACCAACGGCAGAGAATTTTTTTTGAACACATTGAGATGTGATCTGCAATGCACTGTCTGAAAGGCTGGTGGAAACAGATTCAAAGTAACTTTAAAAAAAAACTAGATAATACTTGGAAAGGAAAACAATTGCCTGGCTATGGGGAAAGAGTAGGGTAGTGCAGCTAATTGGATAGCTCTTTTCAAAGAGCTGGCAGATGTACAATGGGCTGAATGGCCTCCTCCAGTGCCGTATGCTTCACTGCGTATGGAAGCTAGCAGGACCTAAGGGACTGAGGCCGGCTTGCCATAGGCCTACTTTGACATACAATAATTCCCAAACCTATTCCACAAAGGATAGCCGTGTTACCTGATGCCTAATAGGTAGAGCTTTTCTGAGCAATTCATTTGTTATAACATTAGCCACTACTGGTAGGATGTTGTTGGTCACAGGTGGGTGAGCAACACTTGTGGACAATTTCCATTGTCCTGATATGTAACTTCACCTCGACCGACAGACAACACAGCACTCCCTCAGGACAGTAGTGTATCATCCACCTGACCCTGACTCAGAGGCAAGAATCATACCCTGGCTGACACCAATAGCAACAGGTCCTAGTAAAAGGAGTTAGAGTTTCCAATTGTGCAATGAAGTGTTTAAGTAGGAAGCATGTGTTTTGAATGACGTAGTTTAAAAAAAAATGTAGTCATGGGATGTGGGTGTCGCTTGCAAGGCTAGTATTTATTGCCCATGATAAGCTACCTTATACAACTGAGTGACTTGCTAAGCCATTGCTGTGGGTCTAGTGACATATAGGCCAGACCAGGCAAGGGCCCAATTTCCTTCCCTAAAAAATACATTAGTGAACTAGAGGGATTTTTACAATCTGGTATTTTCATGGTCACCATTACAGATACTAGCTTTTTAATACCAGATTTATTTAATTAACTGAATTTAAATTTCCCAGCTGTTGTGGTGGGATTTGAATTTATGTCCACAAATCATTAGTCCACACCTCTGGATTAGTAGGCTAGTAACAACCACTATGCCACTGTAACCAAGTTTACTTGCACCAATTACTTGGGATTAATGGTCTTTAGCACCTCTGGTACTTCAAATAATCCACAAATCCAAAGAAACACACTCAGATACCGATGTAATGCCATGCTACACAAGTCAGGTGCCTTACATACAATGACTAACTACAGGCAGCTCCCGAGTGATATTCCTTCATGAAGGAAGTCATGAATTCTGCCAACTTGTTTCTTCCAGCGTCACAGCATTGTAGAGAGAAGCACAGATCCCACCAACTGATCTAGAAACAAGTACAGTTTAGGGGAATTACACAGTCTGTTTTAAGACCATGACTGTGTGCACATTTCCTAATTTATGTAGATTTCTCATGCAAAGGTAATACAAATGGCAGTCAAGCTTTGGAGAGACTCATTATACAAGCCCAAAATATACACAGCAACATGTTAAGCAAGCAGTGAGGGGGAAAGGAATAAGAATGGAAAATGTGTCTTGAATCCTACGCAAAGGTGTGGGGGCATGCATTGAGCAGTAATAGCAGAAATTCATTTTAGTGCAATAACTGAAAGCTTGTTTAAAAACAATTACCCCCACTCCAATAATCATGCAAACAGGATCCTATTTCATAGTGACGCTGAGCCCCAATTGGCTGATATAACTACTTGTAAATGATGATGTCAGCTGAGTGAAGGGGCATTTGACCAGCGTTTTAAGCACCACGTTTTGAGGATAAGAAA
Organism: Pristiophorus japonicus; assembly: GCF_044704955.1. NCBI lineage: Eukaryota > Metazoa > Chordata > Chondrichthyes > Pristiophoridae > Pristiophorus > Pristiophorus japonicus. The sequence goes on from NC_091990.1 coordinate 25,007,062, forward strand.
TAAAATATCGTATATGGTTAAATGCTACATCTAGACACTGTCTTTCTCTCCCTCCCCTCACGCACCAGTAGCTAGAATTACATAGAATGTGCAGCAAAAACAAGTACCAGGCCATTCAGTCCAATTGGTCTATGCTGGTGTTTATGCTCTACACTAGTCTGTGGCCCGTTCAATCCCTCCTGCACTTGGACTTTAGAAGAGTGTTACTGTACTAGGGACACCAGCACACAAGTTATATAATGCCACTGATAATGGGGGCAATTGAGCAGGAGATGGGAATAATTGGAAAGGGGGGGCGGGGAAAGAGAAAGAGAAGTGAAGAGGGAGAAGAATCAGAAATGGTTCCTGTATAATTTACTCTTTTCCTCCCCAACGCCCCTTCAGATTGTTGGACATTCCCATTTCCAGTTTACCTGTGACCCCTTCAATGAAATCATGCCAACTTCAGCTGCTTGATCAAGAAAAGTCTGTTCAAGGACATCATTCCCATCAGGGCCACCAATCCGGAATACTACATACATTCTGCTTCTGCGCTTCACATCAACAGGGCATCTACAGTGTAGAGGTACAGGAAGCAGTACAGGTCATTGTTGCAAATTATTCAGCGCTCTGTGTTCAGGTCAAAAAACAACCAGCCAGCAACAGCTTTGAAATGAACCAACTTACACGTAGAAGTCACTGGAGTCCTCAATCACATCATAGAGCTGCTTCGATTTAGCAATACTGTTTTGTTCCATTGCTTCAACAGCCCCATTGCTCTTTATCCAATCCAAGCACATGATATAAATACTGAAAGAAAGGCATACATCTAATTGGCATGACCCTGCAAGTTACATGATGCAGCTGGGCATCGCACATAATGGAAGTGGCCAACCATAGATTCCCTCCCTTCGTCATTGGGGAGGGAACATGCAGTGTTTGCAGTGGCCACCTTTAGCTTACAAACTGAATCAAATTCCTGTATATGGGTAACACCTCTGCTAAAAGAGAGATGTTCAGTTTGTATGTTAGTAACCCACTATTATTTCATTAACTGGAGATCACAATAGTCTCCGTAAAAGTAAAGAAAGTAGGGTGTTATTTATGAAGCTTGTCAGAGAAAGTTGAAATGTGTGCACTTTTAATTTGTGGTTTTAGCCAGCAGTTCCACCACATCTGGAGGTTACCGAGCCTTGGCAAGGTACACCCACATCAGGAGCTTGGTTTGGAGACCCTGAAACATGGTGATGGGGTTTCTGCACAAACACCTGGGAGATCAGGTCAAAAACCTAAACTGTAATGGGTACATTCCATTAGGAAGATGTACATCAACTATATGGCCAACCCAAATGTTCCATCACTAAAGAAGAGAGAGATCCAGTTCCAGTACATGCTCCATGTGGTGATGCTACATGAATAGGGTCTTGCACATTTGAGGTTCAACCAAAAAGCTCAAGAATTCACGATCAGACTCCTCAAAACTACTAGAGCACTGTACCAACCTGTAACATGGGGGAGTATTGTAAAGGCTGTCTGCCTGTAGTTTATAGTCAAACACAATCGGACATTCACTGAGCGCAAATCCCAGGAGATCTTCTCGGATGAGTACTACCGTCACTCCTGCACAACCAAGGTTTTTCTGGGTGGTGGCAAATATCACACCGAACTTCAGAGAAGAGAGTGGCAGCAGAAAGAGGAAAACACAAAAGATTAGTGCGACACTTTGCTGATGTAAAATTTTATTCCAACTATTGTATAAAAGGCAAGAACAATTCATCCCAAATTTCCACCTTCCAGCACTGTTAAAGGGTCTCCACTAAAAAAGGGAGAAAGTCTCAGTGGGCTCTGCTATTTAAAAATCAGACCTACCCTGGAGACATCAGAGGGCTTAGAAAGGAAGTTGGATGGCATATCGGAGATCAGAACAGTTTCCTTGGCATCTGGGATGAAGTGGAACTCCACCCCATTGATGGAATCATTAGCACAATAATAGAGGTAGGAGGAGTCAGGACTGAGATCCAACCATTGGGATCAGGGATCTCTACAAGAGAAAGATGGGATAAAACTTTAGAATTCTAAGACAGCACCTCGAAAATCCCCAACACCTAGAAGGACAAGGGCAGCAGGTGCATGGGAACAGCAACACCTCCAATGTCACACCATTCCAGCTTGGAAATAAAGCACCATTTCTTCATCATTGCAGGGTCAAAATCCTGGAACTTCCTATCCAACAGCACTGCGGGAGCACCTTCACTACATCGACTGCAGCTGTTCAAAGCGGCGGTTCACCACCAGGTCCTCAAGGGAAACTATGGATAGGCAATGAATAACAGCCTCGCCAGTGATGCCCACATCCCTACAAATCATTCATTATTAAAATCAGACTTCACCCAACATGGAGCATTTACCAGATCCCTAGAATCCGAGTAGGTGGAAAGAGGGGACTTTTACTGGTGGGATGTTGAGCTTTTGGCAGCTGGTATACTTCTTTTACTGGTTCCACTATTAGCTTGGTGATCCAATACACACCCAGACCAGAGTGTACCTTCCACACACCACACAAACGGAGGGCAGTCGCACCCATCCGTCTATGGAAAGCCCAACAGCTGTAAGCAGCTCAACCCCACAATGCTGGAGGGGGAGCAATTCTCTCTCCCTCCCCCACATTTCTGGATTCAAACCGCCCGCTTCAGGGCTCAATATCAATCCCAATAAAACCTTACTTGTGTAAGTGTCCTGTTCAGGATGGATAATCTTCACTTTTCCCAACTTCTCAGCCTCTTTGGCTGCCTTAGTAGACCAGGCCCCGGTGACCACAAAGTCCACACATTTGGTTTCTTTCAGTCCGATGAGGTTGAAGGGGATGGCACTGAACTGGCCACTCCCACCACCCTGCAAAAACAGTATCGTGTAGTTCTCTGGGATCTTCCTGTGGAAAATTGTTAGATTGTCAAGCGGACCGGACAATATTCAGCAAGAAGACTGAAGCAGTTAGTTTACAAACTTCAAAAAAAAAGAGTTGGAGTTTCACACTAGACTGGTCGGAGAGAAGTAAAACATGACCAACAAACCAGGCCAGCAAGCCAGATTCTCACCCACAGCACTAGTACTGAGTGCTTTCACTGCTTGAAGAAATCCCACTCATTCCACCCAAACTTCAAGACATTGAGAAGGCGGGTCCTCCCCCTACTTTCCAGACTTATCTAAACACGAGAGATGTCCACTTGCTACTGATTTTGATGGGGGGGGGGGGGGAATTGGGGAATGGGGGGAAAAAAAGCAGATTCTCCCTATTCTCGAACACGGGCATCACTGGATAGTGAGCAGGAGTCCTGGGTGATTTTCCCTTTACCACCCGAGGAGCAAGGAGGTCAATTGCAGCATCCCCATCAGCCAAAATATTACAGACCAGAACTGTGCACGATGCCTGCCGGTACACCTGAAGCCTTCTGCAGCCAGTGGGCACCACATGGGACTGGAATGCATTGTCCAGAGGAAATATTATTCATAGTTAAGTTTGTTATGTCTTTATGATTTGGGTTTTATTAGTTGTGTCCCTAAACGGGGCACTTGTGTCCAATGTCACTGAGGCAACCCTTAAGGGTTCAATTAAAAGAGGCAGACCAGAGCTGTAATAGGAGACCATCTGGGCCTGTGAAAATCATCTATGGCTTATTGATCATTACAGTATTTAACAAGCATTGGAGAAGAGGAAGGGGACACATCAGTATTGATAATAGATTCATTAAGCACTCGCAGCCTATGGGGGTACCTTCAGCATGCAGACTGCTCACCACCACCTCCTCAAGGGATTACACAAGATGTATGGCACAGAAACAGTTAATTCGGCCCAACCAGTCCATGTCGGAGTTTATGCTCCACTCGAATCGCCTCCCGTCTATTCTCAGCTAAATCTATCAGCATAACGCTCTATTCCCTTCTCCCTCATTTGCTTGTCTAGCCTCCCATTAAATGCATCTATACAATTCGCTTCAACCACTCCCTGTGGTAGTGGGTTCTTTGGGAAAATAATTTTCTTCTGAATTCCCTATTGGATTTCTTGGTGACTATTTTATATTCATGGCCTCTAGTTATGCTCTTCCCCACAAGTGGAAACATTCTCTGTATCCACTATCAAAACCTCAATTTTAAAGACCTCTATTAGGCTACCCGTCCGCCTTCTTTCTCCAACCACCGCCCTCCCCCCACCCAAAGAGAAAAGATCCAGCCTATTTATCCTTTCCTGATGTGTATACCCTGGCATTTCTGGTATCATCCTTGTAAATCTTCTTTGCATCCGCTCCAGTGCCTTTATATCTTTTTTATAATATGGCGACCAGAACTGTATGCAGTTGGCTTTGCTAAACTGCCTTGCAACTTTTAGCAATGTGCATTTGTATTCCGAGATCCCTGTTCCTCTATCCCACCGAGACTCGGACCCTCCAAGTAACGTGACCTCTATTCTTCCTACCAAAATGTAATTCCTCACATCAGTGTTGAACTTGATTTGCCAATTGTATGCCCATTCTGCAAGTTTATTAATGTCTTCCGGTAATTTATTAGTATTGACTATCGCCCCCAATTTGATGTCTCCCACAAATTTACAAAGTGTGTTTTTGATTTTAAATTATTAATATAAATGGTGAACAGTGGTCACAGCACTGATCCTTGTGGAACACCACTACCCACCTTCTGTCACTGAAGATGTCCTGCTCTGCTTTCGGTCTTGAAGCCAGCTAGCCATCCATTCTGCTACTTGTCCCCCGATTCCACATTCTCTGAACTTGTTCATCACTCTATTATGGGGTACCTTATTGAAGGCCTTTTGAAAATCTAGTTAAATTCCATCTACTGCATCATCTCTACTCTCTCTGTTACCTCTTCAAAAAAATTCAATGAGGTTTGTAAAGTCCTGTCCCCTCAGTACAGATGCACACGAGGAATGTAGTGAAGTCAAGGTCACTCTGGCCCTGCACCTTTATTTCACAGCTCTGGAATGCTGCACTTGCCTGACCTGTCCTTATATACTTGTCTCTTGCAAGTGCACACCTGGTGGTAAGGCATGCTGGTGGTTACAGGTCATATCTTATTACAGTCATGTATAGCATGTTAGGACACAGTTATATATAATAATGTAAGACACATGACTTCACCCTCCCCCAAGGTCTTATTGTCTTTATAGGTTCAGCCTCTCAGGTGGTCTACGCTAAGCTCTTGTGGATCAGTTGTTTGCCTTGGTGTCTGTTTTTCTTTGGGTGTGGTTGCTGGTATCTCGCCTGGGCTGTCTGTTTCGATTGGTGTGATTGTTGTTGACTCGCCTGGGCTGTCTGTTGGGATTGCTCTTTCCTCAGGTTGTTCCCTCTGTTTGTCCACCAGGTGTGGTGCGAGTTCCACATTGTAGTCTGCCTCTGGTTCCGCAGTGTTGTTGGTAAATCTGCTTTTGACTTGGTCTACATGCCTCCGGCAGCTTTTGCCATTGTCCATTTGTACTACCAGTAGCCTGTTTCCTTCCTTGCCCGTTACTGTCCCTGCAAGCCATTTGGGACCCCTGCCATAGTTTAGTACAAACACTTTGTCCCCTATCTCATTCCATCTCCCCCTCGAATTTCTGTCATGGTGCTCAGTCAGCTTACGGCGCTTTGCCTCAACGATTTCGTGCATGTCTGGGAGGATTAATGAGAGCCTTGTTTTTAAAGTCCTTTTCATCAACAGTTGCGCGGGGGGATCCCAGTCAGTGAGTGCAGATGAGATCTGTATGCCAGCAGCAGTCGCGACAGGCAACCCTGCAGTGTGGGACCTTGGATTTTAAGCATGCCTTGTTTAATGATTTGCACTGCTCTCTCCACCTGGCCATTGGAGGCCGGCTTGAACAGTGCCGTCTTGACATGATTTGTGCCATGGTCAATTATAAAGTCTTGGAATTCTGCACTGGTGAAGCACGGACCATTGTCACTGACCAATGTGTCAGGGATTCCGTGCGTTGCAAACATGGTTGCGAGGCTCTCCACAGTGGTGGAGGTTGTGCTCGACTTTAAAATGGTGCATTCGATCCACTTTGAAAACGCATCTACAACTACGAGGAACATTTTGCCCATGAATGAGCCCACATAGTCTACGTGCACCCGCGACCACGGTTTGGTAGGCCAGGGCCAGGGGCTCAGTGGAGCCTCCCTGGGGGCATTGCTGAGTTGGGCACAAATGGTGCACCTTCGGACGCAGAGCTCCAAGTCCGCGTCAATACCAGGCCACCAGACGTGGGATCTGGCTATGGTCTTCATGAAAACGATCCCCGGGTGCTCGCGGTGGAGCTCCCGGATAAATGCCTCTCTGCCTCGCAGAGGCATGACTACTCGGCTGCCCCACATCAGGCAGTCTGCTTGTAGTGATAGCTCATGCATGCACCTGTGAAAGGGTTTTAATTCCTCGGGGCAGGCATCGCGAGCCTCTGTCCAGTCACCAGTTAGGACACATCTTTTTATTAAGGATAACGTGGGGTCGCTGGCCGTCCAGGCTCTGATTTGGCGAGCCGTCATGGGCAAACCTGTGGACTCAAAGGCATTGATTGCCATGACTATCTCACAGTCCTGTTCATCAGACCCTTCCGTGGTCGCCAGGGGTAGCCTGCTGAATACGTCGGCACAGTTGTCTGTGCCTGGTCTGTGCCTTATTGTGTAGTCGTAGGACGCCAGCATGAGTGCCCACCGTTGAATTCGCGCCGAGGCGTTGGCGTTTATTGCCTTGCTCTCGGACAGGAGGGACGTGAGGGGCTTGTGGTCGGTTTCTAACGCGAACTTGGCCCCGAAAAGGTATCGGTGCATCTTTTTGACACCGTACACGCATGCGAGCGCCTCCTTCTCTACCATTCCGTACCCGCGCTCCGTCCGCGAAAGTGACCTGGAGGCATAAGCTATGGGTTGTAATTTGCCCGCACTATTGACATGTTGCAAAATGTACCCGACCCCATATACTGCCGCATCGCATGTGAGAACTAGCTTTTTACCTAGGTCAAAGAAAGTCAAAACACTGTTGGAACACAGAAGGTTGCGTGCCTTATTGAAGGCGCGTTCCTGGGCGTCCCCCCAAAACCAATCGCACCCCTTCCTGAGTAGCACGTGGAGAGGCTCCAGCAGCGTGCTTAAGTTCTGCATAAAGTTCCCAAAGTAATTGAGTAGCCCGAGAATGGCGTGCAGTTCTGAGACATTCCGGGGCCTGGGTGCCAGGCGGATTGCTTCTGTTTTGGACTCTGTTGGGTGGATTCCATCAGCGGCAATCCTTCTGCCCAAAAATTCAACCTCGGGTGCGAGAAACAGGCACTTGGATTTCTTGACTCGTAGGCCTACCCGATCCAACCGCTTTAGTACTTCCTCCAAATTACGGAGATGGGAGTCGGTGTCCCTGCCCGTGATGAGTATGTCGTCTTGAAATACAACCGTCCCTGGGATGGACTTGAGCAGACTCTCCATGTTGCGCTGGAATATGGCAGCTGCCGACCTGATGCCGAATGGGCATCGATTGTACATGAAAACATAGAAACATAGAAACATAGAAAAGGCCTCGATGTGTGTTGATGGTGGTGAGTAGCTTGGATTCCTCGGTCAATTCTTGCGTCATATACGCAGATGTGAGGTCTAATTTTGAAAAAAGTTTACCTCCAGCCAATGTGGCAAATAAGTCCTCCGCTCTGGGCAGCAGGTACTGGTTCTGTAGAGAGGCTCTGTTTATGGTAGATTTGTAGTCCCCACAGATTCGTACGGATCCATCAGGCTTCATGACTGGGACGATGGGACTTGTCCAGTCGCTAAATTCCACAGGTGATATAATGTCTTCCCGCAGAAGTCTGTCTAGTTCGTGTTCAATCTTTTCCCTCATCACATAGGGTACAGCTCTGGCCTTGTGATGGACCGGTCTAGCATCCTGTGTGATGTAGATTTTGACTTTGGCCCCTTTGAAAGTGCCCACACCTGGCTGAAAGAGATGTTCAAATCACTTTATAACTGTTGAGCAGGAGGTCCGTTCCTCTAATGATATGGCATGGGCATCATCCCATTTCCAGTTTAGTTTTGCCAGCCAGCTTCTCCCCAGCAGTGCTGGGGGTCTCCGGGGACAATCCACAGGGGAAGTCGGTTCACTGTCCCTTTGTGTGTGACAGAGAGCATGGCGCTGCCGAGGACTGATACGATTTCTTTGGTATAGGTCCTTAGTGTGGTGTTGACCCTTGTGAGTTTTGGTCTGTCTCTTTTATGCGGCCGCAGTTGTTCAAATTGTTGAGCACCCATGAGAGATTGACTCACTCCCGTATCCAGCTCCATGTTGACAGATATCCCGTTGAGTAGGACCCTCATCATTATAGGAGGCGTCCTGTTGTAGGAGCAGCAGCATTGATCATGTTGACCCGCTGTACATCGGTATCCCGGGTACTGTCCCCACTATCTTCTGGTCCGCTTTCCGACCCATCCGATTCGTATACCAGCCGAGCTGCCGTTTTTTTGCACATGCGGGCCAAATGCCCTGTATATTCACAATTTCTGCAAACAGCCTGCTGAAATCGACATCCTCTTGACGAGTGCCCACCCCCACACCTCCAGCACAGACCTGTTCTATTGTTTAAAGTGTTCCCAAAGAATGAGCTGCATCTGGCTGATCTCTCTTGAGCTTCTCTCAGTTTGTAGTTGATTGCTCGCATTGTGGGTTGATGAGGTGTGAATGGCCGTTCCTGTGGCCCTTGATGGCTTCTGCCTGCTGTCGAGAACCTGTTCACCCGTTTTGTCTGTGTGTGGGGGTAGCAGCTTGTTTAGTGCTGTGAACTTCTTGTTCCAATATTTCGTTAGTTGTCGTACCTGCATTGTAAATCAACCTCGTTTCTTCTTCCCCTACCAAGAATGTCTGTGCAACCAGTGCTGCTGCCTCTAAGGTCAGGTTCTTGGTCTCTATGAGCTTTATGACAAGGTTGGTCAAGCAAGACTTTCCCTTTTGAAATCCATGCTGACTGGTCATTATATTTTTGGTTTCTCGATGTTCTTCTATTTTCTCCTTTAGTAGGGACTCCATTGTTTTGTCTACCACCAATGTTAATCTGACTGGTCTATAACTCCTTGGATGTGTTCTATCCCCCTTAAAAATATAGATATTGCACTAGCTATCTGCCAGTCCTCTGGCACTACACCTTTTTCTAAAATTATTCAATATGTATTTTAATGCCTCGGCTATCGCTTCCCTAGATTATTTTCAAATGCGTGGAGGCAATCTATCTGGACCAGGGGTGTTATCCTCTTGAGTTTGATTAGTTTATTTAATATATCTCCTCTTTTTATTTTAAATGTACTTATCTCATTATCCAATGTCATGTCCACCTGTTCTATCTCCCTGGTAAATACTGAAGCAAAATAACTCTAAAAATATTTCTGCCATCTCTTTCATAACCTGTGGTATTATCCTGACAATCCCTTAATGGTCCTATTCCCATCCTAACTTTCCCCTTCCTTGTTTTTATTGATGTGCCAGCAAATATTTCACTATTTTGTTTTATGTTCCTTGATAATTTAATTTCATAGTTCCTCTTTGCCTTCCGAATTGTTTTTTTGACCTCTCCTAATCTTCATATTCTCCCTTATCATGCACTCCCTGCTGTCTATGTACTTAAATGTAGGCCTATTTCCTTACCCTCAATTGTTCCCTTATATCTTTATTCATCCATGGAGTCTCATTCGTGTTTAGTTTGTATTTTCCTTTCAGCCGAATATATTGTTCCTGCACTCTGCTGAAGACCTTTGTAAAATGTTTCCCATTGCTGTTCTACATCTTTGACTGCCAATATTGTTGCCCATTTTATTTCCCCAAGTTCTATTCTTAACCCCTCAAAAATCAGTTTTTCTCCAATCGATTACCCTGGTTTTTGTCCTTCTTTTGTCCTACTTGTGTCCTTCTCAATTATCATCTTAAAGCACATTATAATATGGTCACTATTGCCCAGATGTTCCCCTACTTTTACTTCTCTTGTCTGCTCTGGTTCATTCACTATTACTAGATCCAATAGAGAATCCTACCTTGTTGGGCTTTTTACATATTGGGTTAGAAAGGAATCCTGCAGACATTGTAGGAACTCAATTCTTTTGTCCCCTTTACCTACCTCTTCTGTCCAATTAATATCAGGGTAGCTGAAATCCCCCATGATTATTATTCCATTTAAAAAAAACTCATTTCCCCAATTTGTCTGCATATTTCTTCCTCCACCTCCCTTCCACTATTAAGTGGTCTGTAGACTACACCTATTAGGTGTGATTGATCCTTTATTCTTTTATCTCTATCCATATGGATTCTATTTTTGTCTTGCTGATAGCAGTCACTTTTTTCTACTGCCATTATGTTATCCCAAATAATTACAGCTACTTTATCTCCCCTTTTCTAAATATGTTATATACTGTAATGTTCAATTCCCAGTCCAGATTTTTCTGTAGTCATGTCTCAGTAATCCCTACTATGACTGGTTCCTCGCAACACATGATTGTAATAAAACCAGGGAGCTGGAGGCAGACAGTGTACATTGCTGTACAGACAGTTTGACTCATTTTTAATAGGTTTTCCTCTCACTTTATGTTTAACCATCTTTTTAGACTCCTATTCTATAACTATTTATTCCCTTGCCATTAATGTCCTCCCTTACTATATTCTTTGCTCTTTTCCAGTTTTGTTTATATTTAGGCTGGTTACATTTCTTGTAGATTCCACCACCCCCGCCCCGCCCCATCTTACTAGTTTAAAGCCTTTGCCACCTCCTTATTTACCCTTTCTGCAAAGACACAGATCCCATCCCAGTTCAGGTGGAGCCCATCCCATTAGTACAGCTCCTTCCTGTCCCAGAACTGGTGTCCCGGTGTCCCATGAAAAGGAACCCCTCTTTCCCACACCAACCCTTTAGCCACACATTACAATTCTACTGATCTGTCCACTTCTATGCCAATTTGCACATGGCTCAGGCAATGATCCTCAAGGTCCAGCTTTTTAAATTTAGAGCTTAACCTCTGATACTCTTTCAGGAATGTCTTCTCATTGTTCCTACTTATGTCATTTGTTCCAGCATGGACCATGACAACTGGATTTACCCACCCCCCCCCTTTCCAAGTTCCTCTCTAGCCGCCGTGAGATATCCCTTACCTTGGCAACATACCCTTCAGGGGATGCTATCTATCCCCCTAATTAGAGTTCCCAATCACTACCACCATTTCTATTCTGCTCTTCTCCCCTAGACAACCTTCTGAGCCATGGTCTATATTGTGGCTGTCTTCCCTGCAGTCTTTCTCCTTGTCTTTACAGTCAGCAAATACACCATACTTGTTGGACAGGACCAGTGTCTGCAGGACCTCCTTCTCAGCCGCTCCTAAATCCCCGCTACCCAACAGTCACACCCTCGGTCCTGAGCCTTGTGCTTTCCTCTGGTGCAACTCTATTCTGGATAAAGTGGTCCAGAAATTCCTCCCCCTCCCTTATGTGTCAGGGCACTCCAGCTCAATGACTCTGATCCGGACAGATTCGAGGTGGAGACATCTCCTGCAGATGTGTTTGTTCGGGACAGACTCACTGTCCAAAAACTTCAGCCCAGACACAACCTACTCTGCAATAGATTTTGTGCTAGAGTCCCTGGAGTGGGACTTAAACCCACAATCTTCGGACTCTGAGGCAAGTGTGCTACCCACTGAGCCACATCTGATATCTTAGTCTAACACACACACACAACCTGCTCTGCAATTAGTCTAGCAATTAGGGATGGGCAATAAATACTGGCCTTGCCAGCGACACCCGCATGCCAGGAACGAATTTAAAAAACGTACATTAGAATGGGGGTTGTCAGTAATTTCACAACTTACAACCAAGGGCATGAAGTCAGTTTAATTGAATGGGACCAATTATTAGCACAGGTTGGCCAGTTTATGGGTAGCTGGTTTGGCCTGGATCGGCCCGTTGAATTATTCCAGTCATACTTTGAACCGGACAGCGATTACTCACAGATCACTCAAATGGACTTTGGTCGCGTCCAGGATTTCAGTGAACTCTGGCGATTTGTGGCGCATCTCTGTTCAATGAATAATACACAGGTTAAACAGACAGAGACACATCCAACGGCAAAGGATAATGTGCGGAATCATTGGAGACTGACCCAGAACACCGACCCCAAGTCCACGGTAGTCCAGCAGGTCCTTCTGAGCTGGAGCCAACACCTGGGGGGAAACATGGTGACATTCCATCGGTTAGTACAGACCCGGAGAGTCCGCGGGACTGAAGCCCACCTCGGGGCTACACCCCACTTTATCAACCCAGATGTTCAGCTCAGCGAGGGGGGAGGCTGGACTTCATCTAAATTAAAGCCTTCGTTTATTTAAAATGTAAATTAGTTAAATACAATTGCATCTAGTTTCTTCAGTTTGAATATCCTGCTGTGCCCAGATTCTCATGTCTAAAGTTACATTTAAGCCTTAAAACCGACAACAGACACTTCATGCATTGGTGCCGGAGACCTGCGGGACCAGTCCAGCGCAGCGCAGCCCAGCCCAGCGAGTTCAATGCAACCCAGACTTGTACCAGGAGGGTGACTGCAAAGCAGTTAGTACTGCACTGGGCGGGCCGGCCGGCCGGCCAGGTAATTGCAAACAGCATTTAAAATAAACACACAACCCCACTCCATTTACAAACTCGTTCATTCACCGACGGCGAGCTTGGAACAACCAGAGGAGAAATTGACCACGACTTTCCTGTTCTCCATCATTGCACGAGGGGCAGAACTGTTAAATACTGACACCCAGCCACTCTCATTGGCTGTTCGCGCAGGGTGCTGGTATTTATCTCATCAAGGATTGGTTAGAATCTACTTCCATAGCGCCCCCCTGTGGTTAGCAGCAGCACTGCTACTCCCCTTCAACCAAAGAGGCTGAATAGCCTCATTTTGGCATCATCATCATCATAGGCAGTCCCTCGGAATCGAGGAAGACTTGCTTCCACTCCCAAAGTGAGTTCTTTGGTGGCTGAACAGTTCGATACGAGAACCACAGACCCCGTCACAGATGGGACAGACATTCGTCGAGGGAAGGGATCGGTGGGGCTGGTTTGCCGCATGCTCCTTCCGCTGGCTGCGCTTGGCCTCTTCACGCTTTTTGCATTGAGACTCAAAGAGCTCAACGCCCTCCCAGATGCACTTTCTCCACCTCGGGCGGTCTTCGGCCAGGGTCTCGCACTTTACCAGGAAGGCTTTGAGGGTGTCCTTATAACGTTTCCACTGTCCTCTTTTGGCTCGTTTACCACGAAGGAGCTCCGCATAAAGCATTTGCTTAGGGAGTCTCGTATCTGGCATGCGACCTATGTGGCCTGCCCAGCGAAGCTGATCAAGTGTGGTCAGTGCTTCAATACTGGGGTTGTTAGCCTGGTCGAGGACACTGATGTTGGTCTGCCTGTCCTCCCAGGGGATTTGCAGGATCTTGCAGAGACATCGTTGGTGATATATCTCCAGCGACTTGAGGTGCCTTCTATACATCGTCCATGCCTCAGATCCACACAGGAGGGTGGGCATTACTACAGCCCTATAGACCATGAGCTTGGTGGTAGATTTGAGGGCCTGGTCTTCGAACATTTTGTACTATATGATTCTATGATTATGGGAGTTTGCTGTACCTCAGGGACTGTGCCTGGATTGCCTTAGACCTTCTTCCATTGCTTTGAAATGCAACATTTCCCAAACCTATTCTGCAAAGGAACGAGGGTAATCCATTGTTCTGATAATTTCTATTGTCCTGATATTTAACTCCATATCTCGCCTCTCCCCATTCAGTCGATTTTGTCATTTTATTCCACAGTTTCCCTATATTTATTCCCGTATTTATTCTATGAAAATGAATAGTGATGCAGGGTTAGTGGTGGCCCTGTGCTGTGCAGCTGTAACCAAACCCATGACCCACGTTCCTGGGCCAAAGTACATTTCTTCACCACTTCTGGGTTTTATGGTGGCCTTCAACTTCGCCACTTTTTTTTCTGCACTCCTCCTGGATTTTCATTCCCATGGAAATACTTCCAGCAGTGAGTCCTCAGGTACTCTACCCTCCAAATAGCTTCAGGACTTCACTCACCCACCTCACCTGTCTCCGAACTTTGACAACAATTTGTTAACTCCATGCCGACTCCACCCTACCTACATCCTCCATCGGTGGCAGTGCCTTCAGCTGCCTGGACCCTAAGCTCTGGAATACCCTCCCTAAACCTCTCTGCCTCTCTGTCTCTCTTTCCTCCTTTAAGAGGCTCCGTAAAACCTACCTATTTGACCAAGCATTTGGTCATCTGCCCTAATATCTCGTTATGTGGCTCCATGTCAAATTTTGTTTTTATCCCATCACAGGACCTCTGACTTTAATTCTGGACTCCCTCCTATTGTATCCTCTCTATTCCCAGTTTACTACCAGGATATATGTAACCTAATAATTGTAACATAACCAGGCCTATGTAACTTGAGTTTTCCTTGTATCTTGTGTGCATTCTGGCTGCTGCTTCGGACCCGAGCCCATCACTTCTATTTCCACTTTTTTCTCCCCATTTTTAAATTCTTTTCTCTTTATCTCTCCTTGACTCCTCTCTCCTGTTGGCATGCTCCCGAGTGACTTCTCATTCTCGGTGATTTCAACATCCATCTCAATTCATCATGCTCTCTCTCCTCTGAGTGAAGCAATGCCTTGATTTTAAAATTATCATGCTTGTTTTTAAATCCCACCATGGCCTCGTCCTTCGCTATATCTGTAACCTCCTCCAGCCCTACAATCCTCTGAGGTATCTGCACTCCTCCAATTCTAGCCTCTTGAGCGTCCCTGATTTTAATCGCTCCACCATCAGTGGTCATGCCTTCAGCTGCCTGGGCCCTAAGCTCTGGAACTCCCTCCCTAAACCGCTCTGCCTCTCTTTCCTCCTTTAAGACGCTCCTTAAAACCTACTGTTGTGCATTTGTAAAGCGTGCACCCCCATGTTCCGCCACCAGGGAGCGCATCCCCTGAAGTCCCAAGGGATCCCAGCATCCCTTGGGAGCACTGTATAAAAGCCAGCCCCTAAGGCCTGTTCCTCACTCTCGAGTGTCTTAATAAAGACTGAGGTCACTGTTACTTTAACCTCCCTGTGTGCAGTCTCATCTGTGTTAGGAACACAATACCTACCCCTTTGAACAAGCATTTGGTCATCTGCCCAAATATCTCCTTACGTAGCTCGGTGTCAAGTTTTGTTTGATCACATTGCTGTGAAGTGTCTTGGGATGCTTTACTAACTTAAAGGTGCTATATAAATGCAAGTTGTTGTTGTTAGGACACATACCGTTCCATTTACTGCACAGGTTCTGAAGTCACTCCAGATGTTTGAGGAGCATGGGGCCTACGCTGCAGAGGCATGGCTGGCAGTGATGGGGCAAAAGCTGGGAGGGGGATGTAGAAGAAGCCAGAGTCCGAGAGATGGAAAGTTGGGGATGATTTGGGCAAAGGGGATGGACTGTGGGCTCGGCTGTGCCCAGTCAGATGAAGTTTGATTCCCTGTTGCATTGCTTGTATTGATACATTTGTTGGTATTTACTGTGACTAGTTTTAGAATTTAAATAAAAATTGACACTGCTTGTCCAGAAGTACATGCGTGTCTGGCAGGTTTGCAGGTGCAGCACTGTTTGTGTCTTTTATGCAAAAAAAGAGGCAGTTTTTGTTTGTTGAAGGTGAGCACAGCTCCAAGGCAGCGGAACAATCTCCCCCAGTGTTGGGCTCCAACTATTTATTTTGTAATTGCTTCTGCAGCTCTATGGATGTTGATATTTGCATGGGTCTCTGCAGAGGCTAGATTACATCTATTTGATTCAACAACAACATCGCAGTGAAATTCGGCACCTTAGCACCAGTCGTTATTAATATGTCCTTATTATACAGTACAACTGCACATGAGGCCCATACTTGAGAGAAGGTCACTCTGTGACCAGTAACCTTTATTAGCCAGCACTGAAGTGGAGAAGGTGGGTGGAGCTTCCCCTTTTATACCTGAAAGTCCAGGTTAGGAGTGTCTCCCACAAATTCACCACCTAGTGGTCAGTGTTCTCACGGTGTACAACTTAGGTCAGTTTATACATGGATTGCAATGATAGTTGAATACATGACATCACCTCCCCCCCAAAGTCTTATTGGGATCACAGGTTAAGTCTCCCTGGTGGTTTACGCTCCCTTGTAGAGTGCCTGAGTTGGGGCTCCGGTTGTTGGGCGTTGGCCTGAGTGTCTGCTGTTTGCGGTGCCTCAGGCCTGTCCGGACTGCCCACAGTGACTGGGCTCTCCTCCACTTGGTTCCGGTGTTCGGTCACCTGTGGTGGAGTGAACTGTACATCGTGTTCTTCCTCTGCTTCTTCTATGGGGTTGCTGAACCTCCTTTTTGTTTAATCCACGTGTTTGCGGCAGATTTGTCCATTGATAAGTTTAACTACCAGAATCCTATTCCCCTCTTTGGCAATCACAGTGCCTGCGAGCCATTTGGGCCCTGCAGCGTAGTTGAGGACAAAGACAGGGTCATTGAAATCAATACATCGCGCCCTCGCATTCCCGTCATGGTAGTCACATTGTGACCTGCGCCTGCTCTCAAAAATTTCTTTCATGGTGGAGTGTATAAGGGATAACCTGGTTTTGAGCGTCCTTTTCATTCGCAGCTCTGTGGGTGGAACCCCTGTGAGCGAGTGTGGTTGGGAACTATTGGCCAACAGGAGGCGTGATAAGCGGTTTTGTAGGGAACCCCCTTGGATTCTGAGCATTCCCTGTTTGATTATCTGCACTGCTCATTCCGCCTGGCCATTTGAGGCCGGCTTGAACATGTTGAACATGTTTGAGGCCGTTCTGACATGGCTGATACCATTTCCTGCCATGAAGTCCTGGAATTCAATGCTTGTAAAGCACGGGCCATTGTCACTGACCAAGATGTCTGGTAGACCATGAGCAGCGAACATTGCCCGTAGACTTTCTACTGTGGCAGAGGATGTGCTTGAATTGAGAATGTCACACTCAATCCATTTGGAGTAGGTGTCTACTAGAACCAAAAACATTTTTCTCATGAAAGGACCTGCGTAGTCCACATGGATGCGTGACCATGGCTTGGCGGGCCAGGACCAGGGGCAAAGGGGGGCTTCCCTGGGTGCATTGCCCAGCTGGGCACACGTGTTGCACCTGTAAACACAAAGTTCCAGGTCTGCATCTATCCTTGGCCACCAAATGTGTGACCTGGCAATTGCCTTCATCATGACAATGCCCGGGTGCTCTTTGTGGAGTTCTCGGATGAACGCCTCTCTGCCCATCTGGGGCATGACTACTCGGTTTCCCCATAGTAGCAATTGGCCTTTATCGAGAGTTCATCCTTGCTCCTGTGAAATGGTTTAAATTCCTCAGGCATGCCCCGTACATGACTGCCCAGTCCCCATTCAGGACACATTTCTTGACTAAAGACAGTAGCGGGTCTCTATTTGTCCACACTTTGATCTGACGGGCTGTCACGGGTGAGCCTTCGCTTTCGAAAGCTTCAACAGCCATGACCATCTCAGCAGCATACTCGGTTGCCCCCTCAGTGGTGGCTATTGGGAGCTTGCTGAGTGTATCGGCGCAGTTCTCAGTGCCCGGTCTGTGCCGAATTGTATAGTCATAGGCGGCTAACATGAGTGCCCACCTCTGTATGCGGGCCGATGCATTTGCATTTATGGCCTTGTTGTTGGCCAAAAGGGACGTTAGGGGTTTGTGATCTGTCTCCAGCTCAAATTTCCTGCCAAACAGATACTGGTGCATTTTTTTTTTACTGCATATACACATGCAAGCGCTTCGTTTTCTACCATCCCATAGCTCCTTTCTGCCTGGGACAGACTTCTGGAGGCATAAGCTACCGGCTGTAACTGACCCTTGGCATTAACATGCTGCAACACACATGCGACCCCATAGGACGACGCATCGCACGTTAAAACAAGTTTCTTACATGGGTCATATAGCGTTAACAGATTGTTGGAGCATAACAAATTGCGTGCTGTATCAAAAGCCCTTTCCTGGCTGTCTTCCCAGACCCATTCGTGACCTTTGCGTAGGAGCACATGTAGCGGCTCTAACAGTGTGCTCAATTTGGGAAGAAAGTTACCAAAATAGTTCAGGAGCCCCAGGAACGAACGCTGCTCCATCATGTTACGGGGTCTGGATCGCTTCCGTTTTGAACGCAGTACGTCTGATCCCGTCTGCTGCTACCCTCATCCCCAGGAATTCTACCTCTGGAGCTAGGAAGACGCACTTCGCCTTTTTCAGTCGCAGCCCTACCCGGTCCAGTCTGCGTAGCACCTCCTCCAGGTTGTGGAGGTGTTCTTCAATATCGCAACCCGTGATGAGGATGTCGTCTTGAAAAACCACCGTCCCTGGAATCGACTTGAAGAGACTTTCCATGTTTCGTTGAAAGATTGCGGTGGCCGAGCAAATACAGAACGGACATCTGTTGTACTCAAACAACCCCTTGTGCATCATGATGGTGGTCAGCTTCTTCAACTCACTCGCCAGCTCCTGGGTCATGTAAGCTCCTGGGTCATGAAAAAGGAATGGCAGTAGTCATGGGAGATTTTAACCTACATATCGATTGGTCAACTCAAATCGCACGGGGTAGCCTGGAGGAGGAATTCATAGAATGCATACGGGATTGTTTCTTAGAACAGTATGTAACAGAACCTACAAGGGAGCAAGCTATCTAAGATCTGGTCCAGTCTCCTAGTAAAAGATCCTCTCGGAATGAGTGATCACAGTATGGTTGAATTTGTAATACAGATTGAGGGTGAGGAAGTTGTATCAGAAATGAGCGTACGATGCTTAAACAAAGGGGACTACAGTGGGATGAGGGCAGAGTTGGCTAAAGTAGACTGGAAACACAGACTAAACGGTGGCACAATTGAGGAACAGTGGAGGACTTTTAAGGAGCTCTTTCATAGTGCGCAACAAAAATATATTCCAGTGAAAAAGAAGGGTGGTAAGAGAAGGGATAACCAGCCTGGATAACCAAGGAAATAAAGGAGAGTATCAAATCAAAGACCAATGCGTATAAGGTGGCCAAGGTTAGTGGGAAACTAGAGGATTGGGAAAATTTTAAACAACAGCAAAGAATGACTAAAAAAGCAATAAAGAAAGGAAAGATAGATTTTGAAGGCAAACTTGCGCAAAACATAAAAACAGATAGCAAAAGTTTTTGCAGATATATAAAACGGAAAAGAGTGACTAAAGTAAATGTTGGTCCCTTAGAAGATGAGAAAGGGGATTTAATAATGGGAAATGTGGAAATGGCTGAGACCTTAAACAATTATTTTGCTTCGGTCTTCACAGTGGAAGACACAAAAACCATGCCAAAAATTGCTGGTCACGGGAATGTGGGAAGGGAGGACCTTGAGACAATCACTATCACTAGGGGGGTAGTGCTGGACAGGCTAATGGGACTCAAGGTAGACAAGTCCCCTGGTCCTGATGAAATGCATCCCAGGGTATTAAAAGAGATGGCGGAAGTTATAGCAGATGCATTAGTTATAATCTACCAAAATTCTCTGGACTCTGGGGAGGTACCAGCAGATTGGAAAGCAGCTTATGTAACGCCTCTGTTTAAAAAAGGGTGCAGACAAAAGGCAGGTAACTATAGGTCGGTTAGTTTAACATCTGTAGTGGGGAAAATGCTTGAAACTATCATTAAGGAAGAAATAGCGGGGCATCTAGATAGGAATAGTGCAATCAAGCAGACACAGCATGGATTCATGAAGGGAAAATCATGTTTAACTAATTTACTAGAATTCTTTGAGGATATAACGAGCATGGTGGATAGAGGTGTACCGATGGATATGGTGTATTTAGATTTCCAAAAGGCATTCGATAAGGTGCCACACAAAAGGTTACTACAGAAGATAAAGATATGCGGAGTCAGAGGAAATGTATTAGCATGGATAGAGAATTGACTGGCGAACAGAAAGCAGAGAATCGGGATAAATGGGTCCTTTTCGGGTTGGAAATCGGTGGTTAGTGGTGTGACACAGGGATCGGTGCTGGGACCACAACTGTTTACAATATACATAGATGACCTGGAAGAGGGGACAGAGTGTAGTGTAACAAAATATGCAGATGACATGAAGATTAGTGGGAAAGCGGGTTGTGTAGAGGACACAGAGAGGCTGCAAAGAGATTTGGATAGGTTAAGCGAATGGGCGAAGGTTTGGCAGATGGAATACAATGTCGGAAATTGTGAGGTCATCCACCTTGGGAAAAAAAACACAAAAGGGAATATTATTTGAATGGGGAGAAATTACAACATGCTGAGATGCAGAGGGACCTGGGGGTCCTTGTGCATGAATCCCAAAAAGTTAGTTTGCAGGTGCAGCAGGTAATCGGGAAGGCAAATGGAATGTTGGCCTTCATTGCGAGAGGGATGGAGTACAAAAGCAGGGAGGTCCTGCTGCAACTGTATAGGGTATTGGTAAGGCCACACCTGAGTACTGTGTGCAGTTTTGGTCACCTTACTTAAGGAAGGATATACTGGCTTTGGAGGAGGTACAGATTCACTAGGCTGATTCCGGAGATGAGGGGGTTACCTTATGATGATAGATTGAGTAGACTGGGGCTTTACTCGTTGGAGTTCAGAAGGATGAGGGGTGATCTTATAGAAACATTTAAAATAATGAAAGGGATAGATAAGATAGAGGCAGAGAGGTTGTTTCCACTGGTCGGGGAGACTAGAACTCGGGGGCACAGCCTCAAAATATGGGGGAGCCAATTTAAAACCAAGTTGAAAAGGAATTTCTTCTCCCAGAGGGTTGTGAATCTGTGAAATTCTCTGCCCAAGGAAGCAGTTGAGGCTAGCTCATTGAATGTATTCAAGTCACAGATAGATAGATTTTTAACCAATAAGGGAATTAAGGGTTACGGGGAGAGGGCGGGTAAGTGGAGCTGAGTCCATGGCCAGATCAGCCATGATCTTATTGAATGGCGGAGCAGGCTCGAGGGGCTAGATGGCCTACTCCTGTTCCTAATTCTTATGTCCTTATTATGTAAGCTGAGGTCAGGTCCAATTTTGAAAAAAGTTTGCCACCAGATAGCATCGCAAAGAGGTCCTCTGCTCTCGGTAGTGGGTACTGGTCTTGGAGTGACACCCAATTGATGGTGGCCTTGTAATCACCATATATCCTGACCGACCCATCCGCCTTGAGCAACGGCACAATCGGACTCGCCCAGTCACTGAATTCGACTGGCGAGATGATACCTTCCCTCAATTCGCCTTCTATCTTTTCCCGCATCACGTACGGCACTGCTCTGGCATTTACTGGCCTGGCATCCGGGTTTATGTGAATCGCTACCTTGGTCCCCATGAAAGTGCCAATTCGGGTTGAAATAGTGAGTCAAATTTGTCCAGGACCTGTGAGCATGATATTCGCTCCACAGAAGAAATTGCATTGACATTGCCCCATTTCCAGTTCATGACGGCAAGCCAACTCGTCCCCAGCAATGCAGGACCGTCCCACGGAATAATCCAGAGTGGCATCCTATTCTCTGAATCATTGTGGGTCACAACTAGCGTGGCGCTGCCTAGCACCGGAATGATCTCCTTTGTATATGTCCGTAGCTGTGCATCAATCGGCAATAATTTTGGTCTCCTGGCCTTGGACGCCCACAACTTGTCGAACTGTTTGATACTCATCAGGGACTGGCTGGCCGCCTGTGTCTAGCTCCATTGATACTGGGATGCCATTGAGGAGCACTTTCATCATTATCGGTGGCGTCCTGGTGTATGAAGTGTGTATGTGCTCCACATGAACTCGCTGAACTCCAGCTTCCAGCGATTTCCCCCAGTGTCCATTTGGCCCTGTAGGGCTTACATCGGGCCCGTTCTCCTCGTACATCAACCTGGCTGCAGGCTTCCTGCACATACGCGCCAAGTGACCGCTGACATTGCAGTTTCTGCAGGTATATTGCTGATACCTGCAAGCTCTGGCTGTGTGTTTGCCTCCACACCTCCAACATGAGCCGATATTGGAAACAAAAGGTCCATTACCAGTCGATCGTCTCTGACTGTCTCTGTAACTGTCCTTAAACGCAGGTGTTGATGGCCCCATTACTGGCCGCATTGTCCCTTGCGATGGCATGAATCGCCGTTCAGCAATTATCTCTGTTGAATTCCCCCTTTGGGTTCGACTACATGCTTGGGCATCTCCGATAGCCCCTGTCTGCCTGGAGAACTGTGTGCCGCATGAACAATGTTGACTCCCTGTCCATTTATTGCATTTAAACCAAGATTTTTGTCAAACATCATTCTGGTCTCTTCCTCCCCTGAGATAAATGTCTGGGCCATCAAAGCCGCCATTTCTAGGGTCAAGTCTTTGGTCTCAATCAGTTTCCTGAAAACCCCAGCGTGCCCGATGCCCTCAATAAAAAAGTCTCGCAGCATCTCCGCTCTGCATGCATCTGGGAACTTACATAGGCTCGCCAGTCGCCGGAGGTCTGCCACGAAGTCTGGAACATTTTGCCCTTCTCGTCACCGATGCATGTAAAACGGCTTACTCGCCATGTGCATGCTGCTCGCTGGTTTAAAGTGTTCCCCAATCAACTTACTGAGCTCTTCAAAAGTCTTATCCGCCGGCTTCTCTGGCGCTAGAAGGTTCTTCATCAGGGAGTACTTCCTGGATCCACAAACCGTCAGGAGATGAGCCCTGCATTTGTCAGCCGAATCCTGTCCCAGCCATTCCTTAGTGACGTAACTTTGCTGTAGTCTTTCAATAAAATCGTCCCAATCATCACCAACACAGTACCTCTCGTCTGTGCTGCTCATGGCCATGCTCGCGTGGTTTAAATCCCAGTTTCTCGTCGCCAATAATATGTCCTTACTATACAGTGCAAATGCACTCGAGGCCCATAATAGAGAGAAGGTCACTCTGTGACCAGTAACCTTTATTAGCCAGCACTGAAGTGGAAAAGATGGGTGGAGCTTCCCCTTTTATACCTGAAAGTCCAGGTTAGGAGTGTCTCCCACAAATTCACAACCTAGTGGTCAGTGTTCTCATGGTGTACAACTTAGCTCAGTTTATACATGGATTGCAATGACAGTTGAATACATGACAGTTATGGCCATTTTTTAAAAAATAGTGTCCGCCTCACTTTCACCAACTTCTGACGTGGCTCAAACTGTTCACTAGCTTGGTGAGGGCGATAGAGTGGGCAGTACATTCGTGCAGCAACAGTATGCAGAGTGTAGCACTGACATAATGCACTACCTGCCGTTTTCCATGTTGCCACTCCATTCAATGCCCTTTCTTAAACACGCACAGCTGAATGTGTGTTCAGCTGCATGAGGGATTCCCCAAACCACCCCCCACCCCCACCAAAAAAAGGGGTGAAAAAAATGAATTTTGAAATGTGACACCCCTTGCAGTGGGCATTTATTTAAAGTGCACAACTAAAATAATTGAGGGATTCCCCCCCTCCCCTCCCAGTGCTACGTAACGGGATACATCCAACTTGCAGGTAAGTTGATTCTAGGTCATACAGAGGGTGGGAGGGGGCGAGGCCATGGAGAATTTGGAACATGAGGATGAGAATTTTAAATTTGCGGCGTTGTTGGACAATGTGCCAATGTAGACCAGCGAGCATAGAGGTGATGGGTGAACGGGAGTTAGGATATGGGCAGCAGAGTTTTGGATGAGCTAAAGTTTACAGAAGGTGGAAGGTCGAAGGCCTTCCAGGACTGCATTGGAATAGTCGAGTCTAGAGGGTAACAAAGGCACCGATGAGGGTTTCAGCAGCACATGGGCTGAGGCTGGGTTGAAGACGAACAATATTATGGATTGGAAGTAGACGGTCTTGGTGATGGAGAGGATATGGGGTCAGAACCACAGCTCATGATAAAATAGGATGCTGCGGTTTCAAATGGTTCAGCCTCAGACACTGGCCAAGGAGAGGGATGGAGTCAATGATTGGGAATGGAGTTAGTGGTGGGGGACAAAGACATTGGCTTCAGTCTTACCAATATTTAATTGGAGGAAATTCCTGCTCATCTAATACTGGATGTCAGACAAGCAGCGTGACAAATCAAAGGCGGGGACAGTCCCACAATGCAGGACCATGGAGGAGAGACATTTGACAAGGATGGTGTGGTCAACCGTGCCAAAGGTTGCAGACAGGATGAGGTGGGATTGGGTACCATGGTCACAGTCACATAGGATGTCATTTGTAACTTTGATTAGGTCAGTTTCAGTGCTGTGGCAGGAGCAGAAACCTGGTTGGGGAGGTTCAAATACAAAGCTGTGGGAAGGATGCGCATGAATTTGGAAGGCGACAACATGTTGAAGAGCTTGAGAGAAGAAAGGAAGGTTGAAGATGGGGTGATAGTTTGCAAGGACAGAGGAGTCAAGAGTGTTTTTTTTGAGGTGGCGATTAGTGACAGTAGATATGATGGGGAGGTGGACAGTACCAGAGGAGAGGGAACCATTAAAAATATCAACTAGATCGGAGGTCAGGAAAGAAATTTGGGTGGTCAGCAGTTCGGAATACGGCCAAGGAAACAGGAAGTGTGTCTCATGAGCGAGATGAGCTCAGAGAGGGCATGAGGGGAGGATAGAAGAGAAACTAAAGAAAGATGTGTGTTCAGGGCTAGGGCAGGGGGGATCCGTCTACTGTCACAGTGGTGAGTGAAGGGATGTCAGAATGAATCATGGTACAAATGGAGCAATTATAAAGGATTGGAAAATCATCTGTTCCTGGAGCAAGCACGAATAGAGGCTGGATCACAGAACGCTCACTCTGAATGTCAACGATTGGTGGTTGTGCACCTGATCTAGTCCATGTTGCCGGCCTGCTCGCAATAAACTGAGAACCATACCAGAACTGCAACAAAACATATAGAATCCCACCTGTGTTAATGGGGGTGCATGGATAGCTGAGCCGCGGGCAGTCAGTGCCTCATGGATTCTACCCCCAGGACCTGTTGCACTCCCAAGATCGAGCTCTTGAAGGGGCTGTTCATTATATTTCTTGTCTATCCCCTATGGTTGTAGAAGGTTAAGCAGTGATCTAATTCAAGTCTTTAAGAAGGTGAAGGATTTGATACGGTAAATAGAGAGAAGCTATTATTTCTGGTGGGGAGTCCAGAACAAAGGGCATAACCTTAAAATTAGAGAGAGGCCATTCAGGGGTGATGTCAGGAAGCACTTGTTCACACAAAGGGGAATGGAAATCTGGAAAGCTGTTGAGGCTGGGGATCAATTTAAAATGTCAAACCTGAGATTGATAGATTTTTGTTGGATAAGCGTATTAAGGATTATGGAACGAGTAGATGCTGTTGAGATACAGATCAGCCATGATCTAATTGATTGGTGGAACAGGCACAAGAGGCTGAATGATCTCCTCCTGTTCCTATATTCCTTCCTTGTGCTTTGACTATGGGTGAATCATTAGTTACACAAATATTGGTTTTTGGAAACTTTGCCCGTTAGGAAGAGTCTAGCCCGGTAACAGGTCAGCCAAGTTGTTGGGTCAGGAAGTTTCTGCCATTAATGACTCCTGTCCTCATCCTTCCCGAGAGAAACAGGACGAACTTTTCACTCAAAATGTAGCAGAGTTGTGGAATGGGGAGGCCATTGAAAGGGACAGTATGAACGGCCTCGAGTTAATGATATATCCTCCTGGAGAGGCAAGGGGTTGAGGAGTATGGTGAGCAAATGGTTAAGATGGGGTTGGTCTTGGTGAGTTAGAGCTGGATTCAGGTTGCTGTAGGTGGCTATGCCATGTTTGCATAATTACCTGTCTGTTTGTAGTTCGCAGAAAATTTGCAAATGTTCCATTATTAAATGAGTAGATTTTCTTTTTGCCCGTCATTGGACTCTGGATGTTAATATCAGCGGCTGAGTGAATGGTGTCTACTGATTAACAATGCTGCTCATTGTGTTACTTGTTGTGTCTGTCCATGCACCGGGTCACTGTGGGACCGAAGGAGGAGACTTAGGCAGGCCTTGGAGAGAGTTTGAGTTGCCTGGAGATTACATTACTGGTGGCTTGTTTTTCATTCACACTGGTGCGCAAGATATTCCAGACAGGCCTGAAATTCCTAAATGTATAAAGTAAGAAGCTCTTCTTTTTAATTCATTCTTGGGATGTGGGCGTCGCTGGCAAGGCCGGCATTCATTTCCCATTGTTAATTGCCCTGCGAAGATGATGGTGTAGCAGTTTGTTACAACTGAGTTGTTTGCTTGGCCAGTTAAGAGTTAAGAGTCAACTACATTGGTGTGCGATTGGAGCCACATATTGCTAGACTGGGTAAATATGGCAAGTTTCCTTCCCTAAAGGGCATTTGTGAAGCAGTTGGGTTTTTAACGACAATCCAACAGCTTCCTGGTCATTTTTACTGCTTTTTATTTCCAAATTTTTTTTTTAACTGGCAGGGAGCTCGCATTCTCTGGATTATTCATCCAGTAACATAACCATTACATTACCAGACCCTTCGAGTAAACTTGTCTGTTTTAGTAAACTTCAAATGATTGAGACCAGCAGGTCGCGGGTTCAATCCCGAATCTGTGTTGAGCGAGCTGATCTCCACTGGGACACTAGCTGAGCATGACAAATAACCCCTCGTAGATGGATGATTAAAGAGATTTAGGGGTTCAAGTACAGAAATCACTAAACCTAGTGGATAGGTACAAAACATAATTTAAAAGGCTACTGCCTCAATCCCAAGTGGACTGGAATACAAAGTGATGGATGTTATGTTACAGTTATAGAAAGCTCTGGTTAAACCCCATTTAGAGCACTGTGTTCAGTTCTGGGCACCGCATTGCTGGAAGGATATATTGGTCTTGAAGCGGGTGCAGTACAGATTTACCAGAATGATACCAGGGCTAAAAGGGTTTCATAATGAGGATAGGTTGCCTAGACTAGGCTGTATTCCCTTGAGTATAGAAGATTAAGAGCTGATCTAATTGAGGTGTTTAAGATGATTAAAGGATTTGATAGGGTAGATAGAGAGAAACTGTTTCCTGTGGTGGGGGGAGTCCAGAACAAGGGGGCATAACTTTTAAACTAAAGCTAGGCTGTTCAGGGGTGATGTCAGGAAGCAATTCTTCACACAAAGTGGAGGCACATCTGGAATTCTCTTCCCAAAAAAGCTGTTGAGACTGGGGGTTAACTGAAAATTTTTAAACTGAGATTCATTGATTTTTGTTGGGCAAGGGTATTCATAGCACAGAATCATAGAATAGTATAGCACAGAAGGCATCCATTCAGCCCATCGAATCTGCAACCCTTCAAGTATTAACCAATTGCCTTTTGAAGCCTGCTATTGCAACTTATGCCAATCATCTTGAATATGTGCCCTCTGGTTATTGACACTTCAGCCACTGGAAACAGTTTCTCTTTATTTACTCAGGGTGAAGGGTTATGGAACCAAGGCAGGTAGATGGAGTTAAGACACAGATCAGCCACGATCTAATTGATTGGTGGAACAGCTTTGAAGGGTTGAATGGCCTCCTCCTGTTCCTATGTTCTAAGTGTAAGGGGTGAGGACTGGGCCAAATCTGGCCATGATGCTCTGCACGGCCTAACACTCACACATAATGAATGATCACTTAGCCAAGGTAGTGGAGGACAGCAGGTGACCATTGCACCTGTACCCCTGGGAGAGTGAGTGGCTTCAGGGGAGGGCAGGGGGTTGGGGGAGAGAATAGGAGACAAGAAATTAAAGTTCAAAAGAAAGAGTAGTGAGAGTGTTGGTAAAATTCACCCAGCCAACTATCAGAGTGAGGGAGGCAGAAAAAATACCATTCTGGGCTGAGAAATTGTGTGCACGGGATTGCCTTTGTTTAATTGTGAATATTCAGAGGGTTTAATATATGAGCTGAGACATGTCCAGTTCTGTCCCATGAACCTCTGTAACTGAGGGGTGTGTGGGGGGGGGGGGGGGGGGGAGGGGGGCATTGAGCTGAATATTAAGTTGTAGCATTTCTGTGAGGGAAGAATCGTTGTATCTCACGCTGTCTGACAAGGGACTCCAGGCTGGAACCCCAGTGCCAGTGCTGAGGCACCATGTCTCCTGGTATAGGCACTGCTCTCCTGTATCCTCCCCACCAGTGTAGGCACTGCACCCAGTATCACCCCCACCAGTGTAGGCACTGCACCCAGTATCACCCCCACCAGTGTAGGCACTGCACCCAGTATCACACCTACCAGTGTAGGCACTGTACCCAGTATCACACCTACCAGTGTAGGTACTGTACCCAGTATCATCCCCATCAATGTAGGCACTGTACCCAGTATCCTCCCCATCAGTGTAGGCACTGCACCCAGTATCACACCTACCAGTGTAGGCACTGCACCCAGTATCACCCCCACCAGTGTAGGCACTGCACCCAGTATCATCCCCATCAGTGTAGGCACTGCACCCAGTATCACACCTACCAGTGTAGGCACTGTACCCAGTATCCTCCCCACCAGTGTAGGCACTGTACCCAGTATCCTCCCCACCAGTGTAGGCACTGCACCCTGTATCCTCCCCACCAGTCTCAGCACTGCTCGTCTGTAATTCACCCACCCAGTTTACTCTGTCCTGTACACACTGTCGGTAGCAGTATCCTGTAACCACCACCACCCCACCCCCCCCCACCCCCGCCACCCCAAACCTCAGTATAGGTCCTTATCTACTAATATAACAGAGAATTTCAGTCATGTTGAGTGTTCATGAGCTGTTATTGCATCTTCAGAGCTCCACTCAATAATCAGTCAAACACCAAGCTCATCACTGGAGGTTGAACCCACACAATGCAACATGAGTAATGAACACATGAACACATTCATGTACAGAGTCCGGTGCCTGCTGTTACTGATGCCCAACAGTCCAATTGTTCTCTTCAGGGTGTTGGATTGTCCTTGAAATTGTTTCCCACCAACATGAGCAGAAGTCTCTCAGCTCGCTCAATGGGTAGCGCTCTCACTTCTGAGTCAGAAGTTCGTGGATTCAAGCCCCATTCAAGGGATTTGAGTACAAATTTCAGGTGGAAACCCCAGTGCCAGTGCTGAGGGAGTGCAGCATTTTCGGAGGAGCAGTCTTTCAGATGTGACGTTATACCGAGGCCCCGTTTGCCCTCTCGGTGGACATAAAAGATCCCACGGCACTATTGGAAGAACAGGAAGAAATTCTCTAGTTGCCAACATGCATCCCTCAACTAAGATCATCGAAACTGGTAAACTGCTGATGCATCTTGCTGTGTGCAATTTGGTAACCGTGTTTGCCCAGATAACAAGAACGGCTACATTTCAAACATCAAAGCATTGGCTCTGTAGCGTTTTCGGAAAACCTAAAGACATAATAAGCGCCGTTAAAATTCTTCTTTTTCTCCTTCTCTCCGTTAGCTTTTTAGCGGCCGGCTATCGTCAGTTTCAAGCGATGAGGTTTGCTGTGGAAGAGATAAATAACTCGAGTGAGCTCCTACCGAATGTCACTCTGGGCTACCATATCTTTGACAACTGCGTCTCCTCGATCAACATCCAGGCAGCGCTCGACTTTGTGTTGGGCAACTCACGGTGGGGAGCCAAGCCATGCCATGGTCTCCGCAGCTGCCGGCCGGGGGTCTCAGCCGTGCTCGGTCCGTGGGGGTCTGACAGCGCGGCAGCCATTGCAAGCATTCTTCATCTGTTCCATATTCCGCAGGTAGGTTCCCAACAACTGAACTCTTTCATGATCAGAGCCACTGCTTCAGGGCGGTTGACTGCACTGATTCCCTTCTCTTACATGGGATTCCGGAATTGTTACCAGTGTTTTACGATCACACTCCATTCAATTCTCCTTGGAAATTGAAGCCAGTGTCCTTGACTATGAACATTACTGAAATGTATTGGAGAGCGTTGAAAGATTGTGGTTTTCTGATAGTCATTTAAGACATGACTTGACACAGGGACATTGATGGAGTAATACATCGAGGACCAAGGGGCCAAATTGGGCTTGGTGGTGCCGTTTTTGGGTTTAAATTTCCAAAATGGCATTTGCAAAGTGCACCGGACGCCATATTGGTGAAGGGGTTAGCGTGCTCGCACCTAACGCCCAGCGAAAGCATGCAGAGCAGGCAGATCATGACATCAATCAGTGTGCAATTCTGATTTGATGCCAGCACTGCCATTTTGGAGCTCCACGCTCCAGCCAACCCCCTCTCTTAGCCTCGCACAGCTGAATGCGACGTTAAGCAGCATGAAGGACCCCCACCAGCGTTATTTAAAGGTATCATCACCTACTTACAGGTTATTTGCTCCTTTACTTCTTCTGGCTGTTGCTTGAAATTCTATATGTTTTGGGCGCTTTCTATAGTTTTAAGTTTCAACAGTGTGCAGGGAGTGGTGTGGCAGGTGCTGAGGTACTTTTTTGCTGACTTCAAGGCTTCTGCACAGAGCAGATGTTCACAGGCATGGGCACACTAGTGAACCTTCCTCTTGGAATTGAGCATGACTGGGAGACTGAAAAGAGGCCACGCAGAGCAGGACAAGCTGCTGGAAAAGGAAGAGGAGGGGAGGGCGAAGGGTTCTCCGCAGTAGGCCATATCCACTCAGGGAGTTCAGGGAGCAATTCTCTCTCTTAACTGAACTTCTGCGACGACCGATGTTTGAGATGTCTTGAATCATAGAATCATAGAAATTAAAGTATGGAAGGAGGCCATTTCAACCCATCGTGTCCATGACAGCCAACAAGAGGCTATCCAGCCTAATCCCACTTTCCAGCTCTAGGTCCAAAGCCCTGCAGGCCACAGCACTTCAGGTGCACATTCAAGTACTTTTTAAATGTGGTGAGGGTTTCTGCCTCTACCACCCCCTAAGTGAAGAAATTTCCCCTCAGATCCCCTCTAAACATTCTACCAATTACTTTAAATTTATGCCCCCTGGTTGTTGACCCCTCTGCTAAGCGAAATAGGCTCTTTCTATCCATTATATCTAGGCCCCTCATAATTTTATTCACCTCAACGAGGTCTCCCCTCAGCCTCCTCTGTTTCAATTAAAACAAATCCAGCCTATCCAATCTCAGAGCTAAGATTCTCCACTCCCAGCAACATTCTCGTCAATCTCCTCTGTACCCTCTCCAGTGCAATCACATCCTTCCTGTAATGTGGTGACCAGAACTGCACACAGTACTCTAACTTTGGCTTAACTAGGACTGTGCTTCATTAAGGAGATCGTCACTGAAACCTGCCAACAACCTCAGAGCAGGGCAAGGACCACATTGCCAGTGGCTGTGAAGGTGACTGTGGCCAATGAGTTTTTATGCGTCTGGCTCCTTTTGGGCTGCTGCTGGAGATTTTAGCAACATCTCACAGTTAGCAGTGTATCTCTATACAAAGAGAGATAATTTCATTTCATTCCCTCTCCACTGGGACAAGCAGGTAGAGTGAGTATGAGGTTTTGCAAGGATTGCAGGCTTCCCCATGGAGCAGGGAGCCATTAACTGCACGCACATTGCTTTGCGTGTGCTTCATGTCAACTGTGCCTTGTTCCTGAAGCGAAAGGGATTCCACTCCCTCAACGTGCAGCTGGTACCAGCGGGCGGCCAATGCCCACGGGACTGAGAGACCCGGGGATACGCTGCACTTTGAGCAGAGCGTGGGTGGGGGAGGTACACGCGGAGTAAAGTAGAGAAAAAAGAATTGAGGAAAGATTTGCGAAGTTATTGACTGAGTGTTTGATACTTATCGCATTCTTGAACATCAGGATGGCAATGAGGCAGAAGAGGCCGAGGGCAGGCTTCACGGCTTATTTATTTTGTGCACGATGCTGATTGCAGTCTCTGACTCTTGTGCTGCTCGACAGACAGCACTTTAATCACTGTGGGGATCTTTTATAGGGTGGCTGAAGTTTTACAAGTTAATGATCAATAGTGCTGAACAGGTCACTATATAGATTCATTATTTCACTCTGAACGTCAACATTTGTTTAGAGCCCTGCCTTGCCAGACCATGGATTCCTGACTCCACCCCTCAATACGAAATACTGATAACCTACACACTGCAGCATCTGCTGTGACACTCTGATACCAGCGCTGCTGTGGGGAACCATGAGGGGCTGTGTTCCTGGTTGCAGCACAGCTGAAAGTCACACACTCAATGGGATGGTCTTTCTCTCTACATTGGGGAGACTAAACGTAGATTGGGTGACTGCTTTGCAGAGCATCTCCGCAAGTGTGACCCTGAGCTTCCCGTCGCCTGTCACTTTATTCTCCACTCCATTCCCACTCTGACCTCTCTGTCCTCGGTCTCCTACACTGTTCCAACAAAGCTCAACGCAAGCTCAAGGAACAGCACCTCATCTTTCGTTTATGCACTTTACAGCCTTCTGGATGCAACATCGAGTTCAAAAATTTCAGAGCATAACCGCTGCCAATCTTTAGCTCACTTCCCCCCTCCCCTCCCCCCTCAGAGACTGTTTCTTTTTTTCTCCTTGTCTCTAATGGCAATTGGTCATTATCCCGCCATTCACACCCTATCTCAACGAATGTGCTTCTAACTCCTGGCATTACCATTTGAATTTGGGCCGTCATCCCTTTTGTCTCTCTAATCTCTCCTGTCTTCCAACCTATCACAGACCTTCCCTTTTGTTCTTTCTCCCCTCCCGCTTTCAGTGCTTGTTAAGAATCTGTTCTTATCGAACACTCTGCAATTCTGACGAAGGGTCATCGACCCGAAACGTTAACTCTGCTTCCTCTCCACAGACGCTGCCTGACCTGCTGAGATTTCCAGCATTTTCTGTTTTTATTCTTTCCCTGTCCATCTGTTTCGTGTCTTTCGCACCTGCCTTCGAATTTTCTCGTGGGGGCAATGATTAGGGGAAACTCGAGCAGAGATTTTCCATGGCCATGGATACAGAGCGTGTTCATAGAACAACTGGGGTTGTTCTCCTTAAAGCAGAAAAAGTTCCGGGCAGATTTGATAGAGATGTTCAAAATCATCAAGGGTTTTGATAGAGTAAATAAGGAGAAACTGTTTCCACTGGGAGGAGAGCGGGTAACCAGAGGACACAGATTGAAGGAATTGGCGAAAGAAGCAGAGGCTACACGAGGAAACAATTTTTATGAGTAAGTTGGAATGCACTGCTTGAAAGGGTGGTGAAAGCAGATTCAATAATAACTGTTAAAAAGAAATTGGATAAATACTTGAAAAAAAAATCAGGGCTAAGGGAAAGAGCAGGGGGAGTGGGACTAATTGAATCGCTCTTTCAAAGTGCCGGCACTGGTAAGATGGCCATATGGCCTCCTTCTGTGCTGTATCATTCTATGATTCATGGATATATGAAGCCAAATTAATGCTGAATGGTGGTAAGATCTATTGTGTGCCAGTGGTGCAATCTTTGGCGACTGAAAAATGTTGGCTATAAAAGGCTCTGTTGGTTCATCTGTGATTCTGGCCTTGTTTCGTCAGAAGGTTTAAGTCACGATGTTATCCATTCCAGATCAGCTATGGTGCCTCCAGTGAGGAGCTGAGTGACAAAGCGCGTTTCTCATCATTTTTCCGGACCATTCCAAGTGATAACAATCAAGCAGAGGCGATGGTTTTATTAGTGCAGCGGTTTGGCTGGAACTGGATTTCTGTTATTGCGAGCGCGAATCAATATGGACAAAATGGAAAGCGCAGGGTGGTAGAGTTAGCTTCTGAGAGGGGGATCTGCGTGGCTCACCAGGGCATAATCCAAGCTTCAGGAACTGCATCAGAGCAAGAAACCATTGAAATGATCAACCGCATCAACTTCAGTAGAGTCAATGTGACAATCGTATTTTCTAGTTTCAACAATGCTAAAATATTCTTTAGCGCAGCGGTCAATGAGAATGTCACGGGTAAAATCTGGATTGTAAGTGAGTCTATTTCTGAGGAACGACTCACTTCAGAAATACCGAATATTGAAAAGATTGGCACTTTCCTGGGCATCGCGGTCAAACAAGGACAAATGCCCGGTTTTGGAGATTTTTTAGCAAAAGCAATTGCTGCCCAGAATCCAGCGATGGATCAGGATCATTTAACCTCAGCGAGGAACGCAGCAAACAGCAAGATCTACAGCCAGGGGAACTGCGCTCAGATCTGCACCGAATGTCAACACTTCACTTCCGCCAGTGTTCAGACTATACTGGGACCTTCAGTCTGGAGTGTATCCTTTAACGTGTATGCTGCCATGTACGCTGTGGCTCATACTCTACATCTGCTCCTGAAGTGTGACTCGGGATCCTGTGACAAGTCTACAACATTCTTACCATCTCAGGTCAGCAGTACACATGTTACTTTACTGAGAACAATGTTGATAACCCTCTTTCTCTCTCTCTCTCTGCTCCTTGAAAGTACAGACGCTGGCTGGGGAATGGTTAACTTTTATGGTTGTTAAAAATTAGTTGTCGGGATGTGGGCATCGCTGGTAAGGTTGCCATTTATTGCCCATCCCTAGTTGTCTTTGTGAGGTGATGGTGGGCCTTTGTCTTGAACGTTGCAGTCCATGCAGTAAAGTTGCTCCCACAGTGCCATTCAGTGGGGAATGGTTTGATACAACTGATTGTCTTGCTAGGTCACACAGAGGGCAGTTACTAATCAATCACATTGGGAATAAGGGGTTATGGGAAGTGGACCTGAGTCCATGATTGGATCAGCCATGATCGTATTAAATGGCGGAGCAGGCTCGAGGGGCCGTATGGCCTACTTCTGCTCCTATTTCTTATGTTCTTATGTTACGTGTGGGACTGAAGTCACATATATACCCAGACCAGGTAAGGACAGAAGGTTTCTTTCCCCAAAGAACATTAATGAGCCAGTTCATTTTAATTGAGGACAATCCAACAGTTTCACTTTAACTGATACCAGAGTTTTATTTCCAGATTTTAAAAACTGAATTCAAATTCTCAAACTGCCGTTGTGGGATCTGAACTCACGGATTATTAGTCCATTAACATAACCACGACACACTACCGCATCCTAGTCTGTAAGCCTGGACAGTAATTGTCAGTAGGATGTTTGTTGATGGAGGCCATTGTAGCAGGGCCTCACCTGACATTCACGCACTTTCCAGCAGGGGTCACTGGTCAGTAACCAGGAGCGGGAAAGGCTGCTGATTACATCCAGCACAGGGCACTGCAAGCCTTTTCATCTCTCACTGCTGCTCCAGCTCAGATTAGCAAACTCACACCAGTCACTGAGGCCAGGACTTTGCCAGGAGAAAAACTGTTTTCAAGCTTGAGTCACCGATTGTGTAAGGTCTTTGGGTCACAGACACACAAGGACATGTGTGCCTGGACATGCATAGACCTACAGAGATACACAAGCCCCTGGACACACACTGACATACACAGATATATGAGCACATGTGTGTGCATCGACACAGACTGACAGACATACAAGCACATGTGTGTGCATGGACATGCTCTCACATACACACACACAAACACATGTGTGTGCAAGGACATGCTCTCACATACACAGACACACAAGGACGTGTTTTGCATACATTAATTTTTTTCCCCTTATTGGCCCTGGGCTTTTTGTCTGTTTTGTTGCCTTCCCAAGGAGTTTACACAGCTGCAGGGAGAAGGGTGGAGGGTGAATGAAGAAATATCTAGGCATGATTCTCCGGCCACCATGAGTGTCGGGCAGGCTTGATGGCCTGCTGGTCTTTTCCAGCCCGTAATTTTGCATATTCATATATACAAACTCTCACATACATACGCATCCACATGTCCATAGACACACAAGTACAAGTGTGGACGCACACAAACAGCCACGCACACACACACACATACACGTATTCAGCAGAGTCCTGCAGGTGATGCTGTTATTCATTGGGTGAGCTCCCAGCCTGATGGAAGAGCTGGTTTCTCTTTGGTTCTATTCAGGCCTGTCCCACTAACAGGGACTAGACATACTTTAATGATGGTATTTTCTTTCAGTTGCTGGAAGGTTTGAAAAGAGTAAATTTCACCCTTCACAACAACCCGATTTATTTCGATGAGAATGGAAACCCTCCGATGGGTTATGAAGTAATTGTGTGGGACACCGAAATGGAAAGCAGGTCCATGAAAGTGATTGGATCCTACAAACCCAACCCAGGCCGACTGATCATCAACGAATCCCTAATCAAATGGAATTCTGCAGCGGGGACAGTAAGTTATCCCTTCTAACCTTGGAATTCTTGGG
Source organism: Pristiophorus japonicus (assembly GCF_044704955.1). Taxonomy (NCBI): domain Eukaryota; kingdom Metazoa; phylum Chordata; class Chondrichthyes; family Pristiophoridae; genus Pristiophorus; species Pristiophorus japonicus. The sequence continues at coordinate 25,043,231 of NC_091990.1, forward strand.
TTACAGTGAGCGTGCTCTTCCATTTCCAACCCAAAGCTGCCAGCAGTTGCCTTCTACAGCCCACGTTAATTCATGTCGGCTTTAATCTCACCTCTCGCCAAATATCATGCCTGTCTCCATCTGCGTCCCTTCGTATGCCGGGGTAGGGGCGAGTCTGAGGCTGCTCCGTAACCACAGCTTCCATTTGTACAGGATCCGTCATGTAATGAACAGAGTCAGTCTTGTAATGAACAGGGCCCGTCATGGAATGAAAGGTCCTGCAGCAGATACGGAGCAAGTGATGGACACTGAGCAGGCAGTAGGATCGAGGCTGCCCATGCTCAGAGAGCTAGTGTTTGAGCAAACTGCTGAAGGAGGAGAGAGAGAGAGAGAGAGAGAGAGAGGTAGCGAGGTGAAATGTGCAGGACAGGGCTGTGCCAACAGTAAATGCAAAAGAGGGTTATCGGGGACATTATAAACGCAAGACAGAAGGGAAGGGGGTGGGTGAGAGATTAATGGTCCAAAATGGGATAAATGGGAAATTTTCAGGCTGGCAAACTGTAACTAGTGGGGTGCCACAAGGATCAGTGCTGGGGCCTCAACTATTTACAATCTATATTAATGGCTTGGATGAGGAGACCAAGTGTATTGTAGCCAAATTTGTTGATGACACGAAGATAGATGGGAAAGCAAGTTGTGAGGAGGATACAAAGAATCTACAAAGGATATAGATAAATTAAGTCTGTGTACAAAAATTTGGCAGATGGAATATAATGTGGAAAAATTTGGTAGGAAGAATAGAAAAGCAAAATATTATTTAAATAGAGAGAGACTACGGAATGCTGTGGTGCTGAGGGATCTGGGTGTCCTCGTACATGAAACACAAAAAGTTAGTATACAGGTACAGCAAGTAATTAAGAAGGCAAATGGAATGTTGGCCTTTATTGCAAGGGGGATAGAGTATAAAAATAGGGAAGTCTTGATACAACTGTACAGGGCGTTGGTGGAGTACTGCATATAGTTTTGGTCTCCTTATTTAAGGAGGGTTATAATTGCATTGGAGGTAGTTCAGAGAAGGTTCACGAGGTTGATTCCTAAGATGAAGGAGTTGTCTTATGAGGGAACGTTGAGTAGGTTGGACCTATACTTTTTGGAGTTTAGAAGAATGAGAGGTGATCTTATTGAAACATATAAGATTCTGAGGGGGCTTGACAGTGTAGATGCAGAGAGGATGTTTCCCCTTGTTGGGGAATCTAGAACTAGGGGGCAGAGTTTCAGAATAAGGGGTCGCCCATTTAAGATGGAGATGAGGAGGAAGTACTTCTCTCAGAGGGTCGTGAATCTTTTGAATTCTCCACCCCAGAGAGCTGTGGAGGGTGGGTCATTGAATATATCCAAGATGGGGACAGACAGATTTTTGAACTCCAGAGTGTCAAGGGTTATGGGGACCAGGCAGGAAAGTGGAATTGAGGCCAAGATCAGATCAGCCATGATCTTATTGAATGGCAGAGCAGGCTCGATGGGCCGAATGGCCTACTCCTGCTCCTAGTGGTTATATTCTCAAAAGTGTGAGGTGTATCAAAAACTCTATTTAAACACCTGGGGCTGGGGTTATGTTTAAAAGTGAGATAAATTAAACCCAAACCAAAGTGAGGGAACATTGGTGGGTCTGGCACCTGACTGCTCCCTCCTGCTCATTTGTGCGACAGGTTAGTTGGGTGGGAGGTCCCATCGTTGATAGAACTGCCTGGTCAATACTGAATCTAATCACTCACTATGTGTGTGCTATTTATTACCAGCAATGTGACGTTGGGGAAGTCCAGAACCAGAGGTCACAGTCTAAGGATAAGGGGTAAGCCATTTAGGACCGAGATGCGGAGGAACTTCTTCACCCAGAGAGTGGTGAACCTGTGGAATTCTCTACCACAGAAAGTTGTTGAGGCCAATTCACTAAATATATTCAAAAAGGAGTTAGATGAGGTCCTTACTACTAGGGGGATCAATGGCTATGGCGAGAAAGCAGGAATGGGGTACTGAAGTTGAATGTTCATCCATGAACTCATTGAATGGCGGTGCAGGCTAGAAGGGCCGAATGGCCTACTCCTGCACCTATTTTCTATGTTTCTATGTTTCTATGTTTGTACACACACACACACATCAGCCCCTCACCAGGTCGAATGATTCAAAGCCAGGATAGTGTTACCATGCCCTCCAGGATTGCCTTGCAATCTCCAGGAATTGAAGATTAATCTCCAGGACACTGCTGTGAGCAACACCCGGGAGAAAAATCATAGGGACATTGAAAATAAATTGTGTTTTTTTTTCATTTTCTTTGAACACTTTTGTTTATTAAGTTATAAATAATATTGCTGATGGGGGCAAAAGGCTGTTTGACTGAGAGTCAAGAATGTAATGAGAGACTTTTTGCTTTCCAATTGGCTGTGGGAAGGAAGGCGGGGCACCGCGAGGATGGACGTGTCGGGCAACCAATGGCTGGGATGTGGGGGCTGGGTTTTGGAGGGTGGAGGTCATGTGATGAAACTTCCAGGAATACGTCCAACCAGAGCTGGCGATCCTAGACCAGGCATCAATCTTGCGAATGTCATGGTACACACTGTATCCTTCCTCCTGATTCAGCAAAAGAAACAAATTGATAACGAGCGAGGACGATGCTAAGCCCTTGGGCTGAGCTCCCCCTCACTGTGAGATGATACTGAAATAAACCAGTTCAGCAATCTGTACATTGCATACATCGCCCTACACCCAAGAAAGTGACCACTGGTTTACTTGTTTAAACAGATCCCTACGTCAAATTGCAGCGGTGAATGTGAACCAGGCCAGAGGAAGAAACAAAATGGGTTTCACCTCTGCTGCTTCTTGTGTGAAAACTGTCCTGCAGGAACCTTCGAAACCAATGCCGGTTTGTAGAACTTCATTATTCTGATTCAGGAGAAGGCGTTCCATCTTGAAGTAACAGTGTAATGGCAGAATGTGTTAGAGGCAGAAAGCTAATGACAAGGTGAAGAATTGCACCAGTCACTGTGTGTATCTGCATCGTAAACGCATCCTGACTCCCTCTGGTTGGCTGTGTCAGCTTGGCTCAGCTGGTCATAAGCTTGCCCGAGTCAGAAGGTTGTGGGTTCAAGCTCCACTCCATGAATTGAGCTCCTAATCTAGACTAACAGAGCAAGGAGGGAGTGCTGTACTGTCAGAGATGTTGCCTTTCAGATGAGATGTTAAGATGCGGCCCCATCAATCTGTTCCAATAATTTTTGTGGGTATGCCTCCCCGGGCCAACATTCCTCCCCGGGCCAACATTCCTCCCCGGGCCAACATTCCTCACTGGGCCAATATTCCTCTCCCCGGCCAACATTCCTCACTGAGCCAACATACCTCCCCCCAGCCAACATTCCTCCCCCCGGCCAACATTCCTCCCCCCGGCCAACATACCCCCCCCCCCCCCCGGCCAACATACCTCCCCCCGGCCAACATTCCTCACTGGGCCAACATTCCTCCCCCCGGCCAACATTCCGCACTGGGCCAACATTCCTCCCTCCGGCCAACATTCCTCACTGGGCCAACCTCCCTCCCCCCGGCCAACATTCCTCACTGGGCCAATATTCCTCCCCCCGGCCAACATTCCTCTCCCCGGCCAACATTCTCCCCCCCGGCCAACATTCCTTACTGGGCCAACATTCCTCCCCCCGGCCAACATTCCTCACTGGGCCAACATTCCTCCCCCCCGGCCAACATTCCTCCCCTCGGGCCAACATTCTCCCCCCCCCGGCCAACATTCCTCCCCCCGGGCCAACATTCCTCACTGGGCCAACATTCCTCTCCCCGGGCCAACATTCCTCACTGGGCCAACATTTTTCTCCCCGGCCAACATTCCTCACTGGGCCAAGATTCCTCTCCCCAGCCAACATTCCTCACTGGGCCAACATTCCTCCCCCCGGGCCAACATTCCTCACTGGGCCAACATTCCTCCCCCCGGCCAACATTCCTCACTGGGCCAACATTCCTCCTCCTGGCCAACATTCCTCACTGGGCCAACATTCCCCCCCCCGGCCAACATTCCTCCCCCCGGGCCAACATTCCTCACTGGGCCAACATTCCTCCCCCCGGCCAACATTCCTCACTGGGCCAACATTCCTCCCCCCCGGCCAACATTCCTCACTGGGCCAACATTCCTCCCCCCGGCCAACATTCCTCACTGGGCCAACATTCCTCCCCCCGGCCAACATTCCTCCCCCGGCCAACATTCCTCCCCGGGTCAACATTCCTCCCCCCCGGCCAACATTCCTCCCCTGGGCCAACATTCCTCCCCGGGCCAACATTCCTCACTGGGTCAAAAGGAATCCACACAGTAGGACTGTACCCCCTGCAGGAGCCAGCACTGTAGGACTGTGCCCCCAACAGGAGCCAGCACTGTAGGACTGTACCCCCAACAGGAGCCAGCATTGTAGGACTGTACCCCCAACAGGAGCCAGCACTGTAGGACTGTACCCCAGCAGAGGGCCGCACTGAAGATCTGTCCCCCAACAGGTGCCAGCACTACAAGACTGGCCCCCAACAGGAACCAGCACTGCAGGCTGTACCCCAGTATGAGGGGAAACTGACTATCTAAAGCAGAGTGAAAGAAACCCAGAGGGGGCTAAATTGGATAGCCCCCGAAAACAGGCGCAGGGATCGCAATGCGCGATTACCCAGCACCCATTGTTTGCAATGCAGGCAACACGCAAACTTCAACAATGGGGAAGGCTGCAATCCTGATGAAGCCATGTGCTCGCTCCACCTGCTTGTCTCTGGCAAGAGAGAATGAAATGTAGTCAGCTCTGTTTGATTAGAGAGCCTCGGTGACCTCGCTCACGCAACAATAGACAGCAAACTGTGAGATGTCACAAATATTACCAGCTCCAGCCTGGAAGACGCATAAAGGTTAATCACCACGGTGACCTTCACAGGCACTGGCAATGCGACCTTGCTCTGCTCCGAGGTTGCAGTTGTGGCTGCAACAGGGGGCAGATTTCAGTGACGACCATATTACTGAAGTGCAGACATCTCACACTTTCTTCGTCACTGAGGTTCAGGCAGGAGAATTTCTCCCTGTACACTCTGGGTGGATATGGCCTCCTGCTGAGAGCCCTTCTCCCCCTCCTCCTCCTCCCTCTTCCAGCAGCTTGTCCTGCTCAGCGTGGCCTCTGCTCATTCTCCAAGTCATGCTCTATTCCAAAGGAAATGCCTACTAGTGCACTCCCTGCAAATTTTGCAACTTCAAACAGCTATCGAAAGCACCAAAAAATTGTAGAATCGCAGCAACGGGGAGAAGAAATCAACCAGCAACTAAGCTGTAAGTAGTTAAAGATTCCTTTAAATAGCACTGGTGGTGTTCCTTCCTATTGCTGAACGCATGCTCAGCTGTGCAAGCTGAAGAGAGGGTGTTCGCTGGAGCATTAAGCTCCAAAATAGCAACATTGGCATCAAATCAGCCTGCACCCAAATGGTGTCCGGCACGATTCACTCGACAGCTGTGCATTTGCGCTGCGGACACCATTTTGGAGCTCTAAGGGCACTCGTAGCGTCCCAAAATGGCCGCTAACAAGACCAATTTCTCGCTGAGACACTTGAATAAAATAAAAGGTATGTGAGAATTCTGATTCAGACATTTGCCCGCTCTAATACTCACCGGGGCCACCAGCAAACAGATTACTGTGTGGGAGAGAGCTTTGGAGTTTGGGATGTTTTTCTGCAGGGATTGTTTAAAGTAGAGATCATTGCATCTTATAAAGGAACAACGAATCAATATTTGAAACAGGAAGATACAGGACTGCGGGGGGAGAGACGGACAATGGCTTTAGGTTTGGACTGCTCGAGCAAAGAGCTGGCACAGCCACAATGGGCCGAATGGCCTCTTCTGCACTGCAAGCTCACAGCCAAACGTGGCATGTTTGAGGGGAGGGAGTGTGCTGTAAGAGGCAGACAGCGGATGTTGCAGCTCTAACCCTGTCGTTGTTTTACAGAATGTGCGGACTGTTCCTTGGACCAGTGGTCACCTGAGCAGAGCTCGACCTGCTACAACAGGTCTGTGACTTACCTGCGGTGGGACAACACCATTTCCATTGTGTTGTCAGTGATGTCAAGCACCGGGCTCGTACTGACGGCTGGGATCACTCTGATCTTTGTCGTTTACCTCAACACTCCGGTTGTCAAGGCAGCGGGAGGGAAGCTGTGTTTCCTTATGCTGCTCACCTTGGCGTCTGGTTTCTGTAGTGTGTTCTCCTTTATCGGAAAGCCCAACGATGTGATCTGCAGAGTGAGTTGGCCACTGTTTACTGTGAGCTTCACGGCCTGTCTGGCATGTATATTCGTCAGATCGTTTCAAATAGTCTGTATATTCAAAATGGCCACCAAGTTGCCCAAGGCCTATGATTATTGGGTTAAATACAATGGGCAGTATGTGTTTGTGTTTGCAAGCACATCCCTTTCCGTCATCCATTGTACAGTATGGATGGTCCAACAGCCCATAGTGACGGTGATTAATTATAGCCTTTCTCAAACAGAAATGATCCTATTGTGCGCCACCCACAATGACCTCTCGATGTTCCTGTCGGGTTTTGTTTACACCGGGCTTCTGAGCATGCTCTGCTTTGTCTTTGCTTTCTTGGGGAAAGATTTGCCGAAGAATTACAACGAGGCGAAGTATATCTCCTTCAGCATGGTGCTGTACATCGCCTCCTGGGCCGGCTGCATGCTCGTGATCCTCTCGGGCTTCAGAAAATATCTCCCCATGGTCCAGGCCCTGGCTACTCTGCTCAGTCTCTTCGGAATCCTGGCTGCTTATTTCCTCCCTAAGTGTTACATCATTCTGTTTAAACCCCAGTGCAACACAACTGCATTTTTCCAAAGCTGTATCCAGGACTACACAAAGAATAGAGTTGCCTAGTCACCCAAGGGTAGGGTGGTGATGGGTGGTGGGGTCACGGAGGGTGGGAGAGTGGAGAGTGGGGTGGTGATGGGTGGTGGGGTCACGGAGGGTGGGAGAGTGGAGAGTGGGATGGTGATAGGTGGTGGGGTCATGGAGGGTGGGAGAGTGGAGGGTGGGATGGTGGGGTCACGGAGGGTGGGAGAGTGGAGAGTGGGGTGGTGGTGGATGGTGGGGTCACGGAGGGTGGGAGAGTGGAGGGTGGGATGGTGGGGTCACGGAGGGTGGGAGAGTGGAGGGTGGGATGGTGGTGGATGGTGGGGTCACGGAGGGTGGGAGAGTGGAGAGTGGGGTGGTGATGGGTGGTGGGGTCACGACGGGTGGGAGAGTGGAGAGTGGGATGGTGATGGGTGGGATGGTGGAGGGGGGATGGTGGTGGATGGTGGGGTCATGGAGGGTGGGAGAGTGGAGGGTGGGATGGTGGTGTGACAGGGTGGTGGCTGGGAGAATAGTGGGTGGTGGTGGCACAGTGGTGTTGAGATTTCTGGCATTTTTTTCTTTTTATTTTGACTTCATATTCATGGAACTATTTTCTTATTTCTCTAATACTCTTCTCGCCTCTCCCAAAGGTACAGTTCCACATGCCCTGGCTCTTACCTTGGTATAGTTCTTTCATTCTCTCTCTCTCCTACCTCTCTTTTTCTCCCTCACATCTCACATACTCTCTCTCACCGTTCTCTCAGAAATTTACAGCACGGAAGGAGGCCATTTCAGCCCATCGTATCCGCACCGGCCGACAAAGAGCTATCCAGCCTAATCCCACGTTCCAGCTCTTGGTCCATAGCCTTGTAGGTTATGGCACTTCAAGTGCACATCCAAGTACATTTTAAAAATGGTAAGGATTTCTGCCTCTACCACCCTTTCAGGCAGTAAGTTCCATACCCCCACCACCCTCTGGGTGAAAACATTTACCCTCAAATCCCCCTTAAGCCTCCTACCAATTATTTTAAATCTATGCCTCTGATTGTTGACCCCTCAGCTAAGGGAAATGGACCCTTCCCATCCAGTCTATCTAGGCCCCTCATAATTCTATACACCTCAGTAAGGTCTCCCCGCGGCATACACTGTTCCAAAGAAAACAACCCCAGCCTATCCAATTTTTCCTCACAGCTATAATTCTCCAGTCCAGGCAACATCCTCATAAATCTCCTCTGTACCCTCTCTAATGCAATCACATCTTTCCTGTAATGTGGTGACCAGTAGTATTCCAGCTGCGGCCTAACTAGTGTTTTATACAGTTCAAGCATAACCTCCCTGCTCTTGTATTCTATATCTCGGTTAATGAAGGCAAGTATTCCATATGCCTTCTGAACCACCTTATCTACCTGGGCTGCTATCTTCAGGGATCTGTGGACATGCACTCCAAGGTCCCTTTGTTCCTCTACACTTCTCAGTGTCCTACCAATTAATGTCTATTCCCTCGCCTTGTTAGCCCTCCCCAATTGCATTACTTCACACTTCTCCAAATTGAATTCCATTTGCCACTGTTTTGCCCAACTGACCAGTTCATTGATATCTTCCTGCAGTCTACAGCTTTCTTCTTCATTATCAACTACACAGCCAATTTTTCAGTCAACTGCAAACTTCTTAATCATACCTCCTACTTTCAAGTCGAAATCATTGATATATACTACAACAGCAAGGGATCTAGTACTGAGCCCTGTGGAACCCCACTGGAAACAGCTTTCCAGTCACAAAAAACAACCATCAACCATTACCCTTTGCATCCTGCCCCTGAGCCAATTTTGGATCCAACTTGCCACTTTGCCTTGGATCCCATCGGATTTTACTTTCGTGACCAGTCTGCCATATGGGACCTTATCAAAGCCTTTTTAAAATCCATATACACTACATCAAATGCACTACTCTCATCAACCCTCCTTGTTACCTCATTAAAAAATTCAATCAATTTAGTCAGACACGACATTCCCTTAACAAATCCACACTGACCCTCCTTGATTAATCCATGTCTTTCCAAACCACCGAAGTTAGGTTGACTGGCCTGTAATTACTTGGTATATCCCTTTCTCCCTTTTTAAACAAAAGTACAATGTTATCAGTCCACCAGTCTTCCGCACCACACCTGTAGCCAGAGTGGATTGGAAAATGGTGGTCAGAGCCTCTGCTTTTTCTTCTTTTGCTTCTCTTAACAGCCTGGGATATATTTCATCTGAGACTGAGGATTTATCCACTTTCAAAGTTGTTAAACCCCTTAATACTTCCTCTCTCACTATTTTTATTTCATCGAATATTTCACACTCATCCTCCCTGAATGCAATGTCTACATCGCCCCTCTCTTTTGTGTAAACAGACGCAAAGTATTCATTAAAAACGATACCCACTTCTTCCGCCTCCACACACAGATTAGCTTTAAGGTTTCTAATAGGCCCCACTTTTTCTTTCATTATCCTCTTGCTGCTAATGTATTTATAAAACATCTTTGTTTTTTCCTTGATTTTACTTGCCAAAAATTTTTCGTGCGCTCTCTTTGCTTTCCTAATTTCCTTTTTAATTTCACCCCTGGGCTTTCTATACTCCTGTAGGATTTCTGAAGTATTGAGCCCTCAATATCTGTCATAAGCCTCCCTTTTTTTCTTTATCCTACCCTGTATGCCCCTTGACATCCAGGGGGCTCTAGATTTGTTAGTCCCAACCTTTTTCTTTAAGGGAACATACTTGCTCTGAACCCTCAGGATCTCCTCCTAGAATACCTCCCACTGCTCTGATACTGATTTACCTTCAAGTAGCTGTTTCCTGTCTACCTTTGCTAAATCAAATCTCAGCTAGTAAAATTGGCTTTCCCCCAATTGAGAACTTTTATTCCTGGTCTATCTTTGTCCTTTTCCATAACTACCCTAAATCTAACTGAATTATGATCACTAGCATCAAAATGCTCTCCCACTGATACCCCTTCCACCTGCCCAGCTTAATTTCCTAAAAGTAAGTCCCTTCCACGTTGGGCTTGCTGCATACTGGCTAAAAAAGTTCTCCTGAATACATTTTAGGAATTTTGCACCCTCTATAGCCTTCCCACTAATTCTATCCCAGTTAATATTGGGATAGTTGAAATCCCCTACTATTACTGCCCTATAGTTTTTGCGCTTCTTAGAAATTTGCCTACATATTTGCTCTTCTAGCTCCCTCTGACTGTTTGGGGGTCTATAGTACACTCCCATCAGTGTGATCACACTTTTTGTTCTTCAATTCAACCCATATGGCCTTGTTTAATGACCCCGTTAACATTTCATCCCTCCTCACAGCTGTAATTGTTTCTCTTTTAAATCTCTCACTCTCTTTCACTCTCTCTCTCACTCGCGCTCTCTTTTTCGCTCCTTTCTTTCATATTTTCTTTCTGTATTTCCAGTGTGCGCAGGGTATGTGAATAATTTCCCTCTTACCGCACCAAGTTCCAGCATCAAGCACTCTGAGCCAATCCTGGGCATGTTCCAAGCAGTGGCCCAGCTGTCTTTCTATACTTCACTCTCTGTCTCTCCTGGTTATTTCGGTGCCCAGTAACCGTCAGTGCCAATTTAGTGGGATATTTGGGAACAGGACTGACGCTATGATTTGAAATCGACCCAGTAGCAGTGTGGGTGATTCTGGAGCCAGATTAGGAGAATAGATAATGGTGGATTTGAGGCATCACCAGATACTAAGGGTTATCGGTGGGGGATTTGGTTATGATGCCAGCATCAGATAATCTGTAGAATGTAGTTCTTTGTAACTTTTTTGTCATTTTATTTTTAGAAGTTGAATAAAGTTTTTGTTTGTGGTGTGAAGTTTGACCAGTGACTGTTGGATCGAATCTTTTGTCTCCTTTTATACTGATTTCTGTCGAATTCCCGCTCTTTCACCTCTTGTGCTTTATTTAATCCGATTGTTAACTCAAAGTGCCTCAACACAGACAGTACTGGGATTCCCAACTGGCTCCGCAAAACCAGGAGAGCTGGCAGCATTTGTACAGGTACAAGGCACACCTGAAGTGTGGGTTAGCTCAGCCTCATTACAGAAACCCTCAAGGCTGCAGAACCACAGTTATAGCCCTGGAGCCAGGTGCGGCAAAACTTGATCTCAAACCTGAGGGCCTCACTGTGAATATCAGGAGGTGGTACTTTTCACTGTACAGCGTTAGCCCAACGTATGCCGCTGTAAGCCTTGTAAAAGGCCCTGCAAATTTCAGGTTTTCGTATGCACTGCACATGTGTGAAAACCCGGAACTTGCGATCTGTCAATGTTCGCCTTGACAGATCTACTGCACTGCCTCAAAAATCACCTTCACTGGCGCAGAGTTGGTCTGTTTGCCTAACTACTGCCCAACAAATACCCACAAAGCCCTTACGCCAGGCAAAAGCAGGCATAGGACCTGCTTTCACCAATGTACGACTTAATATAAATCTTACATTACAAATTCAAAAATAAAAACATCATGCACAAACATTTAAAATTAGTTCATGTAAATTTGGTCTGGATTACAATATTTAAAATTATTTTTAAAAATATAAATTTTTTATTGTAAATGCTTAATTGAAGGGACTATTATTTAAATTGGAAAATGGGCAAATTTTTTTTTCCAGTTGTATAAATTATTTAATTATTTGGGGATTCTTCATATGCTTATGGGTATCTCAAAAGCATATTAGGAATCCTCCTTTCTGATTGGAGGACCTGGCCCACGTGATCCCAGGGATGCTTCCAAATGGCCTGCATTGGTAGGATCGTGGGCCTATACGCAGGCGTATGCCTCAAGCCCAGGACCAGAAGCCTCCGAAGCCCTGTAGCCTGAAGGTAAGTGTGGTTTTTTTTATCGGGTTGGAGGCATACTCCAGAGGTACGACTCCAGCTACAAATTCCAGCCCAATATCTTTCCCTGTACAGTGTCAGTGTGCGATATAATATCTTTCCCTGTACAGTGTCAGTGTGCGATATAATATCTTTCCCTGTACATTGTCAGTGTGCGATATAATATCTTTCTCTGTACAGTGTCAGTGTGCGATATAATATCTTTCCCTGTACAGTATCAGTGTGCGATATAATATCTTTCCCTGTACAGTATCGGTGTGCGATATAATATCTTTCCCTGTACAGTGTCAGTGTGCGATATAATATCTTTCCCTGTACAGTATCAGTGTGCGATATAATATCTTTCCCTGTACAGTGTCAGTGTGCGATATAATATCTTTCCCTGTACAGTGTACGATATATCTTTCCCTGTACAGTGTCAGTGTGCAATATAATATATTTCCCTGTACAGTGTCAGTGTGCAATATAATATATTTCCCTGTACAGTGTGCAATATAATATATTTCCCTGTACAGTGTCAGTGTGCAATATAATATCTTTCCCTGTACAGTGTGCAATATAATATATTTCCCTGTACAGTGTCAGTATGCGATATAATGGGCTGGATTTTAGTAGTGGCAGCGGACGTGCTAGCCGACATTATCTCACATTCAATCCACTTGGAGTATGCGTCCACAAACACAAGGAACATTTTACCCAAGAATGGGCTTGCATAGTCGACGTGTACCCTAGACCACAGTTTGGAGAGCCAAGACTGTAAACTTAGCGGCGCCTCCCTGGGTACATTGCTTAACTGCGAGCATGTATTACATTTGTGAACGCAGGACTCTTAAGTCCGCATCGATACCGGGCCACCACACCTGGGATCTGGCTATCGCTTTTATCATCACGATGCCTGGGTGGGTACTGTGGAGGTCATGGATGAAGGTGTCTCTGCCCTTCTTGGGGACCACTACTCGATTGCCCCACAGAAGACAGTCTGCCTTTATAGACATTTCGGGCCCAAGTTTCCACACGATAAAAAACGGGCGCCCCTCCGAGCTGGGCGCCTGTTTTTCGCGCCGAAAACGGCGCCTAAAAAAAAACTCGCGATTCTGGAGCGTTCTGCAGCTCCTTGTCTGTTTGGCGCGGCGCCCAGGGGGGCGGAGCCTACACTCGCGCCGATTTTGTAAGTGGGAGGGGGCGGGTACTATTTAAATTAGTTTTTTTCCTGCCGGCAACGCTGCGCGTGTACGTTGGAACGTTCGCTCATGCTCAGTGTGAAAAAAACATTGGCACTCGGCCATTTTTGTAGTTCTTTGTAGCTGTTTAATTTTTGAACATTTTTTTAATAAAAGCACATTGCCATCAGCACATCAGCACTTGCAGCCTTCTCACTGTCTCCTTCCCCCCCCCCCCCCGCGGGAAGAACGGGCGCCTCCATCCCCCCCCCGCGGGAAGAACGGGCGCCTCCATCCCCCCCCCGCGGGAAGAACGGGCGCCTCCCTCCCCCCCCCGCGGGAAGAACGGGCGCCTCCCTCCCCCCCCCGCGGGAAGAACGGGCGCCTCCCCCCCCCCCCCCGCGGGAAGAACGGGCGCCTCCTCCCCCCCCGCGGGAAGAACGGGCGCCTCCTCCCCCCCCCCCCGCGGGAAGAACGGGCGCCTCCCTCACCCCCCCGCGGGAAGAACGGGCGCCTCCTCCCCCCCCGCGGGAAGAACGGGCGCCTCCTCCCCCCCCCCCCGCGGGAAGAACGGGCGCCTCCCCCCCCCCCCCCCCCGCGGGAAGAACGGGCGCCTCCCCCCCCCCGCGGGAAGAACGGGCGCCTCCTCCCCCCCGCGGGAAGAACGGGCGCCTCCCCCCCCCCGCGGGAAGAACGGGCGCCTCCTCCCCCCCCCCCCGCGGGAAGAACGGGCGCCTCCCCCCCCCCCCCCCCGCGGGAAGAACGGGCGCCTCCCCCCCCCCGCGGGAAGAACGGGCGCCTCCTCCCCCCCGCGGGAAGAACGGGCGCCTCCCCCCCGCCGGAAAAACGGGCGCCTCCTCCCCCCCCCCCCCCGCGGGAAGAACGGGCGCCTCCTCCCCCCCCCCCGCGGGAAGAACGGGCGCCTCCTCCCCCACCCCCGCTGGAAGAACGGGCGCCTCCTTCCCCCCCCCCGCGGGAAGAACGGGCGCCTCCCCCCCGCCGGAAGAACGGGCGCCTCCTCCCCCCCCCCCCGCGGGAAGAACGGGCGTCTCAGGCTGACTGCAGAATTCTCCGTGCCTGAAGCACTTTCACACAGGTAGGAAGATGGTTTATTTAATCTTTTCTTTGCTTATAAATGTTTATTCAGGTTGGATTTATTTGTATAATATTTGTAGAAGTATAACTAAGGATTTATTGTAGAATTTAATGACTTCCCTTCCCCCCCCCACCTCATTCTGGACGCCTAATTTGTAACCTGCGCCTGATTTTTTAATGTGTAGAACAGGTATTTTCAGTTCTACAAAAATCTTCACTTGCTCCATTCTAACTTAGTTTGGAGTACGTTTTCACTGTGGAAACTTTCAAATCAGGCGTCAGTGGCCGGACACGCCCCCTTTTGAAGAAAAAATTCTGTTCCAAAGTAGAACTATTCTACCTGACTAGAACTGCAGAAAAAAAAATGTGGAGAATTGCGATTTCTAAGATAGTCCGTTCTCCACCAGTTGCTCCTAAAAATCAGGCGCAAATCATGTGGAAACTTGGGCCCTTCATCTTTGCGCCACTGAACAGCTTTATCGCTTCCTGCATTTACACTGGGACAGTGGACCAGCTCCCGTGAGACACACAGCTTTTGACTAGACATAATAAGGGGTCCTGGCTTGTCCAGGTTTTGATCTGCCGGGCACTGGCGGGTGATTGCTCACTCTCAACCATGGCTCGATCTGCGGGCTGTGCCATTTTCACCCCCGTGGTGGGCAATGGCAGCCTGCTGAGAGCATCGGCGCAGTTTTCTGTGCCTGGCCTGTGGCGGATGGCGTAGTTATATGCTGACAACATGAGCGCCCATCTCTGGATGCGGGCCGATGCGTTGGTATTTATCCCTTTACTCTCGGAAAACAGGGATATAAGTGGCTTATGATCAGTTTCCAATTCGAATTTTAGCCCAAACAGGTATTGATGCATTTTCTTTACCCCGTAAACACACGCTAACACTTCTTTCTCAATCATGCTGTAGGCTCTCTCAGCCTTAGACAGACTCCTGGATGCATAAGCAACTGGTTGCAGTTTCCCGAAATCATTGGCGCGTTGCAATACATATGCTGACGCCATATGACAACGCATCACATGCTAGTACCAAATGCTTACATGGATCATACAACACAAGCAATTTGTTTGAGCATAACAATTTTCCCGCTTTTACAAAGGCATTTTCTTGGCTTTTACCCCAAACCCAGTCGTCCCCTTTTCACAGTAAGACATGTAATGGTTCTAGCAGTGTGCTGAGACCTGGTAAGAAGTTACCAAAGTAGTTCAAGAGTCCCAGAAACGACCGCAGCTCTGTCACGTTCTGTGGCCTCGGTGCGTTCTCGATTGCCTCCGTCTTCACATTGGTGAGCCTGATGCCGTCCGCCGCAATCCTCCTTCCCAAGAACGCCACTTCAGGTACCAGGAAAACGCATTTCAAGCATTTTAACCTGAGCCCCACGCAGTTGAGTCGACTAAGAACCTCCTCCAGGTTCTCCAGGTGCTCGACTGTGTTCCAACCTGTGACCAAGATGTCGTCCTGGAAGACCACAGTGTCCGGGACGAACTTCAGTAAACTTTCCATGTTTCTCTGGAATATCGCCGCCGCTGATCGGATTCCAAACGGGCATCTGTTATAAACAAAAAGACCTTTGTGCGTGTTGATGCAGGTGAGGGCCTTCGATGATTCCTCCAGTTCCTGCGTCATGTAGGCTGAAGTCAGATCCAGCTTCGTGAACGCCTTTCCTCCCACCAGCATTGCAAAGGGGTCATCGGCCTTTGGTAGTGGGTATTGGTCCTGCAGGGAGAAACGATTGATAGTTACTTTGTAATCGCCACAGGTTCTGACAGTGCCGTCTCCCTTGAGGACTGGGACAATAGGACTGGCTCACTCACTGAACTCGATCGGTGAAATGATGCCCTCTCTTTGCAGCTGGTCTAGCTCGATCTCTACCCTTTCTCTCATCATGTACGGTACTGCTCTCGCCTTGTGATGGATGGGTCGCGCCCACGGAATTAGGTGGATCTGCACTTTTGCTCCTTGGAATTTCCTGATGCCTGGTTTGAACAGCGAAGGAATTTTGTTTAAAATCTGGGCACACGAAGTGTCGTCAGCGGGCGATAGCGCTCGGACGTCGTCCCAGTTCCAGCGTATCTTTCCCAGCCAGCTCCCGCTGAGCAGCGTGGGACCATTGCCTGGTACCACCCAGAGTGGTAGCTTGCGCACCACTCCATCGTAGGAAACCTTTATGGTAGCACTGCCGATTACAGGAATCCGTTCTTTTGTGTAAGTTCTTAGTTTCATGCGAACTGGAGTTAAGACTGGCCTTGAGGCCTTGTTGCACCACAACCTTTCGAAAGTCTTTTGGCCCATGATGGACTGGCTCGCGCCCATGTCCAGCTCCATTGACACAAGGAGTCCATTTAGTTCAACATTCAGCATTATCGGAGGACAATTCGTGGTGAATGTGTGCACCCCATGTACCTCTGCCTCCTCTATCTGAGGCTCTGGTTCGTCGTGATCCTCCGTGGATCTGTCCTCCTCTGCAACATGGTGGTTTGCAGGTTTAACAGGCTTTGCAGCTCACCTGCACATACATTGGAGATGTCCCATTGTTCCACAGCCCTTGCAAATGTATCCTTTGAATCGGCATGAATGGAAATGATGATCACCCCCACAGCACTAACAAGGTGTTAATGGCCTTGCATTCATCACCCTTGATGGTGGACTCTGAGTCATCTGCAGACGTGCAGCTGCAGGCATGTGTGACCTGCCCTGTACGTTACGATTCAAAAACAACATTACTTTGTTCACAGTACTTGTAGCAGTACTTGTGTGCTGAGAGATTTGCTTCGTATTGCCACCGGTGGCAATGAACGCCTGGGCTATCGCTATGGCCTTACTCAAGGTTGGGGTCTCTACAGTCAAAAGTTTGCGAAGTATGGTTTCATGGCCAATGCCAAGTATGAAAAAGTCTCTGAGCATGTGCTCCAAATGTCCTTCAAATTCGCAATGTCCTGCAAGGCGTCTTAGCTTGGCAACATAACTCGCCTCTTCCTGGCCTTCAGACCTTTTGTAGGTGTAGAACCGGTACCTCGCCATCAGAATGCTTTCCTTCGGGTTCAAATGCTCTCGGACCAGTGTGCACAAATCGTCAAACGATTTCTCCGTGGGTTTCGCTGGAGTGAGCAGATTCTTCATCAGGCCATACATTGGTGCCCCACAGACGGTGAGGAGGATCGCCCTTTGTTTGGCAGTGCTCTCTTCCCCATCTAGCTCATTGGTCGAGTCACTCCACAAAAGTTTCCCAACCATCTCCCTCCGAAAATTGCTCCAGAATGCCCACTGTTCTCTGCATCTTTGGGTTTGCTATCTGTATCGCATCGCCAGTTGTTGTGTATGGAGAATAAGTCAGACTGAACACTGTGAGCTCAAAGTAAAGTGTGACCTTAGTTTTTTATTGCAGGTCTCCAGAGTGCCTCTCCAACCTGTGAAGCCTCCTTAAATGCCTGTGCTCCCAAGGGATTATGGGATCCCTTGGGATTCCAGGGGATGAGCCCTCTGGTGGCTGTACAGAGTAAATACAAGTCCACATATATAACAAGAATCCCCAATCATTTGGAGATCAGAATCTAATTGCTTCAGTCTTCTTGCATTCTGTACCAATGCTAAGATCTGAGCATAAATCCAGGGTCAGAAAGACGGACTTGCATTTATATAGTGCCCTTCACAACCTCAGGACATCCCAAAGTGCTTTACAGCCAATGAAGTGCTTTTGACGTGTAGTCACTGTTGCAATGTAGGAAATGTGGCAGCCAATTTGCAAGGTGTCCTACATACAGCAATGTGATAATGACAAGACCATCTGTTTTTAGTGATGTTGGTTGAGGAATAAATATTGGCCAGGTCACCGGGGAGAACGCCCCCTACTTTTCTTCAAATAGTGCCATGGGATCTTTTACATTCACCCGAGAAAGCAGAATCGGTTCAACATCTCACCCGAGAGACAGCACCTCTGCCAGAGCAGCACTTCCTTAGTACTGCACTGGGAGCATCAGCCTGGATTTTGTGCTCAAGTCTCTGGAGTGGGGCTCGAAACTACCACATTCTGACTCAGAGTGCTACCCATTGAGCCACGGCCGATACAACCTCAAGTCTCCATGGTTATAATGCCGAGAGGAGTCGAAACAATTATCAAGAGTGCTCAGGGCTCCCAGTAAAGCAAACTCGGAAAATTGACTCCAATTGGCACCATGAACCTTTCTATTGTCTCTTTATGTGAATTATTTGAACAAAATCTTCACAACTCCTGCTGCCTGACGCAAAGTCTGATGCTGGTGTCAGTTTCCTACGATTTATCTCAGTGCTCAATAAACTGCAGTGAGAGGAAGCTGCTTATTCCCAGTGACGTAGAATAAATTACAGTGTCCTGTCATGGCTGCCACGTTTCCTACATTACAACAGCGACTACAAAGTACTTCATTGGCTTTAAAGCACTTTAGGATGTCTTGAGGTTGTGAAAGGCGCTCTATAAATGCAAGTCTTTCTTTCTTAATTAACTATCATCAGCAACCAACCTTGCAAGAGTGTGAGAAAGACAGCTATCCACAAACCATGCACAGCAACCCCCCCAAGGACTCTACTCGCGAGAACACAGGGCCATTCATGGCAACTTTAAATGTATTACATCTTTGAGGTAACCCAGGTGTCTGACCCAGCTGGAATCCCATCACTTTGCTTTCACAGCCTCCAGAACAAGCTACAGAGCAATGGGCACAGGTAGAGTTTCTGTCTGCCCTGATGTGGAGCTCACTGTCTCTCTGTAGGGACATGTCCCATGCACCCAAAGCCACATTACTGATGCTGCAAGGTGGCAAGAACCAAGCTGCACGGCAGCAGTGCCACAAATCACTAAATGTAGTGACACGGGTTAACAAGGCCATAAAAAAAGCAAACCGAGCACGAGGGTTCATTTCTAATAGAGCTGAAAAGCAGAGAAGTTACGTTAAACTTGTATCAAGTGTTGCTTAGACCACACTTGGAGTGCTGGCCTCCATATTAGAAAAAGGATTTGGAGGCACTGGAGAAGGTGCAGAAGAGATTTACAAGGATGATACCAGAACCGAAAGACTGAACAGGCTGAGACTGTTTTCTCTAGAAAAGGGAAGGCTGAGGGATGACCTGATAGAATGGTTAAAATGAGGAAGGGTTTGATAGTGTGGATGTGGAGAAGATGTTTCCACTTATGGGGGAGTCCAAAACTAGAGGGGGGCGGGGGGCGGGGGGAAATATAAGATACCTGTAGTCACTAATAAATCCAATAAGCAATTCAGGAGAAACTTCTTTACCCAGAGAGTGGTTAGAATGTGGAATGCGCTACCACCGGGAGTAGTTGAGGCGAATAGCGTAGATGCATTTAAGGGGAAGCTAGATAAACACACGAGGGAAAAGGATTGGAAGGATATGTTGATAGAGTGAGATGACAGAAGGTGGGAGGAGGCTGACTACCCTAAACTCCGGCATAGATCTGTTGGGCCGAATGGTCTGTTTCTGTGCTATAAATTCTGTGTAATTCTATGTGTGTGTGTGCAGAGGCATTGATGGAAATCAACCAGCAGAAACAGCACAGTTTACCAACACGGAGTTTCCCACTGCACGTCCAGCTAGGACCACCCTACCCATTGCAGCATTGGCTTGCAAGTTTGTCTGGAGCGGAGTGGGAAGAATCCCAGCTCCCAGTGTCCACCCCTCAAGGGTCCATTCGTGAGCCAGGCTCAGTCTCCTGAAGCAACGCAGACCGGCCTGGCTCGGGCCTGGCGTTACCGAGTCTGCCATGGCGGGCTGACATGGGTCAGAACCTCCATGGCACGGCTTGCCATCGCAGAGGCGCTCCAACTCCAACGAGACCTCACTTCCCCTTCCCCATCACAGTTCCTGTAATACACCAGGTACATCACCCGAGGGCGACAGAGCTCCGTGTAAAAACCAATGAATGATTTTTTTTGACTGTGTTACATTGCCATCCTACTGGGGAGGAAAATGTCTGTGAGAGAGGAGCAAATCGACACACTTGCTTGTAACACAACAACGCCTCCCATTCCAGAGGTTTGAGCACAAAATCCAGGCTGATACACCCAGTGCTAGTACTGAGGGAGCACTGCAATGTCGGAGGTGCCGTCTTTCGGATGAGGCGTTGAAACGAGGCCGTCTGCCCTCTCAGGTGGTTGTAAAAGATCCCACGGCACTATTTCAAAGAAGAGGAGAGGAGTTCTCCCTGGTGTCCTGGTCAATATTGATCCCTCAACCAACAGCACTAATACAGACTACCTGGCCATTCTCTCGTTGCTGTTTGTGGGATCTTGCTGTCGTAAATCCCTCTCCTACTTGTGCTGCAATTTCTGTTTCAATCTTTATCCAGTTTAAAATCTCCCATTATTGACTGATGTTCCTTCTGACTGACCTCCCTGAACTGAATTGTTAAGGCACTGTCATCAGGAAGCGTACAAAGGATAAAGCTCCCCAGTGGTGAGCCCCTTGCTGAATGCAATCTTTCAGTAATCAGTTTAAAATAAATGGGTCAACGACTACAGTCAAGTAACCTGATTGTGTTAACCAATTCACTGCCAGTGGCACACCTTCTTATGGTATCTCCTGGAATCTGGGTGAAAGTTTTAGAGGCACGGCATCTGGGCCCCAGAAGTAAGGCTTTGGGTTACTTTCTTTTTCTTTATTCTTTGTATGTGAGTATCGCTGGCAAATCCCGCATCTATTGCCTGTCCTAATTGCCCTTGAGAAGGTAGTGGTGAGCCATGTGATGTTTTCCCAACGATTGGATACAACTGAAAGAAAAAATAAAGACTTGCATTTATATAGCGCCTTTCACGACCACTGGACGTCTCAAAGCGCTATACAGCTAATGAAGTACTTTTGAAGTGTAGTCACTGTTGTAATGTGGGAAACGCGGCAGCGAATTTGCACACAGGCAAGCTCCCACAAACAGCAATGTGATAATGACCAGATAATCTGTTTTTGTTATGTTCATTGAGGGATAAGGTGCGGCGAAGGTGCGGCGAGTGTTTTGTGGCGGAGGAGCGGCGAGAGATCATGGCGGAGGTGCGGCAAATGAGAGTACGGGGCCCAAAAGAGCTAAGAGCCCAGGGGCAGCACGGGCCAGCCTACACTGCGATATGTGTGCGCTCTAGGTCCGTGCAGCAGAGCAGGTCTCCAGTCGGCCTGGTTAACCCTTGCCACTGGATAAAGACTTAGCTCTGTCAAGCCCGTGTGGTGGCTGATGTGCAACAGTCACCACACGTTAAAAAAATCCATGCACAGGCATCTTCCACCCCCTCAATTGGAATTCAGGACTGGAACATCGGGTCCTTCATTGAAACATCTGTGAACTCATGTGGAAGCAAGTCATCCTCGTTCGGGGGACTGCCTATGATGAATGATGAAATATTGGCCCGGGCACCGGGGATAATTCCCCTGCTCTTCTTCGAAATTGTGCCATGGGATCTTTTACGTCCACCTAAGAGAGCAGACGGGGCCTCGGTTTAAAGTCTCATCTGAAAGATGGCTGAGTGGCTTGCTGGGCCATTTCAGAGGGCAGTGAAGTGTCCTCCAATTGCTGTGGGCCTGGAGTCAAATGTAGGCCAGACCGGGTAAGGACGGCAGGACATTGGTGAACCAGATGGGTTTTTAACGACAATCTGGCCTTTTATGTTACTGGACTAGTACTCCAGAACTGGACTAATAAACCAGAGACACAAGTTCAAAATCCCACCACGGCAGCTGGGGAATTTAAATTCAGTTACTTAAATAAATCTGGAATAAAAAGCTAGTGTGGTATAGCAGATGCATTCGTTATAATCTACCAAAATTCTCTGGACTCTGGGGAGGTACCAGCGGATTGGAAAGCAGCTAATGTAACGCCTCTGTTTAAAAAAGGGTTCAGACAAAGGCAGGTAACTATAGGCCGGTTAGTTTAACATCTGTAGTGGGGAAAATGCTTGAAGCTGTCATTAAGGAAGAAATAGCGGGACATCTAGATAGGAATAGTGCAATCAAGCAGACGCAGCATGGATTCATGAAGGGGAAATCATTTTTAACTAATTTACTGGAATTCTTTGAGGATATAACGAGCGTGGTGGATAGAGGTGTACCGATGGATGTGGTGTATTTAGATTTCCAAAAGGCATTCGATAAGGTGCCACACAAAAGGTCACTGCAGAAGATAGAGGTACGCGGAGTCAGAGGAAATGTATTAGCATGGATAGAGAATTGGCTGGCGAACAGAAAGCAGAGTCAGGATAAATGGGTCCTTTTCGGGTTGGAAATCGGTGGTTAGTGGTGTGCCACAGGGATCGGTGCTGGGACCACAACTGTTTACAATATACATAGATGACCTGGAAGAGGGGACAGTGTGTAGTGTAACAAAATTTGCAGATGACACAAAGATTAGTGGGAAAGCGGGTTGTGTAGAGGACACAGAGAGGCTGCAGAGAGATTTAGATAGGTTAAGCGAATGGGCTAAGGTTTGACAGATGGAATACAATGTCAGAAAGTGTGAGGTCATCCACCTTGGGGGAAAAAAAACAGTAAAAGGGAATATTATTTGAATGGGGAGAAATTACAACATGCTGCGGTGCAGAGGGACCTGGGGGTCCTTGTGCATGAATCCCAAAAAGTTAGTTTACAGGTGCAGCAGGTAATCAGGAAGGCGAATGGAATGTTGGCCTTCATTGCGAGAGGTATGGAGTACAAAAGCAGGGAGGTCCTGTTGCAACTGTATAGGGTATTGGTGAGGCCGCACCTGGAGTACTGCGTGCAGTTTTGGTCACCTTACTTAAGGAAGGATATACTAGCTTTGGAGGGGGTACAGAGACGATTCACTAGGCTGATTCCAGAGATGAGGGGGTTACCTTATGATGATAGATTGAGTAGACTGGGTCTTTACTCGTTGGAGTTCAGAAGGATGAGAGGTGATCTTATAGAAACATTTTAAATAATGAAAGGGATAGACAAGATAGAGGCGGAGAGTTTGTTTCCACTGGTTGGGGAGACTAGAACTAGGGGGCACAGCCTCAAAATACGGGGGAACCAATTTAAAACCGAGTTGAGAAGGAATTTCTTCTCCCAGAGGGTTGTGAATCTGTGGAATTCTCTGCCCAAGGAAGCAGTTGAGGCTAGCTCATTGAATGTATTCAAGTCACAGATAGATAGATTTTTAACCAATAAGGGAATTAAGGGTTACGGGGAGAGGGCGGGTAAGTGGAGCTGAGTCCACGGCCAGATCAGCCATGATCTTATTGAATGGCGGAGCAGGCTCGAGGGGGCTAGATGGCCTACTCCTGTTCCTAATTCTTATGTTCTTATGTTCTTATGTACCGAGTCTGGTGTGGTGGGTTGGCATGGGTCGGAACCTCCATGGTACGGCTTGCCATCACAGAGGCATGCCAACTCCAACAATCCACTGTCACCGGGAGGTCGATGTAACGACTAGTTTGGTGTCCTTTGGAAGGACATCAGTTGTGATCTAAGATCACGTAACCGGATGGGGCGCGAGAAGGCTGTCATCATCCACCATGGCAGGTGATGCACTTTGGTAGGAAAAACAGATACGTCACCTATACCTTAGAAAATAAAAAAACTGAATGGGGTAGAAGAGCAAAGGGATCTCGGGATTCAGGCAATGTTCCCCCATGCGGCCATGCATTGATCGGGAGGGCCTCGCAGGCCGGTCACCAGCCCTGTGCAGGACAAGATACCGCGCATGCGCAGCCACGCAGCAAATTTAAAGGGACCGTGCATGAAAAAATTAGAGGGAACATTGTCTACAAGTGAAAAAAATCATTAAGAGCAGCGTCTTAGATCAGCAAAGCAGTTTACAATGGTAACAAAACACTGGGATTTATTTCTAAGGGTACAGAATTCAAAATGTAATGAAGTTATGTTAACTTGTGCAGGACCCTTGTAGGGCTACACGTGGAGTACTGTGCACAGTTATGGTCAGAATATTATAAAAGGACAGAGAAAGTGCAAAAAAGATTTACAAGGATGATTCCAGAACTGAGAGATTACAGCTATCGGGAAAGTTTGAAAAGGTTTGGGGCTTCTTTAGAAAAGAGAAGACTTAGAGGAGGTCTTTAAAATTATGAATGGGTTGGACTGGGTAGATATGGAGAGAATGTTTCCACTTGTGGAAGCATCCAAACCGAGCGGCCATAAATACAAGATAGTTACGAATAAATCCAATAGGGAAGTACGGAGAGTCTTCTTTACTCAGAGTGGTTAGAATGTGGACCTCGCTACCACAGGCAGTGGCCAATAGCTTACATGCTTTAAAAAGGAAACTAGACAAGTACCTGAGAAAAGGGAATAGAAAGATATGCTGCAAGGCTGAGATGAGGTAGATGGAATGGGAAGAGACTCGTGTGGAGTCATCATCATCATTGGCGGTC
The DNA here is from genome assembly GCF_044704955.1 of Pristiophorus japonicus. NCBI lineage: Eukaryota > Metazoa > Chordata > Chondrichthyes > Pristiophoridae > Pristiophorus > Pristiophorus japonicus. Next base: position 25,067,636 of record NC_091990.1, read on the forward strand.
CTTCGAACGAGGATGACTTGCTTCCACATGAGTTCACAGATGTTTCAGTGAAGGACCCGATGTTCCAGTCCTTAACTCCAATTGAGGGGGTGGAAGATGCCTGTGCGTGGATTTTTTTAACGTGTGGTGACCATTGCACACCAGCCACCACACGGGCTTGACAGAGCTAGGTCTTTATCCAGTGGCAAGGATTAACCAGGCTGACTGGAGACCTGCTCTGCTGCACGGACCTAGTGCGTGCACATATCACAGTGTGGGCTGGCCCGTGCTGCCCTGGGCCCTCGGCTCTTCTGGGCCCCGTACCCTCATTCGTCGCACCTCCGCCACAATGTTCCAGGGCCCGGCGCTCCAGCTCTATTTATAGCCCCGACCTGCCGTGGTGTTCTCACACAGGTCGGGGCGGCCCACTAGAGGTTAATATAGAGTAAAGCTCCCTCTGCACTGTCCCATCAAACACGTTGTTTTGGATCGATAATAGAAACATAGAAACATAGAAAATAGGTGCAGGAGTAGGCCATTCGGCCCTTCAAGCCTGCACCACCATTCAATAAGATCATGGCTGAACATGCAACTTCAGTACCCCATTCCTGCTTTCTCGCCATACCCCTTGATCGCCCTAGTAGTCAGGACTACATCTAACTCCTTCTTGAATATATTTAGTGAATATAATATAATAGACCCAGGTTCGGGATCTGGATGAATGTTAAATAAGAGACAAGACAAATGAAGTAAAGAATAAGATACCGTTTACTGAGAGAAAAGAAACATATTAATACAGTTTACGAAGAAAAGAGAAGTATGATAAGATGCAACAATACTCACAGCCTTCAGCCCGTCAGGAACTCCACAGCGACGGCTGGTATGGAGCATTAGGGGTCCCGGCACCGCTCGCGAATCACGGTCCAAGGTGAAGTTCAAAAAGCTACGGGACAGTGCTGTACCTTTATACTATCAAATAAACATACTATTGAACAAAACATGGGTGCATGTGGCTTATGGCCAACTCCTAATCTGTAAGGCCCCAGGTGCTTGTCCACAAAGCATGAAATCTTGAGGCGCTGACCATCTCATAACAAGCTGGTGTGCGTCCCAAGGTCGCTCCTCTCTCTCTCCATAGCAACAACATTCTACGGGGCATGGGACAAAGACACACTGTAAATGACTAAATATCATAATTAACCCTATGAGATTAACCCTATACAATACAATCCATTCTTGATATTTAGACATTCTAAGTAATATAATCAAGTTGAAGGCGTAATGCATCAGTTACACGTTGAGTATGTGCAAGCAACACCCGCAATCTACACCAAAGAATACATACGAGCAGTAATATCAGTAATAACGCGACAAGTAAAACAACGATAGGATGTATTAACAATTTCAAAGCGGTGGATGTTTTTGGGTCCATCCCTAAAAGATGTCCCACCAATGGTGTACCGTAAGGTCGGTGACTGTTGTCGCAACTCTGACCAAGGTGCTTTCACTGTAACTCATAGCAACTTGCAGAGTATGAAGAGTACGCCCTCGTTTGCTCAGTTCGTCAGTGACCTTTTGGTTATCTTTTAGAAATTGAGCTAAACGAGTTAGGTCTACAGTGGGAGGAAGGTTAGTAATACCTAGGACGGTGCGATGGCGCACAACATTTTTCCATCGTCCCAATCGATATGACCTTTTAGAATGAAGGTCATATATGGTATACACATCTTTAAAGCAAGCATTTAGAGGAGGATCTTTACAGGTGCCATCAAGATAAATGGGATAGACACTAGTAATACAAACATGATTCTGTCAGATTTATGTAAAATTGTATCATTGAATGGTACAAGTGTCCAAATACATGTTCCCGCTGTATGCTGTAGGGAGCATAATTCAAACACAGGTGTGTGCAAAGGTCACACCATACCGAAAGGCCATATTTGACAATCTTGAGCTTGGTGAGTTCTATTGCTAGCATCAATCCATCCACCCTTGAACTCGGGTACCCACAGATTTTGGCCATACAGGTGGGGAAGCACTATAAACTGACACCAAATGTTGGTTTTTGTGATATTGACTATTCTCATAGTAAAGTTACACCCCTGGTCATCACAATGTGTATGTTGCATATCAGGTTTTACCCCTAGATTTCTATTGCCGAAGTGGAATATTTTGCTCCAACTATTTGCATGCCCTGACATGGCAATACGTTCTAACTCGGCCCTTAATAGTTGCCGGGTTACTTCTTCAAACATGCATTGTGTGTGATGACCCGTTGTCACCCGGTGACACTCACAATCTCTTGCGTAGTTTTATTTTATGTGTTCCCACCGCATTACGTCCAACAGCAAACTAGAAAACATCTGTTCTTTGAGACCTCTGTCCCATGCATTGCATCTCCAGTGAGTCTCCCTACCTTTTGTATTTTGTTTTGTAAGGTCTCGATATATATCACGCCTTTGTCTCACCAACGTTTTCAGATTTGCTTTAATTGTTGTTATATTCCAAGTGTCCGCATACCGGACTTGTAGTGTGAGATTTAATATGGGTGGGGATGTAAGCACAGGTGTACACGTAGAGTGTAGCCATTGCAAATGATCCATGGGACTCTTAGAATGCTTAACTACACGCATTGACCAAAAGTGGCCCATAATCCCCCTACCAGTGAGTACAGAGGCATTTATACATCCATACCATAGAGATGCATTTAACTTAATTTCGTCTGACATAGTGTCATTGCTTGACGTAATGTCGTGGGCCCAACTCCTTAACCATGTGATGTTGTGCAATAACAACACATTGGAGTGCACATTGCATATCATTGTCATATCTTTTTGCCACTTGATTGATAACGTGATGTTGGCCCCCGTGCTTACTGTTAATAGCACCTGTCCTGGGCCTCCCCAGTACCCGCATGCGTCACAAGTGACGCTCCAGTGTCCTATGGTGCAGGCTTGCCCGGAAGGATAGGTAAAATTGTCTTGCGTACGATCAGTGTTAACCGCCACCCTATACTGCCATCCCATGCTGTGTTTGAGGATGGAAGTAACACAGTCACAGATAACGAGACACAAAGACTGGCCAGCATCAGTTGGTAAGTTGCCATTTTGGGCAGAATTCCTGTGGGAGGAAACATAAGTCCGTTTAGTCAATTTACCCTTGTCAACACAGAGAGGAATATCTTGACCAGTCAGGAGCACCCAATAAGTGTTTCCTTCTCCTTTCGCTAAGATTTCCCCTGCTTGTAAGGGTTTCTGGGGGTACTGCACCTATACTTTTCCTCCTTCACAAACTGTGTCCTGAGTCTGATTTTCTTTTTCAATAGTAGGGCCACTAACTTTGCCTAACATGTGGCTGATGGGAGTTACCCCCCCCCGCAATAGTCGGTGATTCAGATTGCGCACTGCTTGTGGTAAGATCTTTAACCACCCTTGCAATGTGTTCGTGGGAGTTAATATTTTAATCTGTTGCTTAAGTAGTCCATTCATGCGTTCTATTAACCCTGCAGCTTGCGGAGAGTAAGGTATGTGAAACATCCAATAGATCCCGTTGTCTACCGCCCACTGTTGCACTGTTGAACCTGTGAAGTGCGACCTATTATCGCACTGTACTTCTGCTGGCTCACCGTAGTATGTGATTAAATTCTCCAGTCCTTTAATCGTACTTTGTTGATTCGCTTTAGTCACTGGATAAGCTATCAAAAGTCCAGAATAGGTATCAACAGCAGTGAGCAAATATTGGAACCGTTATTGCAATGGTAAAGGTCCTACATAATCAACTTGCCATATTTCTGCTGGTTGAGTCCCTCTCTTAATATGGGCACCAGGGTTGTCGATGTAGGGGAAAATGCTTCACCTTTTGACAAATTTCACAGGTGTTTATGATTTGTTTAACACCGTCCATAGTCAAATGTAACCCCCTATTTCGTGCTCATTGTATCGTACCCTGAATGCCCAAATGTCCAGATTTGTGGTGGGCCCACTTGCCTATCCCATATTCTTCCTCTTCCACCTCTTTGACAGCCCGTACCCGGGCTATATTATCAATGGTGTTATTATAGTCAGAGGTCTTTGAAGTGTTTTTCATGTGAGCGTCCACATGATATACAGTTATTTTCATCTTCTGGGCTTTGGACCATATTTGTTCCCATAGGTGCTTTCCCCACAAGTCTTTCCCAGTTATTTGCCAGTTATGTTCATGCCAGTTTCGCATCCAGCTCGCCATGCCGTTGGCTACTGCTCATGAGTCAGTATATATGTGTACTTGTCGCTGTTCCTCTTCTAACGCTAGGACTACAGCTGCTAGTTCTGCTAGCTGGCTGGAGCCTCCCACGCCCTCATCATGCTCAATTGTCTGGGTTTTTGGATTGAAGGCAGCGGCTCGCCATCGCTGAAGGCCGTTTTGCCAGACCGCTGAGCCATCTGTGAACTAGGCATGGCTACGCACTTCAGGTGTTAACTGTTCAAAAGACACATCCCAGGAGATCGGTGACTCTTGGGTTAAACTGACAGACGACTGCGTAAGTTCACTCTCAGCTGTTTGTGGGTATTCAGCCACATGCTCATGTAGTCGGGTGATTCCTTCTTTTCCTCTACTTGCTCTGTCTGCGATATACCATTTCCAGCGCACTATGGAGCTTTGCTGCGCTCGCCCGACCTTGTGTGTCTCATTTTCTGAGAGAACCCAGGATAATATGGGTAGGTCTGGTCTTAAACTGACTTTGTCGTCCCCTGTTTGTCCTTCTGTTTCTGTTAGGGCCCAATAACATGCTAATAATTGTTTCTCAAATGGAGTGTAACGAGTAGCAGCATCTGTCAATTTTCTAGACCAGAACCCTAATGGTATACGGGTGCCATGTTGAACCTGCCACAAACTCCATACTGCAGTATCATTGGTAACGGATACCTGCAGCTCAAAAGGCTGCCCAGCCACTCGCGGGGCTAGGGGTAAAGCTTGAGTTACGGCTTCTTTGGCTGCATCAAAAGCCACCTGCTGTTCCTTTCCCCACTCGAAGTGGGCCTTTTTTCGTGTTACAGCATACAGAGGTTTTAATAACATCGTGAGGTGAGGTATGTGTCTCCTCCAGTAACCCAATAGTCCCACAAACCGTTGTGTCTCAGTTTTATTCGTGGGGGTGGCCATTTCTTGAATTTTATTCTTCACAGGCTCGGGTATGATGCGCTCACCCCGAGACCATTGGATCCCCAGAAACTGGACAGTCTGGCTAGGGTCCTGCACCTTCTTCGGATTTATCTCCCAGCCCCTGTCTTGCATGTGTTGGACTAAAGTAGCTAGGGCTTCTGACACCACTGCCTCGGTGGGACCCCTTATTAGTACATCATCGATGTGGTGTGCCAGTGAGACATTAGGAGCCAACATGCACATGTCCAGGTCCCTGGTCACCAATCCGTGGCATAGTGTAGGGCTATGTAGGTAACCTTGAGGTAGGCGTTTAAACATGTATTGCCTCCCTTCCCAAGTGAATGCAAACTGGTCCTCGGATTCTTCCGTTATTGGAATGGAGAAAAAGGCATTGGCCAGATCGATTACCACATACCACTCCGCACCTTCTTCAGACAGCCGCTCTGTTATAGTTACTACATCTGGGACAGCGGTTGCCAGGGAGGGGCAAATTTGTTCAGTTGTCGGTAGTCCACAGTCATCCTCCAACTTTTGTCGGGTTTCTGCACAGGCCAAACAGGGCTATTGTAGGGGGACACCGCATGTCTAATGATACCCTTGTATGGTTTCCCCTATTTCTTTGTGTCCCCCAGATATTCGGTACTGTTTCATAGTCACTTTACGCGATGGCCATGGTATTAACACTGGTGCCCACTTTGCTTCCCCTGCAATCACAGTGATCGCCCGTATCCCGAATGAGAATCGCCCGAACGAGGTGTTGTGTGTGGTTCCCTTTAAAAGGTCCATCCGAATAATATGTTCCTTTACTGCCGATATTAAGACTGTTACCCAGCGCCGAGGCCCATTTCCCAACGCTATTCTGATAGTTGTTCAGACAGCGGGCGTTTCTGCCCCTCCGAACCCATTAATCATCATACGGGTCCCTGTGTGTTTCCTAGGATTTCCATGGATAATAGTAACTTCTGCCCCTTTGTCTAGTAAAGCCACATCTCTTTGTATGTTCCCCCCCACCCCAGCCAATGTATCATAATCGGAATGTGTGGCCTCAGATCCCCGGGAGCTTGGGCTGATGTGGTTCTAATGGAGGGTACTCCCGGGTCCCAGCCACACCCCTAGTCGAGGGGATTACTAGCCTTCCACAGCTCTTCTACGTTGGGGTATATGTTAGCGGGAGGTGGTTTCTCCGCATCCGCAGATTTAGCGCTATCCGACTTAGTCTCCCTTACCTCCCTCCTTTCACCCTTCTCTGTTCCCGGGACGCAGTGTTGCTTCCACATAGAATACATCGCTCCTGTTGGGATTCCATCAATTTTTCCCTTGAGGACCCCTGCCTTCAGTAAAGCCGCGAACATGTCCCTCCGCGTAATTCTTTTTTTTGTCTTTCCTGACCCTGTACCTTTCCCAGAGGTCGAACCTTGTCGCTGGTCTCGATCCCCCTCTATGTAAGCCGTTCTTGACTCTCGCACACTATCTTCTACATCCTCTAACTGTCCTAACAATAGGCAAGCGTGCCCCACCCGCTGCCCTTGGGCCGGTCCCAATAATGCGAGTAGCGCACCCCTCATCATAGGACGGCCACTCTTCATCAGCCTGCTCAGCATTCCTGCCGTAAAGAGCTCCTGATCTGGCCCCCCATATGGTTGGTGGTATATTCCTCCATGTGTTGCCATGTTGCGCAACTGTATCGCAACCTCCGCCATTATATTCCAAGGTTTTACCTCACCTTCCCAATCAACAGCAGAGGGATATTTTTGGCGGACCCCTGTAGTAACCATGTCCCATAGCGAACTTGTGCCCTGGACATTCCGTAGCACTGCTGTGATAAGGTGGTCCGTAGTCATAGTCCCCATTTATGTTAACTCTTCGGGGTTAAGTATTATGCCTGATGCTCCCTGGTCCCAAATCTGGGTTAGCCATTCTGACAATGATTCCCCGGGTTTTTGGCGAAATCGAGACCCTATTTCTTGTAACTCACTAGTGGTGAAGTCACGCACCCCTCTAGTGGTTACCGGCTGTTCCCCATCTTGCTGTTTCGTCTTATTTGACATAAGAGGTCTAGCTTGTGTGCTTGGAGCTTATGGGGGAGGGTTTTTAATTTCCTCCCGTCCACCCTCCTCTCCATCTGTCCATCATATTCTGAGTTAAAGGAGTACCAGATATTTTTGGTGCATCCCCCACAATTTTTTCCAGCTTGTATACATTCCCCACATGATTCTGCATTGGCTTTTAAACACTCACTGGGATCTGATTGAGCACGTCCAAACCATATGCAGCAGCAAATCAGTGCAGTACAAAGGATATATTTCAAATCCATCCGTAATTTCCATCGTCTGGCTTTCTTTTTATTTTGTACTGTCGCCAGACGGCATATTAACGTTTCTGATTGTTCATTGACCTTGTCAGCCCACTCTTGTGCAGTGCAGACCGCTTCAGTCAGGGTCGAGTTTTGACTTTGCAAAACCTTAACAGCTGTTTTTAGCTGTAGGTTTTCTGCCTCACTTTCCTTAAGTTGTTTACACATCGCCCTTAAGGCTGTCAACAAAATCCATCCCATTTGTGGGGGACTATATTTCTCCTGTGGGAAGCCTGCTTCCTCCAGGAGAGACAGTGCCACATGGGGTACGGTTCTATCTTTGCTCTGTTCCAATAACGGCCTATCCCCATGTTGCGGGGGTCCAAACCGGGCTAGCACCTTGGCAAGAGAGCCAAAACCCTCATCCCTCGTGCTCCACCCTGGTATTCTATACTTCTCTCCCGCAGGAGGAGACTGCTTCTTGTCTTTTCTTTTAACCATTTTACCAGATCCTGTTTGTGACGCCAAAATGTTTTGGATCAATAACAATAGACCCAGGTTCGGGATCTGGATGAATGTTAAATAAGAGACAAGACAAATGAAGTAAAGAATAAGATACCGTTTACTGAGAGAAAAGAAACATATTAATACAGTTTACGAAGAAAAGAGAAGTATGATAAGATGCAACAATAGTCACGGCCTTCAGCCCGTCGGGAACTCCACAGCGATGGCTGATCTGGAGCATTGGGGGTTCCGGCACCGCTCGCGAATCACAGTCCAAAGTGAAGTTCAAAGAGCTACGGGACAGTGCTGTACCTTTATACTATCAAACAAACATACTATTGAACAAAACATGGGTGCATGTGGCTTATGGCCAACTCCTAATCTGTAAGGCCCCAATTGCTTGTCCACAAAGCATGAAATCTTGAGGCACCAACCGTCTCATAACAAGCTGGTGTGTGTCCCAAGGTCGCTTCTCTCTCTCTCTATAGCAACAACATTCCACGGGCATGGGACAGAGACACACTGTAAATGACTAAATATCATAATTAACCCTATGTGATTAACCCTATATAATACACACTCCAGGGCAGGTACAGCATGGGTTAGATACAGAGTAAAGCTCCCTCTGCACTGTCCCATCAAACACTCCCAGGGCAGGTACAGACTGGAGGATCCGCTCCCATTCTGAGCCCCGCACTTTCCCCACAGTCCGGCCCCTGGACACTCACCCTGAGCTGCACTCCCTCCGCTTACTTTCTATCATTTTGTATAAACACCAGCACAGACTGGTTGGGCCGAAAAGCCTGTTTCTGTGCTGTATATTCCTTCTAATTCTATGTTACAGTTTCAGAGAGAGAACCAAAATCAGACAATAGAGAAGTGCTTTTATAGGACTGCAAAACACACAGAGGGAAGAACTACAGACAGAGGGCAAGAGTTTGAAGGCACAACATGCTTGCATAGTGAGGCAACCGACAAGTTTAATATTCTGTAAATAGATTTAAAATACAGCAAACCATCTCACCTGGAACTTTAACCTTTCTCTTTCAGGCTTGCTATGTATTTGCCCTTTATACATTAGTCATGATGCACGATGATCTTCAACGTATAAATTATATTATCCAAGGACACTGGCTTGTACTATCTCTGATGTGTGAATGGGTGTGTTCTCTAACTAAAGACAGTCATTCTAATACCTGTTGTGAAATGGTGTAATGTCACGTCTGGCCATATTTTCTCTGTAACACGTGTAACAAAATGAGTTCCTGATTTTATTGCACACGCCTCGCAGAAAATCCCCACCCCGCCACTGTTGACATTGTTAGGGTCTGTTTCATTGTGAAATGTCATGTTTTATGATTCAATGGGCCGGATTGTGATGGAAAAATATCGACATGTTAACAACGCACGCCGTTATTAATGCACAAACCAGCCAGTTCAGTGGATTAAGAGATTCGCCGTCAGTTGCGCATCTCCAGAACTTGCTGGTCGATTTACGCCGCTCCGCTGTTTGCTTCCCACAAATGGCATCTCGCCCCTACCCTCCCCGTTGTTTACAAGAACTTGCTGGATTTGCACATTAATTACCCATTAAACTCGCCGCAAAAATTTAGGGCTGGTGATTAAGAGCGTAAGTGCCTTTTAGCGACGTGATAATTATTAATTCAATGCCAGCCAATCCCTCTGACCCAGAAAGGGAACTATTTAAACTGTTCAATCTCAGTCTTGCATTCGTGAATTTTTCTTAGAGATTTAAAAATGTCAAATTTTAAATTCTTACATTTTTTTCTTACTTTTCCTTTCTGTCTCTTTTTCTCTCTCTCGCTTAATCTAATATTATTTCCCTCCATTTATTGCTCTTTCTGTACCTGATTTGACTCTAATTCACCCTATTTCCTTCTCCAGCATTCCTCTGTTTCTGTTGCGTATGTGTGCATGTGTGCATGCATGTGTGAATGTCTGTGTGTGTGTGTGCATGCCTGTGTGAATGTCTGTGTGTGTATGCCTGTGTGCATGTCTGTGTGTGCATGTCTGTGTGTGTGTGTGTGTGTGTGTGCATGAATGTGTGCGTGTGTCTGTGTGTGTGCGCGTGTGTGCATGACTGTGTGCGTGTGCGTATGCATGACTTTGCATGTCTGTGTGTGTGCGTGCATGACTGTGTGCATGACTGTGTGTGTGCATGTGTGCATGACTGTGTGTGTCTGTGTCAGTATGTGTGCGTGTGCATGACACTCCCATTCAGCTGAGGGGAGAGTCACAGCCAAGACTGACCTTGTCCCCATCTGGTCTGCACACGTCCACTTTGCAGCAAGCTGGGAAAGCATTCATCTTAATTTCCATGATGCAGTATCTCTGGCACAGCACAATCAGTATATAGTTGCAGGAGCACATATATATTACAGGTTGTGTCACTTTTAAGATAAAAGCTTGAAACTTGATTTGAGATCATGCAATTTAATTGGTGCCTATAAAACAATGAATTTTTTCAGTAGGTCGGGCCACAAGGAAGTGGGTGAGAGTAATAGTTTTAATCTCAGAGTTTATTCATCTTCAGGATTTGAGAAATGAAACATGGTTTTAGTGAGGGCACCAGTTCGCTGGCAAGGACTCCAGGAGTCTCAGCGTTTCAACCAGCCTTGTACACGGTCTGTTTGCATTATATGGGGAGGTGGGGGGGGGGGGGTAAATAGCTGAGCAGTTTTGATGCTTATAATGAAATAAAGTGAGTCTCTGAGACATTACCCACTCCGTGAGCCTGTAGCCACTTCTCAGCAGAGGCCAGTTGGGCTGACATGGGTCGTTGACGTTGACTTGTTGGGAAAACGCGATGAAAAAGAGGGAAAAATTCCCAGTGGAGCACCTGTGAGGGATGGTGTCATGCTTGATCACTTTGGCCAGTACTCGCTCCATTATCCTTCCAGCTTAGCCTCCAAGTCGTGTCCTCCTGATCCAATCTCTGGGGTTGTGTGGCTCTGCTTGAGCATTTGGTGCTGGCACAATTCTTGATGAGCCAGGCTGTCAATCGGCATGGTGCCGGCCAGTATCATTCAGGCAGGCCTTGCCCAGAGAGCCCTTTTGTTGATGGAATCATATGCTTGCTCAGTGCCACCACTTGGTGCAATCGGCTAACCTGGTCACCCTATGCCATTTCTCCCCAGTACCCCAATGAAAGCTGTTAGATCCATAGCTACATGTCTAACCAGTAATCTGATTAATCAGGACAGGCTGACTATGTCTCCGCTCCCACCTCAGCTCATCTGCTGCTGAAACCCTCAACCCAGCCTTTGTTACCTCGAGTCTCAACTATTCCAATGCTCCCCTGGCTGGCCCCCACCTTCCACCCGCTTTCAACTTGAACTGATCCAAAACTCTGCTGCCCATATCCTAACTCGCACTGTTCCGATCAGTCATAGAATCATAGAAATCATAGAAATTTACAACACGGAAAGAGGCCATTTTGGCCCATCATGTCCACGTCGGCCGACCAAGAACTATCCAGCTTAATCCCACTTTCCAGCTCTTGGTCCGTAGCCCTGTAGGTTACGGCACTTTAAGTGCACATCCGAGTATCTTTTAAATGTGGTGAGGGTTCCTGCCACTACCTCCCTTTCAGGCAGTGAGTTCCAGACCCCCACCACCCTCTGGGTGAAGAGATTTCCCCTCATATCTCCTCTAAACCTCCCCCCAATTACTTTAAATCTGTGCCCCCTGATTGTTGACCCCTCTGCCAAGGAAAACAGGTCCTTCCTATCCACTCTATCCAGGCCCCTCATAATTTTATACACCTCAATCAGGTCTTCCCTCAGCCTCATCTGTTCCAATCTTTCCTCATAGCCAAAATTCTCCAGTCCAGGCAAAATTCTTGTAAATCTCTCAATCATGACCCCTTTGCTCGCTGACCTAACATAGAAACATAGAAACATAGAAAATAGGTGCAGGAGTAGGCCACTCTGCCCTTCTAGCCTGCACCGCCATTCAATGAGTTCATGGCTGAACATGCAACTTCAGTACCCCATTCCTGCTTTCTCGCCATACCCCTTGATCCCCCTAGTAGTAAGGACTACATCTAACTCCTTTTTGAATATATTTAGTGAATTGGCCTCAACAACTTTCTGTGGTAGAGAATTCCACAGGTTCACCACTCTCTGGGTGAAGAAGTTTCTCCTCATCTCGGTCCTAAATGGCTTACCCCTTATCCTTAGACTGTGACCCCTGGTTCTGGACTTCCCCAACATTGAGAACATTCTTCCTGCATCTAACCTGTCTAAACCCATCAGAATTTTAAACGTTTCTATGAGGTCCCCTCTCATTCTTCTGAACTCCAGTGAATACAAGCCCAGTTGATCCAGTCTTTCTTGATAGGTCAGTCCCGCCATCCCGGGAACCAATCTGGTGAACCTTCGTTGCACTCCCTCAATAGCAAGAATGTCCTTCCTCAGGTTACGAGACCAAAACTGTACACAATACTCCAGGTGTGGCCTCACCAAGGCCCTGTACAACTGTAGCAACACCTCCCTGCCCCTGTACTCAAATCCCCTCGCTATGAAGGCCAACATGATATTTGCTTTCTTAACCGCCTGCTGTACCTGCATGCCAACCTTGAATGACTGATGTACCATGACACCCAGGTCTCGTTGTACCTCCCCTTTTCCTAATCTGTCACCATTCAGATAATAGTCTGTCTCTCTGTTTTTACCACCAAAGTGAATAACCTCACATTTATCCACATTATACTTCATCTGCCATGCATTTGCCCACTCACCTAACCTATCCAAGTCGCTCTGCAGCCTCATAGCATCCTCCTCGCAGACCTACATTGGCTCCCGATCCGACAATGTCTCCATTTTAAAATTCTCATCCTTGTGTTTAAAATTCTCATCCTTAGTCAAATCCCTCCATGGCCTCACTCCTACCTAACTCTGCAACCTCCTCCAGCCCTACAACCCTCCTGGATCTCTGCACTCCTCCACTTCTGGCTTCTTGCGCATCCCCAGTTTTCATCACTCCACCACCATGCCTTCAGCTGCCTGGGCCCTAAGCTCTCGACTGCCCTCCCTAAACCTCTCTTCGCCTCGCTACCTCATCTCCCCCGAGAAGTCACTTCTTAAAACCTAACTCTTTGACCAAGCTTTTGGTCACCTGTCCTAATATTTTCTTATGTGGCTCCATGTCAAATTTTGTTTGGTAACGCTCCTGTGAAGTGCCTTGGGACGTTTAAAGGCACTATATAAATGCAATTTGTTGTTGTCTAACATTGCGTAATGGGCGACTAAGCTTATTTGATTGTTTTAGGGATTCAGGGAGACCTTCTTTGAGGTTCCTGAAATTGTTTCCATGGTTCTCCCTGCATTACTAGCGATTGAAGAGGATGGTGCTCGAGATTGTATGGACAAAGCGAACACTGAGGGATATGATGGTCCTCTCTCCCCTTCCTATTCATTCACTCATATGCTCTTGGACTTCTTAATCGCTACTCTACACTCGGCTTCAAAGTTCTTATCCTAGTTGATCTTGATGTTGATCTTCAGTTGGGCATCGCAATCTTCAACTGATAACAGAATTCCAAAATTGGGATCGATTATAACTTCCCCCTCCTGACGGAGGCCAGGTGGTGGAGTGGGGGTGGTAGGTGGCTGTAAAAATAGAGCGGGAGATTTCCCTTCTCCATTCCCGCCCCGATCTCTGGCTGACTGCAATTTTAAATTACAGGCAGTAAATATTGTGTTCCTAACACAGATGAGACTGCACACCGGGAGGTTAAAGTAACAGTGACCTCAGTCTTTAATAAAACACTCCAGAGTGAGGATCAGGCCTTAGGGGCCGGCTTATATACAGTGCTCCCAAGGGATGCTGGGATGCCTTGGGACTTCAGGGGATGAGCTCCCTGGTGGCGGAACATGGGAGTGCATGCTTTACAGATACACAACATCACTCCCCCGCAAAGTCAAAGTGAAAACTATTTACAAGGTGAGGCAGTCGGGAGCCTTTCTTTCCCTGGCAGACCGCCTCGGTACAAATGTCTGTTCTGGTGTGTTGGCTGTGGCCTCGCTGGGCTGGCGTGTTGTTGGCCCTGCAGGGCTGCGAGGTGAGCCTGGCCTTGCTGGGCTGTTATGCGTGATGGGTTCGATTTCCTGGTCCGGCGTGGTGTCGTTGATCCTCTGGGTGTGTGTTGTGGGCTCGAAAAAGGTGGTGTCTGCTGTGGGTTGTTCAGGGCAGCCTGTGAACTGCAGCCTCGTTTGGTCCAGGTGCTTTCTGAAAATTTGTCCGTTGTCTAGTTTGACTACAAACACCCTACTCCCTTCTTTAGTTATCACCGTGCCCGCGATCCACTTGGGACCATGTCCATAGTTTAGCACATACACAGGGTCATTCAGATCAATTTCCTGTGACACAGTGGCGCGACCATCGTTTACATTTTGTTGCTGCCTCCTGCTCTCGACCTGATCATGCAGGTTGGGGTGAACCAGCGAGAGTCTGGTTTTAAGTGTCCTTTTCATGAGTAGCTCAGCTGGGGGCATCCCTGTGAGTGAGTGGGGTCTCGTGCGGTAGCTGAGCAGTACTCGGGACAGGCGGGTTTGGAGTGAGCCTTCTGTGACTTGTTTAAGGCTCTGTTTGATTGTTTGTACTGCCTGCTCTGCCTGCCCATTGGAGGCTGGTTTAAACGGGGCCAAGGTGACATGTTTGATCCCATTGCGGGTCATGACTTCTTTAAATTCGGCACTGGTGAAACATGGCCCGTTCTCAATGACCAGTATGTCAGGCAGGCCGTGGGTGGCAAACATGGCCCTCAGGCTTTCAATGGTGGCGGTGGCGGTGCTTCCCGACATTATTTCACATTAAATCCATTTTGAAAAAGCATCCACCACCACCAGGAACATTTTACCGAGAAACGGACCCGCATAGTCGACATGGATCCTCGACCATGGTCTGGAGGGCCAGGACCACAAACTTAGTGGTGCCTCTCTGGGCGCGTTACTCAACTGAGCACACACGCTGAATTGCCATACACAGGACTCTAAGTCAGAGTTGATACCGGGCCACCACACGTGGGATCTGGCTATCGCTTTCATCATTACTATACGCGGGTGTGTGCTGTGGAGATCCGAGATGAACGTCTCCCTGCCCTTTTTTGGTAGCACTACGTACTTACCCCACAACAGGCAGTCTGCCTGAATGGACAGCTCGTCCTTTCGCCACTGGAACGGCTTGATTAGCTCTTGCATTTCAATGGGGATGCTGGCCCAGCGCCCATGTGTGGAAATGTATTTTTATCTAAGCTGATACCATACGGTATTTGTGTGCCCTTTGCAATATATATATAACAAAATGGAGTCCTGGTCCTTCCAGAACTTTCTGCATTTTAGCAGTCAGCTTGCATAAACAGCTAAACCTGGTTTGAGATGGCTGATGGCATCAGACAGCTAGGAGACAAGTCATGCTGAGACAAGTACCCCCCCATGGTGCTTTCCTATTGTCTACACGACAAGAGTTCCATGTCAACCCACCCTTATCTTCTAGACTCAAACCACCAGCCATTATCTCTTGTAGAGACCTCATCCATTTGATGCAAACAGATAAACTGACTAGGAAACTGAACAATGCAAGACAGGTAACAGCTCATTACCTCACTCTCATGGAGTAATGGCCAGCTGGCCAACTAATAACCCTGACAAAAGGAAATATCTGGAAACCATGTCAGGACAAGGATGTAGTAATTAACTCTTTATCTGTATTCACTGACTACGAGACAGAGCCAATACACAGGGAGAGGCCATAACTTGGGTTTTACTGTATAAATATCTCGTGAAACTGTACCATTGCGGAGGTGTTCACTTAGCCATTGACTGAGTGTGACCTACCGCTTGCTAGCAAGTAAATTAAAGAAACTTCTGCCGGAGCTGAAAGTGTCGGAGTCATTCTTTTCGGAGGTCGAGATTTCGACAGTTACTTCTTGGAGGTTCCACCGAGATGCATACTCTCTGTCCTGTGAGTAAAATGGATACAGGCATAGTGCCTCTCCAGTGAAAGGCTTCAGTGGCCAAAACAAGGTGAGCCTTTTGCTCACAAGAGGTTTCTTCACTGTTGAATCGCAAATGTAATCTGTTGTCCACAGGGGAGGTACTGCAATCTACAAGACTCGACATTTAAAAGCTAAAGTTATTTTTTATAACCATTTCTTTCTCAGCTCGCAAGCAGAAGAGAACGGATTCTGAAAAAAATCTCAAACAGCCCGGGGAAGGTTTCAGTAGGTAAGGGAGCGCTAGTCGATCGATAAAGGTTCCTGAAGGTTCTTATGTGATAAGATTAGAAAAAAAAAAGCGCTAATCGATCGAAGGTTCTTATGTGATAAGATTTTTATTGTTTTTAATTAGGAAAAGGTTCTTATGTGATAAGAGTAGGAAAAAAAAAGAGAAGCGCAATCAATCAAAGGTTCTTATGTGAAAAGAGTTAGGGTATGGAACCATAAGTTTTATACGTTTTATTAGGATAAGTTAAGGACTCGGTCTGTAGTGGCGTACAACACAGACTGAGAATTGATTATTTGTTTAGATAGAGTGTAAGGTTATGATTTGTGTACTCGCGTGAATATTGTTTGTCCTAGTTATCCTTGTTATACTGTTGTGTGCAATACCTTTGTGCGACATTGCCATTAGAGAAACGGGAAGAGTCACTAGGGAAAATTGTGATTCGGGAAAAAAAACACAAGGATTGATTAAGAAAAGAAACAGTAACTGATTGATCAACTACGGTTGGTTCGTGCCAACATATCTCACACACCCAGACTGAGCCCGAATTAAGAGCCTTTTCAGGCCACGTAACGGCCAGGAGAAGTGGGCGTAGAGAACTCGGTTGGCCGAAAGGATTGTGAGATCAGAAACTGTGGAAAATCTTAATCATCCAGAATGGGGGCTGGAGCAAGTAAACTACCACCAAAAGGGACCCCAGCCCATTTTATGCTCCAGAATTGTGGTCAGTCTTCAATTGACCACCTAAGAGAGTGGGTAAAATGGACTAAGAGTGAAAACAGGCCATTTCCACCCGATGGTTCATTTAATTTGGAGAGAACAACATGTCTAGAGGAGTGTCTTATAAACAGAGATTCAGGTAGAAGAGAAAAAAAAAAGGAAAGTAATAGAAAAGGCCTGGGTTCCGATTCTTCAAGCCCATGTAAAATTAACAGAGGAGGAAATTTCAGGGGAAGAAGGAGAGAAGGTGCAGGGTGGGAACAATATGATACCTGTTACAATTGTGGTCAGATTGGACACTGGGCTAGAAATTGCCGGGCAAAACAGCAACAACCAAATTATGATTGGACTCAACAGGCAGGTAATAGAGCACCCACTCCCCCTCCAGGACCCAAACCGTATGCGACCCAAGTCCAGGTACCTGCTAGACCTCAGACTAATTTCTCTGTTCAAGATCCATTTGGATCACAGAATCAAAAGCAATTCGGCCAACAACCAAATTGCCCGTATAATGATCAATGACGCCCAATCCCAGACCCGAGTGCTGCGAACAAACAGCTACCCGTCGTTTTGTTAAATGCCATAAGAGAACCTGATAGTGACTTATGGATTCAAAAAAAAAGAGAAGCTTTATTGAATGGAGAGAGACTTTTGTGAATGTCTTTTCTTTGAGAGTGCGTGAATGTCTTGTCTTTGAATGAGAGTGCTTCTGTGTTTTTTTCTTGTGTCTGGAAACCTGTTTGGAAAGGTTGTGGAGCTGCCTGTTTGTTTTAGCTCCACCCACTTTTTCAAACAAAGTGAAGTTTTTTAACCCTTCATAGGGCCCAAGTTTCCACATGATTTGCGCCTGATTTTTAGGAGCAACTGGTGGAGAACGGATTATCTTAGAAATCGCAATTCTCCACATTTTTTTTTCTGCAGTTCTAGTCAGGTAGAACAGTTCTACTTTGGAACAGAATTTTTTCTTCAAAAGGGGACATGTCCGGCCACTGATGCCTGATTTGAAAGTTTCCACAGTGAAAATGTACTCCAAACTAAAGTAGAATGGAGCAAGCGAAGATTTTTGTAGAACTGAAAAAACCTGTTCTACACATTAAAAAATCAGGCGCAGGTTACAAATTAAGCGTCCAGAACGAGGTGGGGGGGGGAAGGGAAGTCATTAAATTCTATAATAAATCCTTATTTATACTTATACAAATATTATACAAATAAATCCAACCTGAATAAACATTTATAAGCAAAGAAAAGATTAAATAAACCATCTTCCTACCTGTGTGAAAGTGCTTCAGGCAGGCCTTTCGGGACCGAAGGCTGAACGGGCCGGCCCGAGTCTTCAGGCAGGGCCCGTGCCCAGCACCAGATTTACAGGTAGGTGGCGTTGGGTTGGGTTGGGTCGGGTCGGGGGGGCGGGGGGGGAGAGGGGGAGAGAGAGAGAGAGGGGGGAGGGAGAGAGGGAGAGAGGGGGGGAGGGAGAGAGTGAGAGGGGGAGAGGGGGGGAGGTCAGGTCGGATCCAGTCCGGGAGCGGGAGTCGGGTCGGGTCCAGTGGCGGGGGGTCGGGTCGGGGGGCGGGAGCGCGGGTCGGATTGGGTCCAGTCGGGGGGGCGGGGAACGGGAACAGGAGCGCGGGTCGGGTCGGGTCCAGTCGGGGGCGGGGGGGGGGGCGCGGGTGTCTGGTCTGGTTCGGAGGCAGGGGGGGCGGGGAGCGATTGTCGGGTCTGGTCCGGAGGCAGGGGGGGGGTCGGGGAGCGAGTGTCGGGTCTGGTCGGGGGGCGGGGGGGGCGGGGAGCGGGTGTCGGGTCTGGTCCGGAGGCGGGGGGGGGGAGGGGTCGGGGAGCGAGTGTCGGGTCTGGTCGGGGGGCGGGGAGTGATTGTCGGGTCTGGTCCGGAGGCAGGGGGGGGGTCGGGGAGCGAATGTCGGGTCTGGTCGGGGGGCGGGGGGGGCGGGGAGCGGGTGTCGGGTCTGGTCCGGAGGCGGGGGGGGGGGAGGGGGCGGGGAGCGAATGTCGGGTCTGGTCCGGAGGCGGGGGGGGGGAGGGGGCGGGGAGCGAATGTCGGGTCTGGTCCGGAGGCAGGGGGGGCGGTCGCGGAGCGAGTGTCGGGTCTGGTCCGGAGACGGGGGGGGGGGTCGGGGAGCGAGTGTCGGGTCTGGTCGGGGGGCGGGGGGGGCGGGGAGCGGGTGTCGGGTCTGGTCGGGGGGCGGGGGGGGCGGGGAGCGGGTGTCCGGTCTGGTCCGGAGGCAGGGGGGAGCGGGTGTAGGGTCTGGTCTGGTCCGGAGGCAGGGGTGTGGGGGGAGCGGGTGTCAGGTCTGGTCCGGAGGCAGGGGGGGGCGGGGAGCGGGTGTCCGGTCTGGTCCGGAGGCAGGGGGGAGCGGGTGTAGGGTCTGGTCTGGTCCGGAGGCAGGGGTGTGGGGGGAGCGGGTGTCAGGTCTGGTCGGGAGGCAGGGGGGGGTGGGGAGCGATTGTCGGGTCTGGTCGGGGGGGGAGCAGGAGCTGGCCGTGGGATGAGCCTTATTCACGCAGCCCCAGTGAGGCCATTGGGCCAGGGCTAGGGGCTGCGTGCTTCGGGCCCCTCCCACACAGTTCGGCGCCTGGAGCTACTGCACTTGCGTGCCCACTGTAGCGCGCATGTGCAGAGGTCCCGGCACTGTTTTCAGCGCAGGGACCTGGCTCCGCCCCCCATAGCTCGTGCTGGCTGCGCCGAGGGCCAAATAGGTGGAGAATACCGAGGATTTTTTTAGGCGCACTTTGTGGCGCGAAAAACGGGCGCCCAGCTCGGAGGGGGGCCCGTTTTTTTTTCTTGTGGAAACTTGGGCCCAATGTGTTGTCCTGTATGTGGGAAAGTTTAAGACATTTTAAGTTAGAAGCGCAGGTGTGGATTTATTCGATGAGAAGTTACGGAGCTAGGAAATGCACAAAGGATAGGTTTGTTGAGACATGGTCCCGGTGGTTAAAAGTTGTAATGCCTTGGGAAGTTGTAATGCCTTTTTTTTTTTAAAAAGCCTTTGTGGGTCTCTCGAGGTGCAGGCTGGGGGACTACACTCTCATTGTCCTTGTTGTAAAATCTTGGTACAAAAGCTTCTAGCTCAGTAAGAGGATTTTTTTAGATAAAGAGTGGCAGTCCAATATTTGAATTGGGATTTTGAGATATTTCAGGTGATCTCCTTGATCAACATTTTGGGTGTATTGGAAAAATCTTGGGTTTGGAAGCCTTTTAATAAAATTAGAAAACAAGTACTTTACATTCTGTGATCTGTGAATCACTATAAGCATAAATGAGAAGTCCGTGTAACACACCGATTCTTCCGGTTCAGAAGCCCAATAGTGACAAATGGAAGTTTGTCCAAGACCTACGAGCTGTGAATGAATCTACTATATTCTCACAATGTTTAAAGAAGGATTTGGAATGAAGTATCCCGGAATGCTTTCCAGAGTCTTAAGCAGTCCCTCACTTCAGCACCAGCCTTGGGATTACCAGATTACACTAAGCTATTCAACTTATTTGTGCATCACAAGTCGGGTTTTGCACAATCTGTTTTGACTCAGTTACATGGGGACAGGCAGCGACCGGTAGCGTATTTCAGTACCCAACTGGACCCAGTGGCACACGGACTACCAGGATGTCTTCCTTCGCTGACAGCAGCTTATTATGCTATGCAACAGGCTCAGACAATAACTCTAAATCATCAGACCATTTTGTACATCCCACACTCTGTCGAGATTTTACTTACTAAATGTGCCACCAACACCTAACCTCCGCAAGAACCACTAAATACGAGGTTGAACTGTTATCAAATCCGAACCTTATAATTGCTCAGACCCGCCACTTAATGACGTGCTGACTTTTCAGACACAGGCCAGTACGGAGGAGGTGGTGACCTGGACGAAGGATCAATGTTATAAAAATCCAGAAGGAATATGGGTTCACCACGACGGCCGCGTGGTGGCACCCAAATCCTTACTACCATGGATTGCCCGATGTGTTCATACATTCACACATGCAGGCAAAGGGTGATTGGCAGATTATATTTTTGCAACTTGGTATGCACCAGGTATTTTGGCAATTGCAAAACAAATCTGTGAAAATTGTGTTACCTGTCAGACAATGAATCCGGGCAAGACGGAAAAAGTAGAATCTACCTCCCACCCAAATCCAGTCGGGCCTTTTGTACATTTACAAATGGATTTTATTGAATTACCTATGTGTATGGGATTCAAGTTATGTATTAGTTATTGTAGATGTGTTCTCTAGATGGATTGAAGCCTTTCCATGTAAAAAGGCCGATGCCACTACTGTTGCTAAATGTTTGTTAAAGGAAATCGTACCACGCTTCGGAATCCCTGCTAAGCTTTCTAGTAATAACGGGTCACATTTCACGGGAACTGTTATAAGAGAAATGTGTAAAGCTTTGCAGATTAATCAACGTTTTCATTGCAGTTATCATCCACAATCAGCTGGACTTGTTGAAAGATATAATGGAATGCTTAAAAATAAGCTGGCAAAACTATGCAATGACACTGGACTGAAATGGACAAAACTGCTGCCCTTAGCTTTGATGGTAATGCGATCTGCAACCAACAGAACAACAGGCCTGTCACCGCATGAGATAGTTATGGGACGTCCCCAACGACTACCTTTTACAGCACTATTTACTGCAAAACAAACGGACATCCACAAAATGGAGGAAAATATGTTGAACTATTGTATTGCACTAACCAAATTTATTTCCAGCTTTCATTCACAGGTAAAGGAAGCTCAAGTCAAGCCAGCGGAAGGGAAGTGTCATAACCTGGAGCCAGGGGAATTTGTTTGCATCAAGATTTTTAAAAGAAAAAGCAGTCTACAGCCAAGATTCGAAGGACCATACCAGGTCTTGCTGGCGACCAATACTGCAATCAAGGTAAAGGAAAGATCAACATGGATCCACGCATCCCATTGCAAACGGGCACCTGACCAGGAGGAAGGGAAGAAGGAACCAGAGGAACAGAAAAAGGAAGACTGAATAAGGAACTGTATGGACTATGGGGACTGATGGTGCTGGGCTTGACAGGGTTTTACTTTGCATTATTGATTACATCAGGGGTACAGACCCGCCACCGAAGGGAACTGCAAGTAAACTTATTTATGGCACTGAGTCATAAGTATGCTCAAGAAAGAAACTTGTCGAGTTGTTGGATATGTTCCCATGTACCTGTCCACTCCGAAGGGGGTATTCCCCTGAGATCTGTCCCCTTTAACGAATCAGAAATGGTAGAATGGTTGACAGTGCAAAATAGGACAAACCTAACTAAGGGGCCAGAAACGAAGGAGCAAACAGAATGGAGGTCGGCAGGGTATAAACTTACAGCCTTCCAGGGATGGTACCAGCCCAATTATGATAATAACCATCAGCCTCCCTTCCTAAGCATTACTCCCAGAATAGGAAATCCTGAAGGTATAATATGCCTAGTGAGTAATGAAACTAAAGGACCAGAAATGGGATGCAGCAAGTGTTCCCAAATGACTAATTGGCAAGCCACAACTAATCCCACTGAGAGAAAGATAGCAACCGTTGGCTGGACAATGGTCCATAACAAAGCCCCAGGTGAAGGGTGGGAAGGTGAGACCACTCGAGTAGGGATGGCGCGAAAGGACCAGGAGCTGATGTCCTATAATTGCACCTACTTTATTTGTGGCCATAAAGCCTACCCATGGTTACCAGCCAACTGGACAGGGTCCTGTTACTTAGGATATCTGGTACCCTTTATCAGATCAATAAAGACTCGAAGGGATGCCTATGTAAGCCATAGATTTAAATGGGATTTGAAATGGCTAAACGGAATATTCAAGGTAATGGTGCCACCCTATGGAATAGCATCAACCGAATGGCAGTTACGGGAACTGGCTAACTTAGTCGAATCAGTAGCCAATGCAACTTCCCAAGCCTTTGAAGGGGTAAATGATGAAATGGTAGCTATTCGAACAGTGGCTCTCCAAAATCGTATGGCCTTAGATTATCTCCTAGCCAAGGAGGGAGGGACATGCGCATTAATAGGTGAAGAATGCTGTACATATATCCCAGATAAATCAGAAGAAATCGGCAGTCTAGCTGAATACATCAGGAAAAAGGTAATAGAGTATAAACAGACATTTGGCCAGGACGGTATCACCTTGTGGGGTTGGGCATCGGGATGGTTGGAATCCCTAGGGAAATCTGTGGGACAGGGTTTGATCATATTCCTGCTGATAGTCTTCACCCTGTATCTATTATTTGTCGTCGTTAAGTGTTGCTGTGCCAGGGTGGGAGAAACTATGTTACCTACCGAGACCACGGCTAGAGTTATGGTAGCAACAACTGCTGAAGGCTCTTGTGTGGAAATGGAAATGGAGAGACTGTACAAGATCAGAATGGATTGAGTTGTCCTTGTTAAGGACAAAATGGGGGAATGTGGAAATGTATTTTTATCTAAGCTGATACCATACGGTATTTGTGTGCCCTTTGCAATATATATATAACAAAATGGAGTCCTGGCCCTTCCAGAACTTTCTGCATTTTAGCAGTCAGCTTGCATAAACAGCTAAACCTGGTTTGAGATGGCTGATGGCATCAGACAGCTAGGAGACAAGTTATGCTGAGACAAGTACCCCCCCATGGTGCTCTCCTATTGTCTACACGACAAGAGTTCCATGTCACCCCACCCTTATCTTCTAGACTCAAACCACCAGCCATTATCTCTTGTAGAGACCTCATCCATTTGATGCAAACAGATAAACTGACTAGGAAACTGAACAATGCAAGACAGGTAATAGCTCATTACCTCACTCTCATGGAGTAATGGCCGGCTGGCCAACTAATAACCCTGACAAAAGGAAATATCTGGAAACCATGTCAGGACAAGGATGTAGTAATTAACTCTTTATCTGTATTCACTGACTACGAGACAGAGCCAATACACAGGGAGAGGCCATAACTTGGGTTTTACTGTATAAATATCATGAAACTGTACCATTTCGGAGGTGTTCACTTAGCCCTTGACTGAGTGTGACCTGCCCCTTGCTAGCAAGTAAATTAAAGAAACTTCTGCCGGAGCTGAAAGTGTCGGAGTCATTCTTTTCGGAGGTCGAGATTTCGACACATGCACTACAGTTTTTTACTAGAGGATCTCAGCTGGTTCAAGTCCTAATCTGGCGGGCCGTGACAGGTGATTTATCATTTTCAAATGCTTCCATGACCATCAACAAGTCTGCGGGCTGTGCCACCATCAACAAGTTTGCAGACTGCGCCATTTCCACCCCTGTGGTGGGCAATGGTAGCCGACTGAGAGCATTCGCACAGTTCTCGGTGCCTGGCCTTTGGTGGATGGTATAGTTATACGCTGATAGCGCAAGTGCCCACCTTTGTATGCAGGCTGAGGCATTAGTATTTATCCCCTTGTTTTCAGCGAACAGGGATATGAGGGGCTTGTGATCGGTTTTCAACTCAAATTTGAGGCCAAACAGGTACTGATGCATTTTCTTTACCCCGAACACACAAGCTAATGCCTCTTTCTCAATCATGCTGTAGGCCCTCTCGGCCTTAGACAAGCTGCTGGAAGCATAGGCGACAGGTTGCAACTTCCCCATAACGTTAGCTTGTTGTAATACACACCCGACTCCGTACGATGACACGTCACATGCTAGCACAAGTCTTTTACACGGGTTATACAATACAAGCAGCTTGTTGGAGCATAAAATGTTTCTGGCTTTCTCAAAAGCAATTACTTGGTTTTTTCCCCACACCCAGTTCTCACCTTTACGCAATAACACATGTAGGGGCTCTAAGAGGGTGCTTAATCCCGGTAGGAAGTTACCAAAATAGTTGAGGAGTCCCAGGAACGACCGCAGCTCCATGACATTCTGTGGCCTGGGCGCACCTGATAGTCTCTGTCTTGGCGTCTGTGGGCCGAATGCCATCCACCGCAATCTTTCTCCCCAAAAACTCCACTTCTGTTGCCATGAAGATGCATTTGACCTCTTCAGCTGCAGCCCTATGTGATCCAGATGCTGGAGGACCTCCTCCAGGTTTTGTAGGTGCTCAGCGGTGTCCTCACCCCAATATGTCGTCCTGAAAAACCACCGTGCATGGTACCGACTTGAGTAGACTCCATGTTTCTCTGGAAGATCGCTGCAGCCGACCGAATTCCAAACGGGCATCTGTTGCAAGTGAACAGTCCCTTGTGTGTGTTGATGCAGGTGAGGCCCTTCGAAGACCCCTCCAGCTCCTGCATCATATAGGCCGAAGTCAGGTCGAGCTTGGTGAACATCTTGCCTCCTGCCAGCGTCGCAAATAGGTCGTCTGCTTTAGGTAGTGGGTATTAGTCCTGTAATGAGAAACGATTAATAGTTACTTTATAATTGCCGCAAATCCTGACCGTGCCATCACTTTTGAGTACTGGAACAATAGGGTTGGCCCACTTGTTGAATTCCACTGGGGAGATGATGCCCTCACATTGCAGCATGTCCAGCTCGATTTCCACTCTCTCCCTCATCATGTGAGGTACCTCTCGCGCCTTGTGGTGAATGGGTCATGCCTCTGGAACCAAGTGGATCCATACCTTTGCCCCAGAAAAGTTTCCAATGCCTGGCTCAAAAAGGGAAGGAAATTTGTTAAGAACCTGGGTACATGAGGCCTCATCGACATGTGATAGCGCTCGGATGTCATCCCAGTTCCAGCGGATTTTGCCCAGCCAGCTCCTTCCAAGCAGTGTGGGGCCATCGCCCGGGATAATCCATAGTGGCAGTTCGTGCACCGTGCCCTCATAGGTGATCTTGACCATGGCGCTGCCCAGGACAGCTCTTTGGTGTACGTTCTCAGTTTCGTGTGGATGGGGCTCAGGGCTGGTCTGAATGCTTTGTTGCACCACAGTCTCTCAAACATCTTTTTACTCATGATGGATTGGCTAGCGCCAGTGTCCAGTTCCATGGCTGCAGGTAAGCCATTCAATTTTACATTTAGCATTATAGGTGGACATTTCGTCGAAAATGTGTGCACCCCGTGTGCTTCAGCATCTGCCTCCTCTCTCTGAGGCTCGAAATTGCTTTGATCCACCATGGACCGATCTTCCTCTGCCACATGGTGGTTAGCAGGCTTTGGAGGTGTCCCATTGTTCCACAGCTCTTACAAACATACCCTTTGAAGCGGCATGAATAGGTTGAAGCCTCCACAACACCAACAAGGTGTGAATTGCCTTGCATTCATCCTTTGTTGCGGACTCTGAGTCAACTGGGTCACCTGAGGCCTGCTGGCAGTTGCAGACTCATGGTTTCTGCCTTGTACATTTCTGCTCGCAAACACAGTTCCAGTTAATTTATGAACTTGTGTGCTGAGAGACTTGTTTGGTGGACATAAACGCCTGTGCTATCGCAATGGCCTTACTGTGGGTCGGTGTCTCTACAGTCAAAAGTTTTCATAGGATGGTCTCGTGGCCAATGCCCAGTACAAAAAAGTCTCTGAGCTTTTGCTCCAAGTAGCCATCAAACTCACATTGTCCTGCAAGTCGCCTTAGCTCGGCGACATAGCTTGCCACTTCCTGACGTTCAGATCACTGGCACGTGTAGAACCGATACCTCGCCATCAGCATGCTCTCCCTCGGGTTAAGATGCTCCCGCACCAGTGTACAGAGCTCCTCATACGACTTATCTGTGGGTTTCACCGGAGCCAGAAGATTCTTCATGAGGCTGAAGGTCGGTGCCCCGCAGACCGTGAGGAGGACCGCTCTCCTTTTTGCAGCGCTTCCTTCTCCGTCCAGCTTGTTGGCTACAAAGTACTGGTCTAGCCGTTCGACATAGGCCTCCCAGTCCTCACCCTCCGAGAACTTCTCCACGATGCCCACAGTTTGCTGCATCTTTGCGTTGGATTTGTATACTCGTCGCCAGTTATTGTGTTTCTAACACAGATGAGACTGCACACCGGGAGGTTAAAGTAACAGTGACCTCAGTCTTTAATAAGACACTCTAGAGTGAGGAACAGGCCTTCGGGACCGGCTTATATACAGTGCTCCCAAGGGATGCTGGGATCCCTTGGGACTTCAGGGGATGAGCTCCCTGGTGGCAGAACATGGGAGTGCATGCTTTACAGATACACAACAGTAAGGATATCTGTTCCAAGCCAGCAGGGTCCTCTTTAAATATGCAGATTGGGCTCCGATTACATAATTGGACCCAATGTGCTATTTTACATAAGAACATAAGACCATAAGAAATAGGAGCAGGAGTAGGCTCTGCTGTTTAGTACGATCATGGCTGATCCGATCATGGACTCAGGTCCACTTCCCTGCCCACTCCCCATAACCCCTTAATCCCTTATCGGTTAAGAAGCTGTCTATCTCTGTCTTAAATTTATTCAGTTTTAACTCAAGGCCTGAGCGAGGGCAGCAATGGCGTCCTTCCAACCAGGCCCAATTGAGCCTGAAGGGGCTCAAAAAGGTAAGTTTACATTTTATTTTACCTGTTTCCTTGTGGGCCGTGAGGAGCAGGAATGTTTCCTCCAAGTCCCAGAAGGAAAACTCGGGCCTGTGCTGCCCCAGGATACTTCCACTCTCCCAACCAAGATTTCCTTGGCAAGGAGTCCTTGTCCCCGAAAATCACTGGTTTGTGATTTTCAACAAAAAAAAGACAGAAATGTAAAAGCGCAAACCCCAAAGCAGCGGCAGAATATAGAGCTCATCCTGTGATCCTATCTAATAAAAGCAGCATTTGACTTGTTGATCAATAGGAACTGGAGTAGGTCATTTAGCCCCTCGAGCCTGTTCTGCCACTCAATTAGATCACGGCCGATCTGTATCTTAACTCCATCTACCCGCCTTGGTTCCGTAACCCTTAATACACTTACCCGACAAAAATTGGTCAGTGTATTCTAGTGGCCTTGGCTTTAGGGTCCAAGCTTTCGCCCTCCGACGCCTCCTACTTAGTAATAATACTTTTGGCCACTAAAGAAAGAAATAACTTGCCATGAAGTACTTTTTGGAGTGTAGTCACTGTCTCAATTTGGGAAACTCGGCAGCCAATTTGCACACAGCAAGGTCCCCAAAACAGCAATGTGATAGTGACCAGTTAATCTGTTTTGTTGATATTGATTGAAGGATTAATATTGGCCAGGACACTGGGAGAACTCCCCTACTCTTCTTCAATGGTGACCCCCAAGATGTTGATGTTGGCGAATTCGCCGATGGTAATGCCGTTGAATGTCAGGGGGATGTGGTTAGACACTCTCTTGTTGGAGATGGTCATTGCCTGGCACTTGTGTGGTATGAATGT
The DNA here is from genome assembly GCF_044704955.1 of Pristiophorus japonicus. Taxonomy (NCBI): domain Eukaryota; kingdom Metazoa; phylum Chordata; class Chondrichthyes; family Pristiophoridae; genus Pristiophorus; species Pristiophorus japonicus. The sequence goes on from NC_091990.1 coordinate 25,095,792, forward strand.
TACATGCCACTTCTCAGCCCAAGACTGAATGTTGTCCAGGTCTTACTGCATGTGGGCATGGACGGCTTCATTATCTGAGGAGTTGCGAATGGAACTGACCATCATCATCATCATAGGCAGTCTCTCGAAATTGAGGAAGACTTGCTTCCACTCTAAAAGTGAGTTCTCAGGTGACTGTACAGTCCAATAGGGGAATTACAGTCTCTGTCACAGGCGAGACAGAAAGTGGTTGTAGGAAAGGGTGGGTGGGGAGTCTGGTTTTCCGCATGATCTTCACCGTGCGACAACTAGAAGATAAATGCAGGGAACAGCACCAACCTTTGTACATGGCCTTCTTTGATCTCACAAAGGCCTTTGACACTGTCAACCATGAGTGACTATGGAGCGTCTTCCTCCGTTTCGGCTGCCCCCAAAAGTTTGTCACCATCCTCCACCTGCTCCACAGCGACATGCAAGCCATGATCCTGACCAACGGATCCACTATAGACCCAATCCACGACCAGACCGGGGTCAAGCAGGGCTGCATCATCGAGCCAACGCTCTTCTCAATCTTCGTTGCTGCAATGCTCCATCTCACTCTCAACCATTTCCCCACTGGGGTGAAATTAAACTATAGAACCAATGGGAACCTGTTCAACTGTCGTCGCCTCCTGACAAGATCCAGGGTCGTCCCATCCTCTGTCATCGAACTACAGTATGCGGACAATGGCTGCGTCTGCGCACATTCACAGGCCGAACTCCAAACCAGGAATTGAACACTGCAATCATCAGCAAACATCCCCACTTCTGACCTTAAGAATGAGGACTGATCATTGATGAAGCAGCTGAAGATGGTTGGGCCAAGGACAGTGCCCTGAGAAACTCTTGCAGTGATGTCCTGGGGCTAAGATAATTAGCCTACAACAAACACAACCGTCTTCCTTTGTGCTCGGTATGATTGCAGCCAGTGGAGAGTTTCCCCCTGATTTCCATTGACTTCAATTTTACTAGGGATCCTTGATGCCACACTCAGTCAAATGTTACCTTGATGTCAAGGGCAGTCACTCTCACCTCATCTCTGGAATTCAGCTCTTTTGTCCATGTTTGGACCAAGGCTGTAATGAGTTCTGGAGCAGAGCGGTCCTGGCGGAACCCAAATTGAGCATCGGTGAGCAGGTTATTGGTGAGTAAGTGCCACTTGATAGCACTGTCAAGCTTCTATAGGTATGTAAAAAGGAAAAGATTAGCAAAAGTAAATGTTGGTCCCTTACAGGCTGAGACAGGAGAAATTATAATGGGGAATAAGGAAATGGCAAAGAAATTAAATAAATACTTTGTGTGTCTTCATTGAAGACGACGCTAAGAACCTCCCGGAAATAGTGGAGAATCAAGGGTCTTGTGAGAATGAGGAACTGAAAGAAATTAGTATTAGTAAAAAAATAGTACTGGAGAAATTAATGGGACTGAAAATCGATAAATCCCCTGAACCTGATGGCCTACATCCTAGGATTTGGAAAGAGGTGGCTATAGAGATAGTGGATGCATTGGCTGTCATCTTCTAAAATTCCATAGATTCTAGAAAGGTTCCCACAGATTGGAAGGTAGCAAATGTAACCCCGCTATTTAAGAAAGGAGGGAGAGAGAAAATGGGGATCTACAGACCAGTTAGCCTGACATCAGTAGTAGGGAAAATGCTAGAATCTATTATTAAGGATGTGGCACTTAGAAAATAATAATAGGATTGGGCTGAGTCAGCACGGGTTTATGAAAGGGAAATCATGTTTGACAAATCTGTTAGAGTTTTTTGAGGTTGTAACTAGCTAAATAGATAAGGGGGAACCAGTGAATGTAATGTATTTGGATTTTCAGAAGGCTTTCGATAAGGTGCCACACAAGAGGTTATTAAACAAAATTAGGGCTCATGGGATTGGGGGTAATATACTAGAATGGATTGAGGATTGGTTAACAAACAGAAAACAGAGAGTAGGAATAAACTGGTCATTTTCGGGTTGGCAGACTGTAACTAGTGGGGTACCGCAGGGATCAGTGCTTGGGCCTCAGCTATTCACAATCTATATCAATGATTTGGATGAGGGGACCAAATGAAATATATACAAGTTTGTTGATTATACAAGCTAGGTGGGAATGTAAGTTTGAGGAGGATGTAGAGACTTCAAGGGGATTTAGACAGACAAAGTGAGTGAGCAAGAACATGGCAAATGGAATATAATGTGGAGAAATGTGAAGTTATCCACTTTGGTAGGAAAAATAGAAAAACAGAGTATTTTTTAAATGGTGAGAAATTGGAAAATGTTGGTGTTCAGAGGGCCCTGGGTGTTCTTGTACACGAATCACTGAAAGTTAACATGCAGGTACAACAAGCAATTAAGAAAGCAAATGGTATGATGACCTTTTTACAAGAGAATTTGAGTATGAGGGTAAAGATGTTTTACTGCAATTTTATAGGGCCTTGGTGAGACCACATCTGGAGTATTGCATACAGTTTTGGTCTCCTTACCGAAGGAAGGATATATTTGTCATAAAGGGAGTACAACAAAGGTTCACCAGACTGATTCCTGAGATGAGAGGATTGTCCTATGAGGAGAGATTGAGTAGACTAGGCCTATATTCTCTAGAGTTTAAAAGAATGAGAGGTGATCTCATTGAAACATATTAAATTCTTACAGGGCTTGACAGGGTAGATGCAGGGAGGATATTTTCCCTGGCTGGGGAGCCTAGAACCGGGGGTCACAGTCTCAGAATAAGGGGTCGGCCAATTAGGACTGAGAGGAGGAGAAATTTATTCACAGAGGGTGGTGAATCTTTGGAATTCTCTACCCCAGAGGGCTGTGGATGCTCAGTCATTGAGTATATTCAAGACAGAGATCAATAGATTTTTGAATATTAAGGGAATCAAGGGATATGGGGATCATGCAGTAAAATGGATTTGAGGTAAAATATCAGGCGTGACCTTATTGAATGCCAGTGCAGGCTCGAGGGGATGAATGGCCTACTCCTGCTCCTCATTGTTATGTTCTTATTTCCAGATCAGGGTACCATGTGACTTACAGGGGAACTTGGAGGTGCTGGTGTTCACATGACATTGCTGCTCTTGTCCTTCTCAATGGAAGTTAAAGGGATGGGAGGTTCTATCCAAGTAAGCTTGGCGTGTTGCTGCAGTACATCCTGTAGGTTGTACACAGTGCAGCCACAGTGCGCTGGTGATGGACGGGTGGGTATTGAGTGCAGTGGCAGGGTCACAGAACAAAGTGGGCTGCTCTGTCCTGGATGGTGTTGAGCTTCGTGAGTGTTGTTACAGCTGCACTCATCCAGGCAAGTGGTGAATATTTCATCATACTCCTGACTTGAGCTTTGTAGGAGATGGGGAAGTCTTGAGGAGTCAGAATGTGAGCCATTCACCACAGATGTATAGATTCATAGAATCATCCAGCACAGAAGGAGGCCATTCAGCCCATTGTGGCTGTGCTGCCTCTTGGAATGAGCTATCCAATTAGCCCCACTCCCTGACTCAGCTCCCATAGCCCTGTAATTTTTTTGCTGACAAGTATTTATTCGATTCCCTTTTGAAAGTTACTGTTGAATCAGCTTCCACCAGTCTTTCAGGTAGTGCATTCCAGATCACAACAACTCGCTGTATGAACAATTTTCCTCATATCACCTCTGGTTCTTCTGCCTATCACCTTAATCTGTGTCCTCTCGTTACTGATCCTTCTTCCACTGGAAACATTGTCTCTTTATTTACTCTATCAAAACCATTCATTAATTTGAACACCTCTATTAAATCTATCCTTAACTTTCTCTGCTCTAATGAGAACAATCCTTGTACTCACTTAGTTGATGCAGAATCATAGCAATTTACAACATGGAAGGAGGCCATTTTGGCCCATTATGTCCACGCTGACCGTCAAAGAGCTATCCCACCTAATCCCACTTTCCAGATCTTGGTCCGTAGCCCTGTAGGTTACTGCACTTCAAGTGCACATCCAACTACAGGTACTTTTTAAATATGGTGAGAGTTTCTGCCTCTACCACGCTTTCAGGCAGTGAGTTTCAGACTCCCACTACCCTCTGGATGAAGAAATTTCCCACTCAAATCCCCTCTAAACCTACCAATTACTTTAAGAATATGCCCCCTGGTTGTTGACCCCTCTGCCAAGGAAAATAGGTCCTTCCTATCCACTCTACCCAGGCTCCTCATAATTTTATACACCTCAATAAGACTTCCCCTCAGCCTCCACTGTTCCAAAGACAACAAACCCAGCCGATCCAATCTTTCCTCATAGCTACATTTCTCCAGTCCAGGCAACATCTTCTTAAATCTCCTCTGTACCCACTTTTCTGTGCCTGGCCTGTGGCGGATGGCGTAGTTGTATGTGACAACGTGAGCGCCCATCTCTGAATGCGGTCGAAGAATTTGTATTTATCCCCTTACTTTCAGAAAAGAGGGATATCGATGGCTTATGGTTGGTTTCCAATTCAAATTTGAGCCCAAACAGATATTGATGCATTTTCTTTACCCCATAAACACACACTAACGCTTCTTTTTCGATCATGCTGTAGGCCCTCTCAGCCTTAGACAGACTTCTGGATGCATAAGAACCGGTTGCAATTTCCCAGATTCATTAGCTTGTTGCAATACAAACCTGACACCATATGATGACGCATCACATGCTACCAAACGCTGACATGGATCATACAACACAAGCAATTTGTTTGAGCATAACAGTTTCCTAGCTTTTCAAAGGATTTTCTTGGCCTTTACACAATACCCATTCATCTCCTTTACGCAGTAAAGAGTGCAGTGGTTCTAACAGTGTGCTTAGGCATGGTAAGAAGTTACCAAAATAGTTCAGGAGTCCTAGAAACGACAGCAGCTCCGTCACATTTTGTGGTCTCGGTGCATTCTTGATTGCCTCCGTCTTCGAATCAGTGGGCCTGATGCCGTCCATTGCGATTCTTCTCCCCAGGAACTCCACTTCAGGTGCCAGGAAAACGCACTTCGAGCGTTTTAACCTGAGCCCCATGTGATTAAGCAAATTAGGAACCTCCTCCAGGTTCTGCAGGTGCTCAACGGTGTCCCGACCTGTAACCAAGATGTCGTCCTGGAAGACCATGGTGTGCGGGACCAACTTCAGCAAGCTTTCCATGTTCCTCTGGAATATCGCCGCGGCCGATCGAATCCCAAACGGGCATCTGTTGTAAATGAAGAGACCTTTGTGCGTGTTGATGCAGGTGAGGCCCTTCGATGATTCCTCCAGCTCCTGCGTCATGTAGGCCGAGGTCAAATCCAGCTTCGTGAACGTTTTTCCTCCCGCCAGCGTCGCAAATAGGTCATCTGCCTTTGGTAGCGGGTATTGATCCTGCAGGGAGAAACGATTGATGGTTACTTTGTAATCACCACAGATTCTGACGGTGCCGTCTTCCTTGAGGACTGGAACAATTGGACTGGCCCACTTGTTGAATTCGATCGGCGAAATGATGCCCTTTCATTACAGCCGGTCCAGCTCGATCTCCACCCTCTCTCTCATCATGTGCGGTACCTCTCTCATCTTGTGAGGGATGGGTCGCGGCCCTGGAATCAGGTGGATCTGCACTTTTTCTCCTTGGAACTTCCCGGTGCCCGGTTCAAACAGCGAGGGGAACTTGTTTAGGAGCTGGGCACACAAAGTGTCGTCGACGGACGAGAGTGCTCAGACATCGTCCCAGTTCCAGCGTATCTTTCCCAGACAGCTCCTGCCGAACAATGTGGGGCCATCGCCCGGTACCACCCAGAGTGGTAATTTGTGCACCGCTCCATCGTAGGAGACCTTTACAGTAGCACTGCCGATTACAGGAATCAGTTCCTTTGTGTACATTCTCAGTTTAGTACGAATGGGAGTCAGGACTGGCCTTGAGGCCTTGTTACACCACAATTTATTTAAAGTCTTTTTGCTCATTATGGACTGGCTCGCGCCCGTGTCCAGCTCCATTGACACCGGGAGTCCATTTAATTCAACCTTCAGCATTATCGGAGGACACTTTGTGGTAAATGTGTGCACCCCATATGTCATGTATTCAACCAGCATTGTAACCCATGTATAATCTGACCTAAGTTGTACACTATGAGAATAATGACCACAAGGTGGTGAACTTGTGGGAGACACTCCTAACCTGGACCTTCAGATATAAAAGGGGAAGCTCCACCCACTTCCATCACTTGAGTGTTAAGGAATAAAGGACAGGTCACAGACTGACTTTCTCTCAAGCATGGGCCTCGTGTGCATTTATACTGTATAGTAAGGACGTATCAATGGCGACGAGAAACTGGGATTTAAACCACGTGAGCATGGCCACTAGCAGAACAGACGAGAGGTACTGTGTTAAGGAATGGTTGGGACAGAGATTCAACATTGTTAAAGCAGCACACAGTTCTCCAGGAAGACAAGGGCAATCGAGCATGCCCCAACACGTAGTCGAACCCAGAGGGGGAGTTCAACAGAGACAATGGCAAGCTGAACGGCGATTCACGCCATTGCAAGAGACAATGCGGCCAGTAATGGGGCCATCAACACCTGTTAATAGCGCACTCAAGGACAATCACAGGGGCAGTCAGGGACGATCAACTGGCAAGGGACCTTTTGTTTCCAACAGCAGCTCATATTGGGGGCACGGAGGCACACACTCAGCGGGAGTTTGCAGAGATGAGCAAAATACCTGCAGAAATTGCAGAAATGAACGCTGGGGGAAATCGCTGGAAGCTGAAGTTCAGCGAGTTCATGTGGAGCACGTATACAGTTCATACACCAGGACGCCACCGATAATGATGAAAGTGCTCCTCAATGGCATCCCAGTATCAATGGAGCTAGACACAGGGGCCAGCCAGTCCCTGATGGGTATCAAACAGTTCGAAAAGTTGTGGGCGTCCAAGGCCAGGAGGCCAAAATTATCGCCGATTGACGCACAGCTACGGACGTACACAAAGGAAATCATTCCGGTGCTAGGCAGCGCCACGGTAGTCGTGACCCTCAAAGATTCGGAGAACAGGTTGCCACTCTGGGTTGTCCCGGGGGATGGTCCCGCACTACTGGGGAGGAGTTGGCTTGCTGTCTTGAACTGGAAATAGGGCAATGTCAATGCAATTTCCTCTGTGGAGCTAGTATCATGCTCACAGATCCTGGACAAATTTGACTCATTATTTCAACCCGGCATTGGCACTTTCATGGGGGCCAAGGTAGTGATTCACATAAACCCGGACGCCAGACCAGTACACCACAAGGCCAGAGCGGTGCCGTACTTGATGCAGGAAAAGATAGAAGGCGAATTGTACCGCCTGCTGAGGGAAGGCATCATCTCGCCAGTCGAATTCAGTGACTGGGCGAGCCCGATTGTGCTCAAGGCGGATGGGTCGGTCAGGATATGTGGTGATTACAAGGCCACCATCAATCGGGTGTCACTCCAAGACCAGTACCCGCTACCGAGAGCCGAGGACCTCTTTGCGACACTATCCGGTGGCAAACTTTTTTCAAAATTGGACCTGACCTCAGCTTACATGACCCAGGAGCTGGCGAGTGAGTCGAAGAAGCTGACCACCATCACGACACACAAGGGGTTGTTTGAGTACAACAGATGTCCGTTCGGGATTCGCTCGGCCGCCGCAATCTTCCAACGAAATATGGAAAGCCTACTCCAGTCGATTCCAGGGACGGTGGTTTTTCAGGACGACATCCTCATCACGGGTTACGATACTGAAGAACACCTCCACAACCTGGAGGAGGTGCTACACAGACTGGACCGGGTAGGGCTGCGACTGAAAAAGGCGAAGTGCGTCTTCCTAGCTCCAGAGGTAGAATTCCTGGGGATGAGGGTAGCAGCAGACGGGATCAGCCCTACTGCATCCAAGACGGAAGCGATCCAGAGAGCACCCAGACCCCGTAACACGATGGAGCTGCGTTCGTTCCTGGGGCTCCTGAACTATTTTGGTAACTTTCTTCCCAAATTGAGCACGCTGCTAGAGCCACTACACGTGCTCCAATGCAAAGGTTGCGAATGGGTCTGGGGGGACAGCCAGGAAAGGGCTTTTAATAAAGCATGCAATTTGTTATGTTCCAACAATCTGTTAATGCTAATGTCCCATGTAAGAAACTTGTGTTAGCGTGCGATGCGTCATCCTATGGTGTCGGGTGTGTGTTGCAGCATGTCAATGTCAAGGGTCAGTTACAGCCGGTTGCTTATGTCTCCAGAAGTCTGTCCCAGGCAGAAAGGGGCTACGGGATGGTAGAAAAGGAGGTACTAGCATGTGTATATGCGGTAAAGAAAATGCACCAGTACCTGTTTGGCAGGAAATTTGAGCTGGAGACAGATCACAAACCCCTAACGTCCCTTTTGGCCGCCAACAAGGCCATAAATGCAAACGCATTGGCCCACATACAGAGGTGGGCACTCACGCTAGCCGCCTATGACTACACAATTCGGCACAGACCGGCACCAAAAACTGCGCCGATGCACTCAGCAGGCTCCCACTAGCCACCACTGAGGGGGCTACCGAGCATGCTGCTGAGATGGTCATGGCTGTTGAAGCTTTCGGAAGCGAAGGCTCACCCGTGACAGCCCGTCAGATTAAAGTCTGGACAAATAGAGACCCGCTATTGTCTCTAGTCAAGAAATGTGTCCTGAATGGGGACTGGGCAGCCACGTACAGGGCATGCCCTGAGGAATTTAAACCATTTCACAGGCGCAGGGATGAACTCTCAATTCAGGCCGATTGCCTACTATGGGGAAACCGCGTAGTCATGCCCTAGATAGGCAGAGAGGTGTTCATCAGAGAACTCCACAATGAGCACCCGGGCATTGTCATGATGAAGGCAATTGCCAGGTCACACGTTTGGTGGCCAGGGATAGACGCAGATCTGGAACTTTGTGTTCGCAGATGCAACACGTGTGCCCAGCTGGACAATGTGCCCAGGGAAGCCCCCCTTAGCCCCTGGTCCTGGCCTGCCAAGCCATGGTCACGCATCCATGTGGATTACGCAGGTCCTTTCATGGGAAAAATGTTTTTGGTTGTAGTAGACACCTACTCCAAATAGATCGAGTGTGACATTTTAAATTCAAGCACATCCTCTGCCACGGTAGAAAGTCTACGGGCAATGTTCGCCGCCCACGGTCTACCGGACAACTTGGTCAGCGACAATGGCCCGTGCTTCACAAGCACTGGAATTCCAGGACTTCATGGCAGGCAATGGAATTAACCATGTCAGAACTGCACCGTTCAAGCCGGCCTCAAACGGCCAGGCAGAACGAGCAGTGCAGATAATCAAACAGGAGACCCTCAGAATTCAAGGGGGTTCCCTACAAAGAGGCTTATCACTCTTCCTGTTGGCCTACAGATCCCGACCACACTCGTTCACACGTGTTCCACCCGCAGAGCTGCTAATGAAAAGGACGCTCAAAACCCGGTTATCCCTTATACACCCCACCATGAAAGAAATTATCGAGAGCAGGCGCCAGTCACAATATGACTATCATGACAGGAATGCGAGAGGACGATGTATTGATGTAAATGACCCTGTTTTTGTCCTCAACTATGCTGCAGGGCTCAAATGGCTCGCAGGCACTGTGATTGCCAAAGAGGGAAATAGGATTCTGGTAGTTAAACTTACCAATGGACAAATCTGCCGCAAACATGTGGATCAAACAAAAAGGAGGTTCAGCAACCCCATAGAAGAAGCAGAGGAAGAACACGATATAGAGTTCACTCCTCCACAGGTGACCGAACACAGGAACCAAGTGGAAGAGAGCCCAGTCACTTTGGGCAGTCTGGACAGGCCTGAGGCACCGCAAACAGCAGACACTCAGGCCAGCGCCCAACAACCGGAGCCCCAACTCAGGCACTCTACAAGAGAGCGTAAACCACCAGAGAGATTCAACCTGTGATCCCAATAAGACTTCGGGGGGGGAGGTGATGTCATGTATTCAACCAGCATTGTAACCCATGTATAATCTGACCTAAGTTGTACACTGTGAGAACAATGACCACAAGGTGGTGAACTTGTGGGAGACACTCCTAACCTGGACCTTCAGATATAAAAGGGGAAGCTCCACCCACTTCCATCACTTGAGTGCTAAGGAACAAAGGACAGGTCACAGACTAACCTTCTCTCAAGCATGGGCCTCGTGTGCATTTATACTGTATAGTAAGGACCTATCACCATATACTTCTGCCTCCTCAGCCTGAGGCTCTGGTTCGACGTGATCCGTAACATGGTGGTTTGCAGAATTAGCAGGATTTGCAGCTTGCCTGCACATATGTTGGAGGTGTCCCGTTGTTCCACAGCCCTTGCAAACCTTGTATTCCTTAAAGCGGCATGAATGGAAACGATGATCACCCCTGCAGCGCCAACAAGGTGTTAATGGTCTTGCATTCATCACCCTTGATGGTGGACTCTGAGACGTCGTGCAGCTGCAGATATGTGAGGCCTGCCCTGTACGTTACGATTCGAAAACAACATTACTTTGTTCACAGTACTTGCAGCAGCACTCGTGTGCTGAGAGATTTGCTTTGTATTGTTACTGGTGGTGATGAATGCCTGGGCTATCGCTATGGCTTTACTCAAGGTTGGGGTCTCTACAGTCAAAAGTTTGCAAAGTATTACTTCATGGCCAATGGCAAGTACAAATAAGTCCCTGAGCATGTGCTCCAAGTGTCCTTCAAATTCGCAATGTCCTGCAAGGTGCCTTAACTCGGCGACGTAGCTCGCCACTTCCTGGTCTTCAGACCTCTTGTACATGTAGAATCTTTACCTCGCCATCAGAATGCTTTCCTTCGGGTTTAGATGCTCCCGGACGAGTGTGCACAAATCATCATACGACTTCTCTGTGGGTTTCGCTGGAGCAAGCAGATTTTTCATGAGGCTATACATTGGTACCCCTGCAAATGGTGAGGAGGATCGCCTTTCGTTTGTCAGCGTTCGCTTCTCTGTCCAGCTCATTGGTCACGAAGTATTGGTCAAGTTGCTCCACGAAGGTTTCCCAATCATCTCCCTCTGAAAATTTCTCCAGGATGCCCAATGTTCTTTGCATCGGTGCGGTGGGGTTAGTCATCTGTTTCTCGTCGCCAGTTGTTATGTATTGAATAAAGAATCTGACCAGATGCTGTGAGCTCAAAATAAGGTGTGACCGTAGTTCTTTATTACAGGTCTCCAGGATGCCTCTCCAGCCTGTGAGGCCTCCTTATGTACAGGTGCTCCCAAGGGATTGTGGAATCCCTTGAGACTCCAGGGGATGAACCTTCTGGTTTTTAAACAAGATATTTACAGGCTTACATATATAATAGCAATGGCACGTGGTTCCATGCAAGGAAGCCAATTGGGGTAAAAGTAGTAAGGCCATTTTAAAGGAGGCCAGCAACCCGCCATTTTTGAATGAACTGCTTGAAATTGGTAACCAATGTAAAAGTCCAGCTATAACGAGCAAAATGTTGTTGAGCGATGTCGGGTGCAAATTGCAATCAGCCAATGTAGCGGGCGAATACCTAACGGTCATATACAGGTCCAGCGGGCTACCCAATGCTGCAGCCTGCTTCCCCAGCACCAGACGATGTATCATAAAGTGTCCCCACAGCTGACAGAAGTAGACAAGCCGCAGAGTAAACGATCCCCGGAGAGCAGAGGCACCGGTAGCGATACCCTGCCTCAGATCGGTTTAACATTCTGAAATGGGAGGGAGAACAGCCAGTTGTCGTGGTGCACATTGGTACCAACGACATAGGTAAAAAAAGGGATGAGGTCCTACGAAAAGAATTTAAGGAGCTAGGAGCTAAATTAAAAAGTAGGACCTCAAAAGTAGTAATCTCGGGATTGCTACCAGTGCCACGTGCTAGTCAGAGTAGGAATCGCAGGATAGCGCAGATGAATACATGGCTTGAGCAGTGGTGCAGCAGGGAGGGATTCAAATTCTTGGGGCATTGGAACCGGTTCTGGGGGAGGTGGGACCAGTACAAACCGGACGGTCTGCACCTGGGCAGGTCCGGAACCAATGTCCTAGGGGGAGTGTTTGCTAGTGCTGTTGGGGAGGAGTTAAACTAATATGGCAGGGGGATGGGAACCTATACAGGGAGACAGAGGGAGACAAAAAGGAGGCAAAAGCAAAAGACAGAAAGGAGATGAGGAAAAGTGGAGGGCAGAGAAACCTAAGGCAAAGAACAAAAAGGGCCACTGTACAGCAAAATTCTAAAAGGACAAAGGGTGTTAAAAAAGCAAGCCTGAAGGCTTTGTGTCTTAATGCAAGGAGTATCCGCAATAAGGTGGATGAATTAATTGTGCAAATAGATGTTAACAAATATGATGTGATTGGGATTACGGAGACGTGGCTCCAGGATGATCAGGGCTGGGAACTCAACATCCAGGGGTATTCAACATTCAGGAAGGATAGAATAAAAGGAAAAGGAGGTGGGGTAGCATTGCTGGTTAAAGAGGAGATTAATGCAATAGTTAGGAAAGACATTAGCTTGGATGATGTGGAATCTATATGGGTAGAGCTGCAGAACACTAAAGGGCAAAAATCGTTAGTGGGAGTTGTGTACAGACCTCCAAACAGTAGTAGTGATGTTGGGGAGGGCATCAAACAGGAAATTAGGAGTGCATGCAATAAAGGTGCAGCAGTTATAATGGGTGACTTTAATATGCACATAGATTGGGCTAGCCAAACTGGAAGCAATACGGTGGAGGAGGATTTCCTGGAATGCATAAGGGATGGTTTTCTAGACCAATATGTCGAGGAACCAACTAGGGGGGAGGCCATCTTAGACTGGGTGTTGTGTAATGAGAGAGGATTAATTAGCAATCTCATTGTGCGAGGCCCCTTGGGGAAGAGTGACCATAATATGGTGGAATTCTGCATTAGGATGGAGAATGAAACAGTTAATTCAGAGACCATGGTCCAGAACTTAAAGAAGGGTAACTTTGAAGGTATGAGGCATGAATTGGCTAAGATAGATTGGCTAATGATACTTAAGGGGTTGACTGTGGATGGGCAATGGCAGACATTTAGAGAACGCATGGATGAATTACAACAATTGTACATTCCTGTCTGGCGTAAAAATAAAAAAGGGAAGGTGGCTCAACCGTGGCTATCTAGGGAAATCAGGGATAGTATTAAAGCCAAGGAAATGGCATACAAATTGGCCAGAAATAGCAGCGAACCTGGGGACTGGGAGAAATTTAGAACTCAGCAGAGGAGGACAAAGGGTTTGATTAGGGCAGGGAAAATGGAGTACGAGAAGAAGCTTGCAGGGAACATTAAGGCGGATTGCAAAAGTTTCTATAGGTATGTAAAGAGAAAAAGGTTAGTAAAGACAAACGTAGGTCCCCTGCAGTCAGAATCAGGGGAAGTCATAACGGGGAACAAAGAAATGGCAGACCAATTGAACAAGTACTTTGGTTCAGTATTCACTAAGGAGGACACAAACAACCTTCCGGATATAAAAGTGGTCAGAGGGTCTATTAAGGAGGAGGAACTGAGGGAAATCTTTATTAGTCGGGAAATTGTGTTGGGGAAATTGATGGGATTGAAGGCCGATAAATCCCCAGGGCCTGATGGACTGCATCCCAGAGTACTTAAGGAGGTGGCCTTGGAAATAGCGGATGCATTGACAGTCATTTTCCAACATTCCATTGACTCTGGATCAGTTCCTATCGAGTGGAGGGTAGCCAATGTAACCCCACTTTTTAAAAAAGGAGGGAGAGAGAAAGCAGGAAATTATAGACCGGTCAGCCTGACCTCAGTAGTGGGTAAAATGATGGAATCAATTATTAAGGATGTCATAGCAGCGCATTTGGAAAATGGTGACATGATAGGTCCAAGTCAGCATGGATTTGTGAAAGGGAGATCATGCTTGACAAATCTTCTGGAATTTTTTGAGGATGTTTCCAATAAAGTGGACAAAGGAGTACCAGTTGATGTGGTATATTTGGACTTTCAGAAGGCTTTCGACAAGGTCCCACACAGGAGATTAATGTGCAAAGTTAAAGCACATGGGATTGGGGGTAGTGTGCTGACGTGGATTGAGAACTGGTTGTCAGACAGGAAGCAAAGAGTAGGAGTAAATGGGTACTTTTCGGAATGGCAGGCAGTGACTAGTGGGGTACCGCAGGGTTCTGTGCTGGGGCCCCAGCTGTTTACATTGTACATTAATGATTTAGACGAGGGGATTAAATGTAGTATCTCCAAATTTGCGGATGACACTAAGTTGGGTGGCAGTGTGAGCTGCGAGGAGGATGCTATGAGGCTACAGAGTGACTTGGATAGGTTAGGTGAGTGGGCAAATGCGTGGCAGATGAAGTATAATGTGGATAAATGTGAGGTTATCCACTTTGGTGGTAAAAACAGAGAGACAGACTATTATCTGAATGGTGACAGATTAGGAAAAGGGAAGGTGCAACGAGACCTGGGTGTCATGGTACATCAGTCATTGAAGGTTGGCATGCAGGTACAGCAGGCGGTTAAGAAAGCAAATGGCATGTTGGCCTTCATAGCGAGGGGATTTGAGTACAGGGGCAGGGAGGTGTTGCTACAGTTGTACAGGGCCTTGGTGAGGCCACACCTGGAGTATTGTGTACAGTTTTGGTCTCCTAACTTGAGGAAGGACATACTTGCTATTGAGGGAGTGCAGCGAAGATTCACCAGACTGATTCCCGGGATGGTGGGACTGACCTATCAAGAAAGACTGGATCAACTGGGCTTGTATTCACTGGAGTTCAGAAGAGTGAGAGGGGACCTCATAGAAACGTTTAAAATTCTGACGGGTTTGGACAGGTTGGATGCAGGAAGAATGTTCCCAATGTTGGGGAAGTCCAGAACCAGGGGTCACAGTCTAAGGATAAGGGGTAAGCCATTTAGGACCGAGATAAGGAGAAACTTCTTCACCCAGAGAGTGATGAACCTGTGGAATTCTCTACCACAGGAAGTAGTTGAGGCCAATTCACTAAATATATTCAAAAGGGAGTTAGATGAAGTCCTTACTACTCGGGGGATCAAGGGGTATGGCGTGAAAGCAGGAAGTGGGTACTGAAGTTTCATGTTCAGCCATGAACTCGTTGAATGGCGGTGCAGGCTAGAAGGGCTGAATGGCCTGCTCCTGCACCTATTTTCTATGTTTCTATGTTTCTATGTTAACATTGCAGGCACCCGATGGCATGAACCGCCACAGGCCAGAAACAGTAACCTGCGCCTATGCTCACAGTCGGCTACCGTCGCCCACCGCCCGGGTGGAAAAGGCGCAGCCCACAAACCCACTCGCCACCACGGCAATGCCCAAGAGCGAAGGGTCACCAGCAACGTCTCCTCCGAATGGGACCTGGACCAGCCAGGATCTGAAACTAGAGAATGCTCACAACGATGCCCTCAAGGAAAGCGAGTCAGCAGTCCCCTGCGAACTGCTAGATGAGACAAGGCTGTCCCACCGTCGCTTAGACGAAACGCTCACTCACTCAGACCGCTTCCCAGGGAGCAGCAGTGACACTGTGCAAATGAAAAGGACAGGGAGGTCACAGACACATCAGCTATCTTTGGGCCTGCCCGACACTAGGAGTAACGGCAAGAGCCCTGAGCTCTGGCAACTCGAGCAAAATGAGCACACCTTGCCCACAGATCCACTAGCATGGGGCCACCACCAGACGACCCGGATCTCATCCTGCCGTGCTGGAACTAGACTGTCCTTGTGTACCTGTACTGATATACCTGTACTGATCATGTAAATGTACCACACAGAAAGAAACGCAACTGTAATCCACCCAACAAATGTACCCATATAATCCACCCAACAAATGTACCCATATGATGAACTTGAATGCAACTTGAATGTAATGGGCCATTAGCATGATCTCTGTGTGGGGGGGAGAATGGAGTAGTCATGGACTCACAACCAGAAACCACAGGGACCTCCACTGGCAACAAATCTCACTACCAACTCACCCAAGCTAGAAGTGACCCTCCAATGGTCAACCAGGAAGAGCAAAGCCCAGGTCACCATCAATGTACGAGTCGATTTGCATTAAAGACTTGGGGGAAGTGCTGTCATGTATGTAGACCATGTATACTAACTGTATAGTCACATAAGGTGTGCCACCAGAGGGCACTGCGGTGGGAGACCTGAGGGTCACCTGCATAGGTGTGCAGGGACCAATATAAAAGGCTACCCACCATGTTTGTGCCTCACTCTGGAGTTACAATAAATGAGATTAAGGTCACAACAGCTCAAGTACAATACTAGACCTCGTGAAGTCATTCATAAGAGTATTAAAGACATAACAATGATGATGATGGGGACTCAACAATGGAAGTGTTGAAGGTCAGGAAACGCGGTTGGGCCTTTTCTTCTCGTTGCAGATGGTCATTGCCTGGCACTTTTCCAGCCCAACCATGGATGCTATCCAGGTCATGCTGTAGAATGGTATGCATTGCTTCATTATCGGAGGAGCTGTGAACACAGATGAACACTGTTGAATCATCAATGAACAGCCCCACACTTGGCTTTATGATGGAGGGAAGGTCATTGATGAAGTAGCTGAAAATGGTTGGACCTAGGACACTGACCTGAGGATCCTCTGCAATGATGTCCTGGGGCTGAGATGATTGGCCTCCAACAACCACAATCATCTTCCTTTGTCTCAAGTATGTTTCCAGTCAATGAAAGGTTTTTCCACTGACCTTCACTCACCTCTGTTTTGCTGGGGTTCCTTGGTGCCACACTCAAGCGAATGTTGCCTTGATGTCAACAACAGCTACTCTCTCCTCTCGCATTCAGTCTCTTGTGTCCACGCCTGGATCAAGGCTGTGAGGAGGTGTTGAGCTGAGTTTCACATGAAATTATGAACATGTTTGTTGCTAATATTACGGTACAGTTGTTGAAACACTACTGCATTGCCAAAGAGCTCATGATTAGTCTGAAAATGTGAGATTTGATACTGGTCGCTAGGGACCACAATAATATTATGTGTTGTAAAGATTGTAATAATATGCAAATTTCTTAAATTATTAACGAAGTAACTGTGAGCTCTCTCTGCCTCAAGGCTTTGCTCTCAAAACGTTGAGACGAGGAAACTCAAAATAACTGCTTTCAGTTTTGTTTCTGCTTCTTTGTTTTTTGCAGGGGGAAAATGATTGGTAAATTGTTCTCGTGCTTTCCACCTAGACAAATTTCAGAAGTGGGTAATTGCAAGTAATGGAATCAGCCTCTAAATCCCACATTTCCAAGAGAACCGCTTATGTTGAATTCAAATAAAACTTCATTGCTCCTTTTAAACAATGGTAGAATTGTATATTATGTATTATGTTATATCGGTTCTGCTCTTGAAGTTAACTCGATTATTATTAGTATTAATAACAGAGCACATCATCATACTATTTTTTAAATTCTAATTTCCACCCTTCCCTCACTTTCACATGGTCCCTCTTCGACTCTTCCCTTCCCTTCCTCGACTTCTCTGTCTCCATTTCTGGGCAAAGTCTATTGACAAACATTCACTACAAGCCGACTGACTCCCTCAGCTACCTGGACTACACTTCCTCCCACCCTGCTTCCTGTAAGGACTCCATTCCGTTCTCCCAGTTTTTCCATCTCCGTCACATCTGTCCTGACGACGCCACCTTTCACACTAGTGCTTCTGATAGGTCTTCCTTTTTCTTCAACCGAGGATTTCTCTCCACTGTGGTTGACATGGCCTTGACCGTGTCCGTTCTATTTCCGCACTTCTGCTCTCATCCCTTCCCCAACCTCCCAGAACCACAATAGAGTTCCTCTTGTCCTCAACTTTCACCCCACCAGCTTCCACGTTCAATGGATCACCCTCTGCTATTTCCGCCTCCTCCAGCGTGATCCCACCACCAATCACATCTTCCCCTCCCCTCCCCTCTCAGCATTCCGAAGGGACCACTCCCTCCACAACATCCTGGTCCACTCCTCAATCACCCCAACATCCCCGCCCTTTCCCACGGCACTTTCTCGTGCAAGCGCAGGAGATGCAACACCTGCCCTTTTACTCCCACCCTTCCTACTGCCCAGGGTGCAAGCACTTCTTCCAGGTAAATCAGCGATTTACTTGGTACTTCTTTCAATTTATTATACTGTATTCACTGCTCATGATGTGGTCTCCTCTACATTGAGGAGACCAAACGCAGATTGGGTGATCGCTTTACAGAACACCTCCATTCAGTCCATAAACATGACCCCAAGCTTCCGATCGCCTGTCACTTTAATTCTCCATTCCACTCCCACTCTGATCTCTCCATCCTCGGCCTCCTACACTGTTCCAACAAAGCTCAACACAAGCTCAAGGAACAGCACCTCATTTAGGCACTTTACAGCCTTCTGGACTCAACATCGAGTTCAACAATTTCAGACCATAGCCTCTACCCATATTTGTTTCTCTCTTTACCATGACAGCTGTTGATGATTCTGCAATTTCCATTTACACCTTATTTAGACTCAATTTTTGTTTCTTAACTTGCCCCCCATTACCAACTCCTTTTGCCTTGCACCATCCCTTTTGTCTTTTCTGCCTTCCCATCATCATAGGCAGTCCCTCGGAATTGAGAACAACTTGCTTCCACTCTTAAAATGAGTTCTTAGGTGGCTGAACAGTCCAATATGAGAACCACAGTCTCTGTCACAGGTGGGACAGATAGTCGTTGAGGGAAGGGGTGGGTGGGACTGGTTTGCCGCACGTTCTTTCCGCTGCCTGCACTTGATTTCTGCATGCTCTCGGCGACGAGACTCGAGGTGCTCAGCGCCCATCCGGATGCACTTCCTCCACTTAGGGCGGTCTTTGGCCAGGGATTCCCAGGTATCAGTGGGGATGTTGCACTTTATCAGGGAGGCTTTGAGGGTGTCCTTGTAATGTTTCCTCGGCCCACCTTTGGCTTATTTGCCGCGAAGGTGTTCCGAGTAAAGCGCTTGCTTTGGGAGTCTCGTGTCTAGCATGCGAACAATGTGGTCTGCCCAGCAGAGCTGATCAAGTGTGGTCAGTGCTTCAATGCTGGGGATCTTGGCCTGGTCGAGGACGCTAATGTTGGTGCGTTTGTCCTCCCAGGGGATTTGTAGAATCTTGCGGAGACATCGTTGGTGGTATTTCTCCAGTGACTTGAGATGTCTACTGTACATGGTCCATACAGGAGGGCGGGTATTACTACAGCCCTGTAGACCATGAGCTTGGTGGCAGATTTGAGGGCCTGATCTTCAAACACTCTTTTACTCAGGTAGCAAAAGACTGCACTGGCGCACTGGAGGCGGTGTTGAATCTCGCCGTCAATGTCTGCTCTTGTTGCTAAGAGGCTCCCAAGGTATGGGAAATGGTCCACGTTGTCCAGGACCGTGCCGTGCATCTTGATCACTGGGGGGGCAGTGCTGTGCGGCGAAGACAGGCTGGTGGAGGACCTTTGTCTTACCGATGTTTAGCGTAAGGTCCATGCTTTTGTACGCCTCAGTAAATACGTTGACTATGTCCTGGAGTTCAGCCTCTGTATGTACGTAGACGCAGACGTCATCTGCGTACTGTAGCTCGACGACAGAGGTTGGAATGGTCTTGGATCTGGTCTGGAGATGGCGAACGTTGATCGGGTTCCCACTGGTTCTGTAGTTTAGTTCCACTCCAGCGGGGAGCTTGTTGACTGTGAGGTGGAGTATGGCAGCGAGTAAGATTGAGAAGAGGGTTGGGGCGATGACGCAGCCCTGTTTGACCCCGGTCCGGATGTGTATTCGGTCTGTAATGGATCCGTTGGTAAGGATCACATAGAAATATAGAAACATAGAAAATAGGTGCAGGAGTAGGCCATTCGGCCCTTCGAGCCTGCACCGCCATTCAATAAGATCATGGCTGATCATTCCTTCAGTACCCCGTTCCTGCTTTCTCTCCATACCCCTTGATCCCCTTAACCGTAAGAGCCATATCTAACTCCCTCTTGAATATATCCAGTGAACTGGCATCAACAACTCTCTGCGGCAGGGAATTCCACAGGTTAAAAACTCTCCGAGTGAAGAAGTTTCTCCTCATCTCAGTTCTAAATGGCCTACCCCTTATCCTAAGACTATGTCCCCTGGTTCTGGACTTCTCCAACATCAGGAACATTCTTCCCGCATCTAACCTGTCCAGTCCTGTCAGAATCTTGTTTCTATGAGATCCCCTCTCATCCTTCTAAACTCCAGTGAATAAAGGCCCAGTTGATCCAGTCTCTCCTCATATGACAGCCCAGCCATCCCTGGAATCAGTATGGTGAACCTTCGCTGCACTCCCTCAATAGCAAGAACGTCCTTCCTCAGACAAGGAGACCAAAACTGAACACAATATTCCAGGTGGGGCCTCACTAAGGCCCTGTACAACTGTAGTAAGACCTTCCTGCTTCTATATTCAAATCCCCTAGCTATGAAGGCCAACATACCATTTGCCTTCTTTACCGCCTGCTGTACCTGCGTGCCCACTTTCAGTGATTGATGAACCATGACACCCAGCTCTCATTGCACCTCCCCTTTTCCTCGTCTGCTGCCATTCAGATAATATTCTGCCTTCGTGTTTTTGCCCCCAAAATGGATAGCCTCACATTTATCCACATTATACTGCATCTGCCATGCATTTGCCCACTCACCTAACCTGTCCAAGTCACCCTGCAGCCTCTTAGCGTCCTCCTCACAGCTCACACTGCCACCCAGCTTAGTGTCATCTGCAAACTTGGAGATATTACACTCTATCCCTTCATCCAAATCGTTAATATATATTGTAAAGAGCTGGGGTCCCAGCACTGAGCCCTGCGGCACTCCACTAGTCACTGCCTGCCATTCTGAAAATGACCCGTTTATCCCGACTCTCTGCTTCCTGTCTGCCAACCAGTTCCCATATTACCCCCAATGCCATGTGCTTTGATTTTGCATAACAATCTCTTGTGCGGGACCTTGTCAAAAGCCTTCTGAAAGTCCAAATACACCACATCCACTGTTCTCCCTTGTCCACTCTGCTAGTTACATCCTCAAAAAATTCCAGAAGATTCGTTAATAATGATTTCCCTTTCATAAATCCATGCTGACTTGGTCCGATCCTGTCATCGCTTTCCAAATGCGTAGCTATTTCATCCTTTATGATCGATTCCAACATTTTCCCCACTACTGATGTCAAGCTAACCGATCTATAATTACCCGTTTTCTCTCCCCCTCCTTTTTAAAAAAGTGGTGTTACATTAGCTACCCTCCAGTCCATGGGAACTGATCCAGAATCGATAGACTGTTGGAAAATGATCACCAATACATCCACGATTTCTAGGGCCACTTCCTTGAGCACTCTGGGATGCAGACTATCAGGACCCGGGGATTTATCGGCCTTCAATCCCATCAATTTCCCTAACACAATTTCCCGCCTAATAAGGATATCCTTCAGTTCCTCCTTCTCACTAGACCTACTGTCCCCTAGTACCTTCGGAAGGTTATTTGTGTCTTCCTTCGTGAAGACAGAACAAAGTATTTGTTCAATTGGTCTGCCATTTCTTTGTTCCCCATTATAAAGTCACCTGAATCCGACTGGAAGGGACCTACGTTTGTCTTTACTAATCTTTTTCTCTTTACATATTTATAGAAGCTTTTGCAATCAGTTTTTATATTCCCTACAAGCTTCCTCTCATACTCTATTTTCCCCCTCTTAATTAAACCCTTAGTCCTCCTCTGTTGAATTCTAAATTTCTCCCAGTCCTCAGGTTTGTTGCTTTTTCTAGCCAATTTATATGCCTCTTCCTTGGTTTTAACACTATCCTTAATTTCCTTTGTTAGCCACGGTTGATCGACCTTCCCAGTTTTATTTTTTCTCCAGTCAGGGATATACATTTGCTGAAGTTCATTCATGTGATCTTTAAATGTTTGCCATTGCTTATCCACCATCAACCCTTTGAGTATCGTTTGCCAGTCTATTCTAGCCAATTCACGCCTCATACCGTTGAAGTTACCTTTCCTTAAGTTCAGGACCCTAGTTTCCGAATTAACTGTGTCACTCTCCATCTTAATAAGGAACTCTACCATATATGGTCACTTTTCCCCAAGGGGTCTCGCACAACAAGATTGCTAATTAGTCCCTTCTCATTACATATCACCCAGTCTAGGATGGCCAACTCCCTGGTTGGTTCCTCTACATATTGGTCTAGAAAACCATCCCTAATACACTCCAGGAAATCCTCCTCCACCGCATTGCTACCAATTAGATTAGCCCAATCAATGTGTAGATTAAAGTCGCCCATGATTACTGCTGTACCTTTATTGCACACAACCCTTATTTCATGTTTGATGCTGTCCCCAACCTCACTACTACTATTTGGTGGTCTGTACACAACTCCCACTAGCGTTTTCTGCCCTTTGGAATTCCGCAGCTCCACCCATACCAATTCCACATCATCCAGGCTAATGTCCTTCCTTATAATTGCATTGATTTCATCTTTAACCAGCAACGCCACCCCGCCTCCTTTTCCTTTCTGTCTATCCTTCCTAAATGCTGAATACCCTTGGATGTTGAGTTCCCAGCCTTGATCCCCCTGGAGCCATGTCTCCGTGATGCCAATCACATCGTATCCGTTAACTGCTATCTGCGCAGTTAATTCATCTACCTTATTCAGAATACTCCTCGCATTGAGGCACAGAGCCTTCAGGCTTGTTTTTTTAACACACTTTGTCCCTTTAGAATTTTCCTGTAATGTGGCCCTTTTTGTTTTTTGCCTTGGGTTTCTCTGCCCTCCACTTTTACTATTCTACTTTCTATCTTTTGCTTCTGACTCCATTTTATTTCCCTCTGTCTCCCTGCATCGGTTCCCATCCCCCTGCCATATTAGTTTAACTCCTCCCCAACAGCACTAGCAAACACTCCCCCTAGGACATTGGTTCTGGTCCTGCCCAGGTGCAGACCGTCCAGTTTGTACTGGTCCCACCTCCCCCAGAACTGGTTCCAATGTCCCAGGAATTTGAATCCCTCCCTTCTGCACTACTCCTCAAGCCACATATTCATCTGAGCTATCCTGCAATTCCTAATCTGACTAGCACGTGGCACTGGTAGCAATCCTGAGATTACTACTTTTGAAGTCCTACTTTTTAATTTAGCTCCTAGCTCCCTAAATTCGCCTCGTAGGACCTCATCCCATTTTTTACCTATGTCATTGGTACCTATATGCACCACGACAACTGGCTGTTCACCCTCCCTTTTCAGAATATCCTGCACCCGTTCCGAGACATCCTTGACCCTTGCACCAGGGAGGCAACATACCATCCTGGAGTCTCGGTTGTGGCCGCAGAAACGCCTATCTATTCCCCTTACAATTGAATCCCCAATCACTATTGCTCTCCCACTCTTTTTCCTGCCCTCCTGTGCAGCAGAGCCAGCCACGGTGCCATGAACTTGGCTGCTGCTGCTCCCCCCTGATGAATCATCCCCCTCAACAGTACTCAAAGCGGTATATCTGTTTTGCAGAGGGATGACTGCAGGAGATCCCTGCACTACCTTCCTTGCACTGCTCTTCCTGTTGGTCTTCCATTCCCTATCTGGCTGTGTACCCTTGACCTGCGGTATGACCAACTCACTAAACGTGCTATTCACGTCATTCTCAGCATCGTGCATGCTCCAGAGTGAATCCACCCGCAGCTCCAGTTCCGCAACGCGGTTCGTCAGGAGCTGGAGGCAGATACACGTCCCGCACATGTAGTCGGCAGGGACACCAGCGGCGTCCCTGATTTCCCACATAGTACAGGAGGAGCATAACACGTGTCCGAGCTCTTCTGCCATGACTTAACCCTTAGATACACTTAAATTGGTAACAACAATGTTAAATGTTACTTACTGATAAAGAAAAGAAAAAGAACAACTACTTACCAATCACCAGCCAATCACTTACCCCCTTGGCTGTGACGTCACCTTTCAATTTCTTTCTACTTCTTTTTTTGCCTTCTCCCTGTAGCTGCACAAGCTGGGCCTTTATAGGCCTCTGCCGACCCCCGGACTCACGCCTCAGTGACCACGAACTCCCGCTGCCTCTCGCGGCCTTTATAGGCCTCTGCCGATCCCCGGACTCACGCCTCAGCGACCACGAACTCCCGCTGCCTCTCGCGGCCTTTATAGGCCTCTGCCGATCCCCGGACTCACGCCTCAGCGACCACGAACTCCCGCTGCCTCTCGCGGCCTTTATAGGTCTCTGCCGACCCCCGGACTCACGCCTCAGCGACCACGAACTCCCGCTGCCTCTCGCGGCCTTTATAGGCCTCTGCCGACCCCCGGACTCACGCCTCAGCGACCACGAACTCCCGCTGCCTCTCGCGGCCTTTATAGGCCTCTGCCGATCCCCGGACTCACGCCTCAGCGACCACGAACTCCCGCTGCCTCTCGCGGCCTTTATAGGCCTCTGCCGACCCCCGGACTCATGCCTCAGCGACCACGAACTCCCGCTGCCTCTCGCGGCCTTTATAGGCCTCTGCCGACCCCCGGACTCACGCCTCAGCGACCACGAACTCCCGCTGCCTTTATAGGTCTCTGCCGATCCCCGGACTCACGCCTCAGCGACCACGAACTCCCGCTGCCTCTCGCGGCCTTTATAGGTCTCTGCCGACCCCCGGACTCATGCCTCAGCGACCACGAACTCCCGCTGCCTCTCGCGGCCTTTATAGGTCTCTGCCGATCCCCGGACTCACGCCTCAGCGACCACGAACCCCCGCTGCCTCTCATGGTCTTTATAGGCCTCTGCCGATCCCCGGACTCACGCCTCAGCGACCACGAACTCCCGCTGCCTCTCGCGGCCTTTATAGGCCTCTGCCGACCCCCGGACTCACGCCTCAGCGACCACGAACTCCCGCTGCCTCTTGCGGCCGTTATAGGCCTCTGCTGACCCCCGGACTCACGCCTCAGCGACCACGAACTCCCGCTGCCTCTCGCGGCCTTTATAGGCCTCTGCCGATCCCCGGACTCACGCCTCAGCGACCACGAACTCCCGCTGCCTCTCGCGGCCTTTATAAGCCTCTGCCGACCCCCGGACTCACGCCTCAGCGACCACGAACTCCCGCGGCCTTTATAGGTCTCTGCCGATCCCCGGACTCACGCCTCAGCGACCACGAACTCCCGCTGCCTCTCGCGGCCTTTATAGGTCTCTGCCGACCCCCGGACTCACGCCTCAGCGACCACGAACTCCCGCTGCCTCTCGCGGCCTTTATAGGTCTCTGCCGATCCCCGGACTCACGCCTCAGCGACCACGAACTCCCGCTGCCTCTCGCGGCCTTTATAGGTCTCTGCCGATCCCCGGACTCACGCCTCAGCGACCACGAACTCCCGCTGCCTCTCGCGGCCTTTATAGGTCTCTGCCGACCCCCGGACTCACGCCTCAGCGACCACGAACTCCCGCTGCCTCTCATGGTCTTTATAGGCCTCTGCCGATCCCCGGACTCACGCCTCAGCGAACACGAACTCCCGCTGCCTCTCACGGCCTTTATAGGTCTCTGCCGATCCCCGGACTCACGCCTCAGCGACCACGAACTCCCGCTGCCTTTATAGGTCTCTGCCGATCCCCGGACTCATGCCTCAGCGACCACGAACTCCCGCTGCCTCTCGCGGCCTTTATAGGTCTCTGCCGACCCCCGGACTCACGCCTCAGCGACCACGAACTCCCGCTGCCTCTCGCGGCCTTTATAGGTCTCTGCCGACCCCCGGACTCACGCCTCAGCGACCACGAACTCCCGCTGCCTCTCGCGGCCTTTATAGGTCTCTGCCGATCCCCGGACTCACGCCTCAGCGACCACGAACTCCCGCTGCCTCTTGCGACCTTTATAGGCCTCTGCCGACCCCCGGACTCACGCCTCAGCGACCACGAACTCCCGCTGCCTTTATAGGTCTCTGCCGATCCCCGGACTCATGCCTCAGCGACCACGAACTCCCGCTGCCTCTCGCGGCCTTTATAGGTCTCTGCCGACCCCCGGACTCACGCCTCAGCGACCACGAACTCCCGCTGCCTCTCGCGGCCTTTATAGGTCTCTGCCGATCCCCGGACTCACGCCTCAGCGACCACGAACTCCCGCTGCCTCTCATGGTCTTCATAGGCCTCTGCCGATCCCCGGACTCACGCCTCAGCGAACACGAACTCCCGCTGCCTCTCGCGGCCTTTATAGGTCTCTGCCGATCTCCGGACTCACGCCTCAGCGACCACGAACTCCCGCTGCCTCTCGCGGCCTTTATAGGTCTCTGCCGATCCCCGGACTCATGCCTCAGCGACCACGAACTCCCGCTGCCTCTCGCGGCCTTTATAGGTCTCTGCCGACCCCCGGACTCACGCCTCAGCGACCACGAACTCCCGCTGCCTCTCGCGGCCTTTATAGGTCTCTGCCGATCCCCGGACTCACGCCTCAGTGACCACGAACTCCCGCTGCCTCTCATGGTCTTTATAGGCCTCTGCCGATCCCTGGACTCACGCCTCAGCGACCACGAACTCCCGTTGCCTCTCGCGGCCTTTATATACCTCTGCCGACCCCCGGACTCACGCCTCAGCGACCACGAACTCCCGCTGCCTCTCACGGCCTTTATAGGCCTCTGCCGATCCCCGGACTCACACCTCAGCGACCTGCATGTCGTCGTGGAGCAGGCGGAGGATGGTGACGACTTTTGGGGCATCCGAGACGGAGGAGGACGCTCCATAGACCCTCGCGGTTGACAGTGTCACAGGCCTTTGTAAAGTCGAAGAAGGTCCACCCTATCACTGACCTTCCCCTTTCTTCTTTAGTATCCTCCCATCCTTTCCCTGCCCCTACACTTCTTTAACAACCTATTACATCGCTAATTTTTTCCAGTTCTGACGAAAGGTCATCTGAAACATTAACTCTGTTTCTCTCTCCACAGATGCTGCCTGACCTGCTGAGTGTTTCCAGCATTTTCTGTTTTTACACTATTTTTTAAGTATTTAAGTAAAAGGCTTAACTTTTGTTCTTTCAATAGTGGGGATGGCCAATGCACCATATTTACAAAATAATTACCAACGAACTACTCTCATAGATAACCAAGAGCTGTGCTTTCCATTCTAGTGTGTTTAAAAGATATTCTGAGGTGAAATTCAACGTCCTCATAATGTAACTCTTTTGAGCCTTGTGTCATTCTGATGAAGCTGTGCCAATATATCGACGCGGGAGTCGAGAGAGGCAGCGGCCTATAAAAGGCTCAGCAGTCCGGGGAGCGTCGAGAAAGGCAGCGGCCTATAAAAGGCTCAGCAGTCCGGGGAGCGTCGAGAGAGGCGGGAGTCGAGAGAGGCAGCGGCCTATAAAAGGCTCAGCAGTCCGGGGAGCGTCGAGAGAGGCGGGAGTCGAGAGAGGCAGCGACCTATAAAAGGCTCAGCAGTCCGGGGAGCGTCGAGAGAGGCGGGAGTCGAGAGAGGCAGCGACCTATAAAAGGCTCAGCAGTCCGGGGAGCGTCGAGAGAGGCGGGAGTCGAGAGAGGCGTGACTTGTGCAGCTCCAGCTGAGAGAAGTCAAAAAAGAAGTAGAAAGAAATCAAAAGGTGACGTCACAGCCAACGTGGTAAGTGATTGGCTGCTGATTGGTGAATAGTTTTTCTTTTTCTTTATTAGTCAGTAACTTTTAACATTGTTGTCGGCAATTTAAGTGTATCTAAGGGTTAAGTCATGGCAGGACAGCTCGGTCATGTGATATGCTCCTCCTGTACCATGTGGGAACACGGGGACAACACCAGTGTCCCTGACGACTACATGTGCGGGAAGTGTGTCCACCTCCGGCTCCTGGCGGTCCGCGTTGCGGAGTTGGAGCTGAGGGTGGATTCACTCTGGAGCATCCACGATGCTGAGAATGACGTGAGTATCACGTGTAGCGAGTTGGTCTTACCGCAGGAGAAGGGTCCACAGCCAGCGAGGGAATGGAAGACCAGCAGGAAGAGTAGTGCAAGGAAGGTAGTGCAGGGGTCCCCTGTGGTCATCCCCCTGCAAAACAGATACACTGCTTTGAGTGCTGTTGAGGGGGATGACTCATCAGGAGAGGGCAGCAGCAGCCAAGTTCATGGCACCGTGGCTGGCTCTGTTGCACAGGAGGGCAGGAAAAAGAGTGGGCGAGCGATAGTGATAGGGGATTCAATTGTAAGGGGAATAGATAGGCGTTTCTGTGGCCGCATCCGAGACTCCAGGATGGTATGTTGCCTCCCTGGTGCAAGGGTCAAGGATGTCTCGGAGCGGGTGCAGGACATTCTAAAAAGGGAGGGAGAACAGCCAGTTGTCGTGGTGCACGTTGATACCAATGACATAGGTTAAAAAAAGGGATGAGGTCCTACGAAATGAATTTAAGGAGCTAGGAGCTAAATTAAAAAGTAGGACCTCAAAAGTAGTAATCTCGGGATTGCTACCAGTGCCACGTGATAGTCAGAGTAGGAATCGCAGGATAGCTCAGATGAATACGTGGCTTGAGCAATGGTGCAGCAGGGAGGGATTCAAATTCCTGGGGCATTGGAACCGGTTCTGGGGGAGGTGGGACCAGTACAATCCGGACGGTCTGCACCTGGGCAGAATCGGAACCAATGTCCTCGGGGGAGTGTTTGCTAGTGCTGTTGGGGAGGAGTTAAACTAATATGGCAGGGGGATGGGAACCAATGCAGGGAGATAGAGGGAAACAAAAAGGAGGCAAAAACAGAAGACAGAAAGGAGATGAGGAAAAGTGGAGGGCAGAGAAACCCAAGGCAAAGAACAAAAAGGGCCATTGTACAGCAAAATTCTAAAAGGACAGAGGGTGTTAAAAAAACAAGCCTAAAGGCTTTGTGTCTTAATGCAAGGAGTATCCGCAATAAGGTGGATGAATTAATTGTGCAAATAGATGTTAACAAATATGATGTGATTGGGATTACGGAGACGTGGCTCCAGGATGATCAGGGCTGGGAACTCAACATCCAGGGGTATTCAACATTCAGGAAGGATAGAATAAAAGGAAAAGGAGGTGGAGTAGCATTGCTGGTTAAGGAGGAGATTAAGGCAATAGTTAGGAAGGACATTAGCTTGGATGATGTGGAATCTATATGGGTAGAGCTGCAGAACACCAAAGGGCAAAAAACGTTAGTGGGAGTTGTGTACAGACCTCCAAACAGTAGTAGTGATGTTGGGGAGGGCATCAAACATGAAATTAGGGGTGCGTGCAATAAAGGTGCAGCAGTTATAATGGGTGACTTTAATATGCACATAGATTGGGCTAACCAAACTGGAAGCAATATGGTGGAGGAGGATTTCCTGGAGTGCATAAGGGATGGTTTTTTAGACCAATATGTCGAGGAACCAACTAGGGGGGAGGCCATCTTAGACTGGGTGTTATGTAATGAGAAAGGATTAATTAGCAATCTCATTGTGCGAGGCCCCTTGGGGAAGAGTGACCATAATATGGTGGAATTCTGCATTGGGATGGAGAATGAAACAGTTAATTCAGAGACCATGGTCCAGAACTTAAAGAAGGCTAACTTTGAAGGTATGAGGCGTGAATTGGCTGGGATGGATTGGCGAATGATACTTAAGGGGTTGACTGTGGATGGGCAATTGCAGACATTTAGAGACCGCATGGATGAACTACAACAATTGTACATTCCTGTCTGGCATAAAAATAAAAAAGGGAAGGTGGCTCAACCGTGGCTATCAAGGGAAATCAGGGATAGTATTAAAGCCAAGGAAGTGGCATACAAATTGGCCAGAAATAGCAGCGAACCTGGGGACTGGGAGAAATTTAGAACTCAGCAGAGGAGGACAAAGGGTTTGATTAGGGCAGGGAAAATGGAGTATGAGAAGAAGCTTGCAGGGAACATTAAGACGGATTGCAAAAGTTTCTATAGATATGTAAAGAGAAAAAGGTTAGTAAAGACAAACGTAGGTCCCCTGCAGTCAGAATCAGGGGAAGTCATAACGGGGAACAAAGAAATGGCGGACCAATTGAACAAGTACTTTGGTTCGGTATTCACGAAGGAGGACACGAACAACCTTCCGGTTATAAAAGGGGTCGGGGGGTCTAGTAAGGAGGAGGAACTGAGGGAAATCCTTATTAGCCGGGAAATTGTGTTGAGGAAATTGATGGGATTG
The DNA here is from genome assembly GCF_044704955.1 of Pristiophorus japonicus. NCBI lineage: Eukaryota > Metazoa > Chordata > Chondrichthyes > Pristiophoridae > Pristiophorus > Pristiophorus japonicus. Next base: position 25,125,854 of record NC_091990.1, read on the forward strand.
AAGGCCGATAAATCCCCAGGGCCTGATGGACTGCATCCCAGAGTACTTAAGGAGGTGGCCTTGGAAATAGTGGATGCATTGACAGTCATTTTCCAACATTCCATTGACTCTGGATCAGTTCCTATGGAGTGGAGGGTAGCCAATGTAACCCCACTTTTTAAAAAAGGAGGGAGAGAGAAAACAGGGAATTATAGACCGGTCAGCCTGACATCGGTAGTGGGTAAAATGATGGAATCAATTATTAAGGATGTCATAGCAGTGCATTTGGAAAGAGGTGACATGATAGGTCCAAGTCAGCATGGATTTGTGAAAGGGAAATCATGCTTGACAAATCTTCTGGAATTTTTTGAGGATGTTTCCAGTAGAATGGACAAGGGAGAACCAGTTGATGTGATATATTTGGACTTTCAGAAGGCGTTCGACAAGGTCCCACACAAGAGATTGATGTGCAAAGTTAGAGCACATGGGATTGGGGGTAGTGTACTGACATGGATTGAGAACTGGTTGTCAGACAGGAAGCAAAGAGTAGGAGTAAATGGGTACTTTTCAGAATGGCAGGCAGTGACTAGTGGGGTACCGCAAGGTTCTGTGCTGGGGCCCCAGCTGTTTACACTGTACATTAATGATTTAGATGAGGGGATTAAATGTAGTATCTCCAAATTTGCGGATGACACTAAGTTGGGTGGCAGTGTGAGCTGCGAGGAGGATACTGTGAGGCTGCAGAGCGACTTGGATAGGTTAGGTGAGTGGGCAAATGCATGGCAGATGAAGTATAATGTGGATAAATGTGAGGTTATCCACTTTGGTGGTAAAAACAGAGAGACAGACTATTATCTGAATGGTGACAGATTAGGAAAAGGGGAGGTGCAAAGAGACCTGGGTGTCATGGTACATCAGTCATTGAAGGTTGGCATGCAGGTGCAGCAGGCGGTTAAGAAAGCAAATGGCATGTTGGCCTTCATAGCAAGGGGATTTGAGTACAGGGGCAGGGAGGTGTTGCTACAGTTGTACAGGGCCTTGGTGAGGCCACACCTGGAGTATTGTGTACAGTTTTGGTCTCCTAACCTGAGGAAGGACATTCTTGCTATTGAGGGAGTGCAGTGAAGGTTCACCAGACTGATTCCCGGGATGGCGGGACTGACCTATCAAGAAAGACTGGATCAACTGGGCTTGTATTCACTGGAGTTCAGAAGAATGAGAGGGGACCTCATAGAAACATTTAAAATTCTGACGGGGTTAGACAGGTTAGATGCAGGAAGAATGTTCCCAATGTTGGGGAAGTCCAGAACCAGAGGTCACAGTCTAAGGATAAGGGGTAAGCCATTTAGGACCGAGATGCGGAGGAACTTCTTCACCCAGAGAGTGGTGAACCTGTGGAATTCTCTACCACAGAAAGTTGTTGAGGCCAATTCACTAAATATATTCAAAAAGGAGTTAGATGAGGTCCTTACTACTAGGGGGATCAAGGGGTATGGCGAGAAAGCAGGAATGGGGTACTGAAGTTGAATGTTCAGCCATGAACTCATTGAATGGCGGTGCAGGCTAGAAGGGCCGAATGGCCTACTCCTGCACCTATTTTCTATGTTTCTATGTTTCTATGTCCTCATAATGTAACTCTTTTGAGCCTTGTGTCATTCTGATGAAGCTGTGCCAATATATCCTTCCTGAGGTTCAGTGTCCAAAACTGAAAACCATCTTCCAGATGGGGTTTGACTAAGGCTCTGTGCAACCAAAGCATCACTTCATCCCCTTTGTATTCCAACCCTCTTGAGATAAAGGCCAACAATCCATTAGCCTCTTTGATTATGTTTTATACCTGTCCACTGGCATTTCGGAATTTGTGTACATGGACACCCAAATCCCTTTGCTCCCGCACAGCTCCTAGTCTCTCCATTATTAAAATATTCTGATTTATCTTTCTTGGATCCAAACTGGATGACCTCACACTTCCCCACATGGAACTCCATCTGCCACAGTTTTGCCCACTTACTTAATGTGTCTATGTTCATTTATAACATTCTGCTCCCATCTCACACATCTTACTGGCCTAGAAATGAATTTGTCCCTAAAAACGGGCACGGGGATTGCGATGCGCGAGCAACCCTGCACGTTCGGAAGACTGCAAACAGCAGGTGTACTTCCATGATTGTGGCATTCAGCCCAGTGCTGGACACGCTGCTGAGTGGTTGAACACTCAGCAGGGACCTAAGTTCGTGTAAGGCTAGCACCAATTAAATCTACCCTGCACTACTTAAAGGCATTCAAGGGGAGGTGCATTCTGCCTGCAGCAGATCATTGAACTGGCTGGGGAAGACAACGGAAAATAATTATTAACGATGGCACCTCGGGGAGAGAGCTTGCACCAAGGTTGTTCGATGCAGCACTAAAGGCCTTGGTGCAGGAGGTAAATAGGATCAGAGAGGTCCTCTTTCCACAGGGGACCAGGAGGCCCTCCAGGCAACAGAGCAAAGTACAGTGGCAGTAGATAGCCACTCTGGTAAATGCCAGCAGTGTAGCCCCAAGGACATGGACGCCGTGCAGGGAAGAAGTTTAATGACCTCACATGAGTCATCAAGGTCAGTGAAGTCATCTTCAAATGCCATAGCCCATGAACTGCACCACTAGCCTCGCACACTGCTCAATTCACCACAGCGCCATTACTCACCGACTAACAATCTCTATCAATCAGGGCTCATACCTCATATTCACATGCGCATCGCAATACCTGCATCCGTTTCGGGCCTTATCCAATTTCTAGCCCAAATCCACTAAGTTTCTTCCCATGATTTATTTGTAGGTTTCCTTGTACCACTGGCATTTTGTCCTCTTGCGAAAACAGATACAAGTTACTCATTTACCAAGTCTGCCATTTTCTTATTATCCATGATAGCCTCGCCTGCCTCTGTCTTCAATGGACCGCATTGTTCCTTACCATGCTCTTTGTCTTCATATATTTATAAACCCTTTCATTGCTCTTTTTTACATCTCTTGCAAGTTTCTGTTCATACTCCCTTCCTGCACCTCATTACTTTCTTTGTATCAGTTTGTTGTTTTTCACAGTTATCCCAATTTGCTAGATTTCCACTTTTCCTTGTGTTTGTGTAAGCCTTATCTTTTAGCTTGATACTGTCCCTTGCCTCATTTATTGATCATGATTACTTAACTACACAAGTGGAGCCTCTGCCTTTTAGGAGTATGTACAGATTTTGTATTGTGCCAAAGATTTCCCACTATTGCTCTTCATGTTTACTCATTAACAGCTCAGCCCCATTGCTGCAGCCAATTTATTTCTTATCACTTCCACGTTTACCTTATTTAAATTTAAAACCCTAGTTTGTGATTCTCCCTTCCCATCTCAAACCTGAGATCAAATTCAATCATATTATGGTCACTATTCGCTTACCGTCAGATTGTTAAATAATTCTGGTTCGTTACTCATCATTAATTCCAGTATGGCCTTTACCCCTTGGCTTTTCAAAAACATATTGGCCCAAACATTCCAGGAACCAGTCAACAAACACCACCCGCCATTAGTTAGATTTGCCTTTGCCCGTTTAATCACCATAAGATTTTGCGTTGCAAGTGAGAGCTGGAAATAACACAGCCCCCTCTATGGGGCTTCTGGGACCCAAGTGAACACGGTGAGCAACTCTGTGTCTCCTTAACCAATCAGATTGAAGGATTGTGAAATGAACAGTGCAATGTTTGAACCAGAAAGTGGGAATTAGAGTGGGAGAATTTAATGTCAAATGAGGTCCAGAAAGAGAAATTAAGAGAGGGAAAGAAAGATTGGATTAAGAGAGAGAAAAGAGACAAAGAAAAACGTTTTTAAAAGTATGGTTTTAAACCTCCAACAAGTAAAACGCCGGAAGCATGCTTTAGCGAGGTGGTCGCCAATTTTTCTTCCAAACGGGGCTTAAAGGCTGGCACAACGGGCTCCAACTTCCCGGCCTGTATCTTTATTGAGATTGTCTTTCTAACTCACTTGTTTTATTTCTTATCCTATGTGTATTTGTGTACAGAACTCTTATTTGGATAAATATCCCCACCCTGCCATATACCAGGATTTCTTGCACTATTTTATCTATTTCCAAGTCTATAAACCCAAGTCTTTCTTCTTTCTTATCTCGTTTATGGTTGCTATGTTATTTAATATCGCTCCTGTTTCATTTTCAACTGGTAACTTATTATTAATTCCTGTGACCTTTTCTGCTCCCGGAGTATTTAATTTATCATTATTTCTGATCTTTATGCGTCACAGTTTTTTAAATTTTATGCTCTTGGTTTTTTTTCCACTCCTTCCTCTTAATAGTTTAAAGCCTTACCTATAGCTCGAACTTTGGTCCCAGACAGGTGGAGCCTATCCCAGCGATACAGCTCCCATCTCTTCCAGTACTGGTGCCAGTGTCCCATGAAATGGAACCCCTCCTTCCCACAGTGGTCCTTCAGACACACATTCACTTTCCGGATCTATTTGTCCTTTTTGCCAATGAGCACATGACTCAGGTAGACTAGGCGGTAAATTAAAAAGCAGGACCCCGCCTAGCTCCTGATATTCCCTCAGCAGGACCTCCTCCCTGTTCTTTTGTATGTCATTAGTTCCGGCATGGATTACAACAGATGATTCTTCCCCTCCTTTTACAAATTCCTTTCTAGCCACTTCGTCATATCCCTTATCTTGGGCACCAGGTAGGCAACACACCCATTGGGACTCTCGATCGTGACTGCAGAGAATGTTATCTACCCCTAAATTATCGAATCCCCTATAACTACAACCTTTCTATTCTGCTTCACCCTTGAACAGCCTCCTGCTCTATGGTGCCTCGGTTAGCCAATTTCCCCACAGCCTTCGTCCTTATCCTCACAAGGATCAGATTGTGCAGTTCCTTTTTCCCTGCCTCCCCTACATTCCACCTGCCTTGCTGACTGTCAGTCACACACTCCTCCTGTACCTGTATCTCTCTATGTGGTGTGCCTGTGTTCTGGAGTGAACTTTCTAGATATTCCTCAACTTCCCTCACGTGTCAGAGTGTCTTTAACTCGTACTCCAGCATAATGACTCTGAGCCGGAGTGTCTCAAGGCAGAGACATTTCCCACACGTGTCATCATCCGGCCAATCTCACTATCCACAAACCCCCACATTTTGCAGTCCTGGCACACTGCCTGTGCTGCCATTATCATAGAATTATCATAGAATGTACAGCACAGAAACAGGCCATTTGGCCCAACTGGTCCATGCCGGTGTTTATGTTCCACACGAGCCTCCTCCCACCCTACTTCATCGAACCCCATCAACATATCTTGCTATTCATCTCTCCCTCATGTACTTATCTAGTTTCCCTTTAAATGCACCTATGCTATTCACCTCAACTAACTCATGCCGTAGCTAGTTCCACATTCTCACCACGCTCTGGGTAAATTCTCTCCTGAATTCCTTACTGGATTTATTGGTGACTATATTATATTTATGACCCCTTGTTTTGGACTCCCCATGAGTGGAAACATCCTTTCTACATCAACCCCATCAAACCCCTTCATAATTATGCAGCTTGTATTGGGGAAGAGGAGGTAAGCTTGTTTAAAGTCCTTAAGAATGATTTTCAGCTCACCTTTTGCATTTGACAGCTTGCCCACAGGTCATGGACCTTGACTGTCAAGCTGAGGCGGGAGTTTAGTGGTCATTGAATCAGCTGATGAGTTGACAGCTTCAAATGTAAAGTAAAAGCTCCCACCTTACAGAGATATCTTCCCTCAGCCACAAGCTGTTCCTCACTGCATTTCCACAACAGATTCAGCATACTGGAAATCTTTACACAAGTCTCCACCCAGTCTGACCTCATTACCTCTCTCACCCTTGACAGATCGCATCTGTCAACTCTACTTCACCTGCCATCTCTTCCATCAGCATGGGTACCATTTATACTCTCTCACCTTGCTCCTCAGAATTCCACCACAATCGGCCCCAACACCAACAGCATCAGGCACAACAGCAGCACCAACAACAATACCAATCTTATGTGCAAACAACTGTTGCTATACAGGATAGAGGGCATCACTACATTGCTGCCCGGGAGGCCAGGGATGGCCTCACCATGGCCAGATTTACTTCCCTAGACACTGTACACCCTGACTGCCACTTGATGTGCCAGGTTGGCACCACCCCACACCAACACCATAAATCATCCTTACAATGAGCAAGCCATTCCTTTCACACTCATCATCATTGCGGGGGATGCCGTTATGTCTCACCATTCACTGCAACTCACTGAGCCACTTCCAGTGCACACAAATCTGTCCAAGAATGCAAAGTATTGAAAATAAAGGTTTCAATGTTTGACACCACATTAATTGAAACTTTACATGAACATTGCATAAAACACCCAAGTGCCTATCCTTGTGTGTTGTTAGTTGATATGATTGCACCAGGATGAGGGTGCATGTGAGGGGTGGCTAGTGAGATGGGGATGTGATAATGTAGATCATCATCATCATCATCATAGGCAGTCCCTCGGAATCGAGGAAGACTTGCTTCCACTCTTAAAATGAGTCCTTAGGTGGCTAAACAGTCCAATACAAGAGCCACAGTCCCTGTCACAGGTGGGACAGATAGTCGTTGAGGGTAAGGGAGGGTGGGACAGGTTTTCCGCACGCTCTTTCCACTGCCTGCACTTGATTTCTGCATGCTCTCGGCGACGAGACTCGAGGTGCTCAGCGCCCTCCCGGATGCACTTCGTCCACTTAGGGCGGTCTTTGGCCAGGGACTCCCAGGTGTCGGTGAGGATGTTGCACTTTATCAGGAAGACTTTGAAGGTGTCCTTGTAATGTTTCCTCTGCCCACCTTTGGCTCATTTGCCGTGAAGGAGTTCCGAGTAGAGCGTTTGCTTTGGAAGTCTCATGTCTGGCATGCGGACAGTGATGGGTGGAGGGGCAAGGTAAGTTGGTGTGAGTAAGGATGTGCAGGAGTAGGGAAGGCAGAGTAATGCGTATGTGATGAGAGGCACAGCAAGATGAAGTTGAGTGTGGCTTTGTACTAACGTTTCTTGATCTACTGAGATCATTGAAACATTTGCGGCACTTCACCCAGGTCCTCCTGACCCCATCTCTGCTTGTGGTCTCCTCTGCAATGTACAACCAGGCTGTGTTGATCTTCTGGGGAGGTCTCTTCCACCTATGAGAAGGGAAGAGGACCTCCTTGTGTGCTGTGACTCCCTCCATAAGCATATGAAGGGAGTCGTGGGAGAGCCTGGGTGTAGCCTGTGCCTTTGTGCAGTCATTGTCAGTGTTTGCAGCACTTCAATGCTGTAGAACACTGACAGCACAAGTATGAGCATAAATGTTGACATCGGTCCCTTTGAGGAAACCGGCTAATGATGCGTCATCAAATGACGTCACCAGACCCGCTTCCTCTAATTGGCTGGGAAACCCGCTGGGCGGGTTTAACAAGCCCTATCAAGGGAAATTCATATTAGGCAGTGGGATGGAGCCAGCAGTGGGGTCGGGACCCACCACCGAGGTCGTCTGCGACAGACCTGCCAAGATGAGTCACATCCCGGCCTATCCCCTCTGGTGGGAGAATCCAGAACAAGGGGGCATAACCTTAAAATTAGAGCTCGGCCATTTAGGAGTGAAATTAGTAAGCACTTCTTCACACAAAAAGTAGTCGAAAACTGGAACTCTCTGCCCCCCCAAACGGGTGCTGGGTCAATGACATTTTCAAGACTGAGATCGATAGCTTTTTGTTAGATATGGATATCAAGAGATATGGAGCAAATGTGGGTAAATAGAATTGGGGCACAGATCAACCATGATCTAATAGAACAGGCTCAATGGGCTGAATGGCCTATTCCTGTTCCTATGTTCCTTACAGGAGAAACCAACAATGCAGTACCCAAAAGAATATCTACGCAGACCAAAACTTCTAAAAGTGACAGAAATGCAGGACCATCAACAGCAACAACAAAATAAGACCTACATATGTTTTGACACTATTCTATCAAGCAGACCACACAGCCACTATAACTTTTATGATTCAATGCCATTCACCATTGCAGCTTTCCATGATTATCATATTTTTGGATGAATATTCAGTTGCTTCTCTGCCGTCCCAGTCCGAGCCACCATTCTGGAAAGCAACATGACAATATATAACCTAATCATGCAAAGGAGGTTCAACCTCATTCTGTCAAATGAAAATTATAATTATGAATCTTATCTAAAAAAGCAACATTTTATAGCAGGACAATGTTTAACTGTGCCAAACAGTCCCAGGTTTGATTATCAGTTTATAAATAGCTAATCTCAGATAAGTTGGTAATATGGTTGTGACAATTGCTCTGCTAGGGTTTGGAATGAAGAAACAATAATCAGCTCTATTCTATATATTTTTTTAATTTGTTTTACAGCAGGGCCTGATTAGTATTTCAAAGGTCCATTCCCTGCCTGCGGTAGTCGGCCACAGGGAGTAGAGAGAGAGGGATCAGATGAGGGCTGGAAGAGGATGGGGGATATGGAGAGAAGATCAGGGCCAGATCGGTGGAGGGAAGGAGGAGCTACGTATCGGGGAGGGATCAGGGGTGGCGGCGGGGGGGGGGGGGGGGGGGGCGAGGGAAGCATCGGGGCCGGAGCATCAGGGTGGGGGTAGGATCATGGGGGATTGAGCAACGGGGCCGGGGGAGGGAATGAAGATTCGGGGCTGGAGGAACATCGTGGCTGGAGAGGGGATTCCGGGAAGGTGATCGGCAGCCTCGTGGAGGGATTGGAGTCCACGTGGGGGGGATCGGAGGCCTCATGGTGGGGATCGGAGGCCTCATAGGGGGATCGGAGGTCTCATGGTGGGGATTGGAGGCCTCATGGGGGGATCGGAGGTCTCATGGTGGGGATTGGAGGCCTCATGGGGGGATCGGAGGTCTCATGGTGGGGATTGGAGGCCTCATGGGGGGATCGGAGGTCTCATGGTGGGGATTGGAGGCCTCATGGGGGGATCGGAGGTCTCATGGTGGGGATTGGAGGCCTCATGGGGGGGATTGAAGGCCTCATGGGGGGATCGGAGGTCTCATGGTGGGGATTGGAGGCCTCATGGGGGGGATTGAAGGCCTCATGGGGGGATCGGAGTGCACGTGGGGGGGTGATCGGAGTGCACGTGGGGGGGTGATCGGAGTGCACGTGGGGGGGTGATCGGAGTGCACGTGGGGGGGCGAGGAGATCGGAGCCACGTTTGGAGTCTTCGATTGCGAGAACTGGGTGAAGCAGTCCTTGCCTTACTTTAGCTGGCAAGTTCCCCGAGGGCTATGACACCCGACCAGCCAGAGTTAATTTTGTAATGGTGGTTAAATCTGAGGCACGCCAACCTCATTATAATATTTAAATGGTAGACCCACCTCCTGGGAGGAGGATGGCTGCCCCCCCCTCCAATCCCCCCCCCCCGCCCCCGTTAAAACTAAAGCGGGCAGGTTTGAGGTGGGTTGGGGCTGGAATTCAGTTTTTCAACACTTTAACCTCCCACCCAACTCCAACCCACCCGTTTCTTGGGGTTAAAATTCTCCCTTTAGTTTCCTCACGCTCCATGATTCCTTCCTTTGCACTGGTGCTCAAGCAGTTTTCAAATTCTTCACTCTGTTTGTACAGTGCGCTACCCACTCCAAAATCCCACTCTCTGTCCCCGCTCCGATACCCCATTCTCTGTCCCTGCTCCGTTACCCCACTCTCTGTCCCCACTCCAAAATCCCACTCTCTGTCCCCACTCGGATACCCCACTCTCTCGCTCCACTCCGATACCCCACTCTCTCCCCCTGCTCTGATACCCCACTCTCTGACCCCGCTCCGATACCCCACTCTCTGTCCCCACTCCGATACCCCACTCTCTGTCCCCGCTCCGATACCCTACTCTCTGACCCCGCTCCGATACCCCACTCTCTGTCCCCACTCCGATACCCCACTCCCTGTCCCCGCTCCGATACCCCACTCTCTGTCCCCACTCCGATACCCCACTCTCTGTCCCCGCTCCGATACCCCACTCCCTGTCCCCGCTCCGATACCCCACTCTCTGTCCCCACTCCGATACCCCACTCTCTGTCCCCGCTCCGATACCCCACTCTCTGACCCCGCTCCGATACCCCACTCTCTGTCCCCACTCCGATACCCCACTCCCTGTCCCCGCTCCGATACCCCACTCTCTGACCCCGCTCCGATACCCCACTCTCTGTCCCCGCTCCGATACCCCACTCTCTGACCCCGCTCCGATACCCCACTCTCTGACCCCGCTCCGATACCCCACTCTCTGACCCCGCTCCGATACCCCACTCTCTGACCCCGCTCCGATACTCCACTCTCTCCCCCCGCTCTGATATTCCACTCTCTGACCCCGCTCCGATTTCCCACTCTCTGTCCCCGTTCCGATACCCCACTCTCCGCCCGCTCCGATACCCCACTCATTGTCCCTGCTCCGAGACCCTGCCCTCTGTCCATATATGCTTTTTTAACAACCTTTTCAACTCAACCTGCCACCTTTAAATACTTGCGTACATGCACCCACAGGTCTCTCAGTTCCTGCACTCCCTTTAAAATTAGACCATTTTGTTCATATTGCCTCTCCTCATTCTTCCTACTAAAATGTATTACTTCACACTTCTCCTCGTTAAATTTGATCTGCCATGTTTCTGCCCATTTTAACAGTCTACGGGCCAGAACCTCCACTTTTGTGCTTATTGCCCAAAAATGGGCGTTATTTCCGGCATGGGCGGTAAAAAAGGGTTTTCAGATCGCCGGCTTCTTGCCCATTCTCAAAGCACCTAGTCTCCATTTTTTTAAATGGGCGTTACCGCGAGCGATATGAAATGGGCGGTAGTGTTAAATTTCGCTGACCTTCTGCCGTAAAGTGTGGCCGTCTTTCGCAATGACATGGCAATGCTCGATTCCCGCGATTCAGGAGGTCAAGGGTCATCATGACATGCGCAGATGAGGAGACAGAGAGGGAGCTCAGAGGGACTGAAGGCGTGTCTGGGTGTGGTGTGGCTGCTTTGGGAATAAGGAGGGAGACTTTAGAGCTTCACAGCAAGTAGACAAACAAAAATTACCTGTTACCAGCCACATATTTGCCAAACTTGGCCTATAATGGAGAGAGAGGAGGAGGCATCATAACACGCTGTGGAGACAGACTCTGGAGAGAGCAGTGAGGTGGGAGAGGAGCACATTGGAGGGCGCAAAAGAGCCAGGAGGTTCTCGGACGAGGCAAATGCCTCCCTCCTGCAAGAGGTAGAGTTACACTGGGGTGATTTGACACAGGGAGGACGTGGGAAGCCCACCCCAAAGGCCTACCAGAGGATATCGACCGAGATAGCAGAGGTGGTCTCGTCAGCAACCAACAAGGTTCGTGAGGGCAACCAATGCCACAAATGATGGAACGACCTTGTGGAATCCGCAAGAGTTTGTATTACATTGATTTACATATACTTATGTATTTATATAATTTGATTTGTAACAACCATGAGTGACTATCAGCAGATGTCAGGTCTTTCACTTTTACCGGGAATGTCTTACTCAAAGCCTGCGGTCACGGTGTACGTCTTTAGGTAAAGAATTATAATTTTCATAATAATCATGATTACATCTGTCGGTTATGTGTTGGGTCAGTCTCTGTGACAGTACCTAGCAATGATATCATGCAATGATCTTATGCCCTGTCGCCGTGTCACCTTTTACAGAAGAATCTATCGGCGATGAGGTCCATGCAGAGGCAAACGGGTGGGGGGCCGGCCACCAGTCCCCAGCGACAACACTGAGATGGAGGAGTGGGTGCTCGCACTTGTGGGGAAGCACCCCTGGACAGCCACGGACACGTCTGCAGACCCTGAAGTGATTCCACGTGAGTAAAGCTTACACCATTGCATGATGTGAAGTCAATAGATGCCACACCCACTTATATCCAAACAATCATATATGATAGATGATTTCTAAAATTGTCATAGAAATAATGATGGCCTAATGAAAATCATTGCAATGCAAATGTGGTGATGGCAGAGGCCCTGGATGCGATAGACAGGAACACTGCTGACAGGCCTCCCAGTGGTCCCCGAGCACGGCACTCCACCCCTAGGTTCCGCACCACCACTGCGAATGACAGATGAGAGCAAGGACCAAGATCCTGCTTCTGCATCAGAGGATGTTGCCTCCTCGGCACCCCCCGCTCCCGTACCCATGCAACGACCGCATTTGCCTTCATCCCCCCAATGAGGCACCGCCTGAGGAGCTCCTCGTCCAGGTGCCTTAGAGTGAAGAGGTAGAGGTGGGGAGAAGAAGGGGAGGGGGGAAGGAAAGTGAGGTGCATGTCCGCAGGTGATGGCTGTGTTATATCTCCATCTGGGTGTATGCAATTTGTTGTAATGTATGGTGGGAGGGGACCACCCTCCTGCTTTGCCTTTGTATTCTGTGTTGATGGATATGTTGAACATTTGATTGATGTCAATGATGGAAAAAGTGGGGTGTGGGCGGGGTTTGGGTGTTATTGTCTGTGATACTTATGATTTCAGACCAATGTTGGTCTAAACATTTTTTTATTGAACATAACCTTGTTGTGCATTGTCTCCGATAGCTGCACGGTTACACACTGGTGATTCCTTAACATGAAAGTGTTAATTAAAACTTAACTTCAATCAACGTAAACTTTAACTGGCACCAAGATGATGGGCACCATTGATGTCTGAGCGGCACATGCACAGCAGTGTGTCAGCATTGTCACTCACAGCAATGTTCTTTCAGGCAAATCGTTCAGCTATCAGCTCCTCACATAAGAGTCTTGCAGCTATGTAGCCACCACAGGCCCTTTCCTGCAGTCTGGAGGGGGGCATGGGCATGGTTGCATAGCCAGCCTGATTGTCTGGCCTGAGGTCAGCATCCAGCCCCTCATCATCCTCTTCCTCTCTCTCCTGAGGTGGAGCATCAGTGCCTTCTTGGCCCCTCCTGATAGCCAGGTTGTGCAGCATGGAGCACACAATCACGAATTTACCTACTTGCTCAGGGTTGTATTGTAGCTCCCCTCCTGAGTGGTCCAGACATCTGAAGTGCTGCTTAAGCACAATTATTGTTTTCTGGATCACATTGTGTGTGGCTCTGTAGCTCTGGTTGTATCGCTTCTCGGCCTCGGTGTGGGTGTCATCAGCCAGGTGGCTAGGTCATATTGGTTATCACCAAGCATCCAGCATTGTCTTTGTGGCTGACTCTTAAAGATGTCAGAGACAGCGCTCTCACGTAGGATGTGAACCTCATCGAAGGTGCCCAGACATTTGGCATTCACTGCCATGATGATCTGGTTATGGTCGACAACTAGTTGGACCTTCAGCGAGTGAAATCCTTTTCTGATACGAAAACGCTCCGGGTCCTGAGAAGGTGGCCGCATGGCGATGTGAGTGCACTGTATAGCTCCCTGCACCCTTGGGAACGTAGCAATGCGGTAGAATGCTCTAGCCCTCAGTCTGAGTCTCTGTGGTCATGGGGAAGCTGATAAAGTCCATCCTTCTTGCGTATAGGGCTTCCATGACCTGTCTAATGCAGTGATGGGTGGCATGGTGAGACAGAGGGCAAATCTCGACCGCGGAGGTCCAAAAGGAACCGGACGCATAGAAAGACAGTGCCGCGGTGACCTTGACCTCGACCAACACTGATGTCCTGATAGCAGGCTGCATATGTGGCCTGATGAGCTCACATATTTCATTGATCACCACCTTGTGGAATGCAGTCTCTGAAGGCAGGTGTGGTCGGACACGTCGAGGTAAGACCTCTATTCCCTGTACGTGTGGGGTGTGTATGGTCTGGCCCTCCTCCTCATTCTTGCACGTCTTAAATTGGACACATAATGATGTGCATCACACATTGAGCCATCTGCACTCCGCAGCATCTGCGTATTAAAAGATGCAGGCTGAGAAATGGCTGGCCCCATTGCAATGAAAGTATAATAGCGATTGATCAGAAGCAATAACTTCCTCACTAAAGTACACCTAGAGTAAACCCCCAATAGTCCAGAGTCAGAAAATATGTCTATTGAGATGGTCACTTCACCTGAGAAGAACTCCAGAGTTAATGCAAACTCCCCCGAAGTTGAAGCAGCCTTTTGAATGAAGTGACCTGCGATTGTAAAAATGGCAGCCACACCGCTGGCTTTAGTTCAGAACAGTTCCACTTTTTCCGGGCGTTTTTTTTGGGCGAGCGATATTCTGGGTGATATGTGTGCGAGGTGGTGAAAGTGACGCTGGGCGATCTCCTGGGCGTTAGTTTCACCAAATGTGGTCTTTACAACAAAAAAAATTGGACGGGCGGTATTATTGAATCTCAGCGTTAATTCCATGCGGAAAGTAATGCTGGGAGATATTATGGGCGTTGATTTCGCCCACTCTGATGATTCCGCCCCCAAAAAAAGTGGGTGGGCGGTATTATTTTTTTACCAGCGTTGAGCACATGGGGAAAGTAACGCTCGGCAATAAGTGTCCGAAAAATGCCCGTCAGTTTCCATTTTGTGGCTAAATGTGCGATGTATGGGCGTTATACATCATTTCAGTGGTAAAATGGATGTTAAGTGGGCATTAAGCATGCAAAAAACGTGGAAAGTCTAGCCCATGGACATTAAAATTGTAGGTTATTTTCATTTTCTTTAAACGATTTTGTTATGAGTTATAAAAATACTTAAGATAGGAAAAAGGCTGTTTGACTGACCATCAAGAATCATCCAATCGGGTGACAAAGAGTCTGTTCACTTTCCGATTGGCCGTGGGAAGGCGGAGCACCGCGGGGTTGGGCTATTTGACCTATCACACATTTGGCTACTGTTACCCAATTTAGCATGGTTTTATTTTTCATCTCTCTTGTTTTATTTTCAACTGGTTATATATTATTGCTTCCTGTAACCTTTTCAGTTCCTGGAATATTTATATTATCCTTATCTCTAACCTTTGTGCATCCCACATCAAATGTTATCGCAACAGAGTTTGCTTCATCTTCTCAAAAACTTCATTAATACTACTGAGGGAGTGTTTGGTATATTGCAGCTTAAGTCATGAGTTCATAGCTCTCTGCACTTGCATTGTAGCTGCTTCTTTTCATATGACACACACAAGGCTATTGGGTTCCAGTTTTCAATGGTACAAAGTATTTATAGCACAGAAACAGGCCATTCGGCCCAACTGGTCTGTGCTGATGTTAATGCTCCACACGAGCCTCCTCCCACAGAGTGGAAAATCCTGTTGGTAAACCTGATAAAAATGCTGCAATCCAGTGTTGGTAAACTGTGCTGTTTCCGCTGGTTAATTTCCATCAATAACCCTGCGCATGTATACATAGAATTACATAGGAACAGGCCATTCGGCCCAACAGATCTATGCCAGAGTTTATGGTACACGTGAGCTACTTCTCACCACCTTACTTCAAGTTGAAAAGGATTTAACTTCTTCAGCCCGCTCAAAGCCGGGGCTTATATTCAGGGCTGTGTTCCAGTTGTCAGTATTTCTAGGGCTCTGTTTGTTATGTATGAATAAAGAGTCTGACTGAATACTGTGAGAATCAAAGTAAAGTGACCTTAGCCTGTTATTGCAGGTCTCCAGAGTGCATCTCCAGCCTTAAGTACCTCTGCTCCCAAGGGATGTGGGATCACTCTGGTGGCTATATAAGGTATATACAGGTTTACATATATAACAACACTCCCTCGCCACCCC
Organism: Pristiophorus japonicus; assembly: GCF_044704955.1. NCBI lineage: Eukaryota > Metazoa > Chordata > Chondrichthyes > Pristiophoridae > Pristiophorus > Pristiophorus japonicus. The sequence goes on from NC_091990.1 coordinate 25,141,550, forward strand.
CGCCCCCCGCCCCCCACCCCCTGCAAAAGTCAATAGTGTAACTATTTACAAGGTAAGTCGATCTGAGGCCTTTCTTTCCCTGATTGATCGTCTCGGTGCAAATGCTGGTTTTGGTGAATCGTTTGTTGGGCCCTCGCTGGGCTGCTGTGCAGCTGGCCTTGCTGGGCTGCCTGGTGTGGTGAGTCCTGCTGGGCTGCTGCGGGTGATGGATTCTGCTTCGTGGACAACCACGGTGTCGGTTGCCACTGGTGTGTAGTTTGCGGGGTCAAAGAAGGTAGGGTCCAAAGTGGGTTGCTCAGGATAGTCCGTGAATCTGCTCTCTCTGCCTGACCATTGGGGTGGTTTGAACGGGGCAGATGTAACATGTTTGATCCCATTACGGGTCATGAACTCTTTGAACTCGGCACTGGTGAAACATGATCCGTTGTCGCTCACAAGGACATCAGGCAGTCCGTGAGTGGCAAATATGGCCCACAGGCTTTCAGTGGTGGCAGCAGACGTGCTTGCCGATATTATCTCACATTCAATCCATTTGGAGTACACATGTACAACCACAAGGAACATTTTATCCAAGAACGGGCTTGCATAGTCGATATGGCCCTGGACCACAGTTTGGAGGACCAAGACCATAAACTTAGTGGCACCTCCCTGGGTACATTGCTCAGCTGCGAGCATGTATTATATCTGTGCACGTAGGACTCTAAGTCCGCATTGTTACCGGGCCACCACACGTGGGATCTGGCTATCGCTTTCATCATTACGATGCCTGGGTGAGTACTGTGGAGGTCACTGATGAAAGTGTCCCTGCCCTTCTTGGGGACCACTACATAGAAAACATAGAAAATAGGTGCAGGAGTAGGCTAATCGGCCCTTCGAACCTGCACCACCATTCAATAAGATCATGGCTGATCATTCACCTCAGTACCCCTTTCCTGCTTTCTCTCCATACTTCTTGATCCTTTTAGCTGTAAGAGCCATATCCAACTCCCTCTTGAATATATCCAATGAACTGGCATCAACAACTCTTTGCGGAAGAGAATTCCACAGGTTAACAACTCTCTGAGTGAAGAAGTTTCTCCTCATCTCGGTCCTAAATCCTTAGACTGTGACCCCTGGTTCTGGACTTCCCCAACATCAGGAACATTCTTCCTGCATCTAACCTGTCCAGTCCCGTCAGAATTTTATATGTTTCTATGCGATCCCCTCTCATTCTTCTAAACTCCAGTGAATACAGGCCCAGTCTATCCAGTCTCTCCTCATATGTCAGTCCTGCCATCCCGGGAATCAATCTGGTGAACCTTCGCTGCACTCCCTCAATAGCAAGAACGCCCTTCCTCAGATTAGGGGACCAATTACCCGATTACCCCACAGAAGGCAGTCTGCCTGTATAGACATTTCACCTTTGCGCCACTGGTACGGCTTTATCTCTTCTTGCATTTCCACTGGGACACTGGACCAGCTCCTGTGAAGCACATAATTTTTTACTAGGGACAGTAAAGGGCCCTGGCTTGTCCAGGTTCTAATCTGTCGGGCTGTGACGGGTGATTGCTCACTCTCGAATGCTTCCATAACCGTGACTAAATCTGCGGGCTGTGCCATTTCCACCCCCGTTGTGGACAATGGCAGCCTACTGAGAGCATCAGCACAGTTTTCTGTGCCTGGCCTGTGGCAGATGGCGTAGTTGTATGCGGACAACGTGAGCGCCCATCTCTGGATGCGGGCCGATGCATTCGTATTTATTCCCTTACTTTCGGAAAACAGGGATAATAGTGGCTTATGATCAGTTTCCAATTCAAATTTGAGCCCAAACAGATATTGATGCATCTCCACTAACGCTTCTTTTTCAATCATGCTATCGGCTCTCTCAGCCTTAGACAGACTTCTGGATGCATAAGCAACCGGTTGCAATTTCCCAGATTCATTAGCTTGTAGCAATACACACCCGACACCATACAACGACGCATCACATGCTAGTACTAAACACTTGCATGGATCATACAACACAAGCAATTTGTTTCAGCATAACAATTTTCTCGCTTTTACAAAGGCATTTTCTTGGCTTTTGCCCCATACCCATTCGTCTCCTTTACGCAGTAAGGCGTGCAGTGGTTCTAACAGTGTGCTGAGACCCGGTAAGAAGTTACCAAAGTAGTTCAGTGGTCCTAGAAACGACCGCAGCTCCGTCACGTTTCGTGGCTTTGGTGCGTTCTCGATTGCCTCCGTCTTCGAATCGGTGGGCCTGATGTCGTCCGCCGCGATTCTTCTCCCCAGGAACTCCACTTCAGGCACCAGGAAAGCACACTTCAAGCATTTTAACCTGAGCCCCGCGCGGTTGAGTTGACTAAGAACCTCCTCCAGGTTCTGCAGATGCTCGACTGTGTCCTGACCTGTAACCAAGATGTCGTCCTGGAAGACCACCGTGCGCGGGACCAACTTCAGTACACTTTCCATGTTTCTCTGGAATATCACCGCGGTTGATCGAATTCCAAACGGGCATCTGTTATAAATGAAGAGACCTTTGTGCGTGTTAATGCAGGTGAGGCCCTACGATAATTCCTCCAGCTCCTTCATCATGCAGGCCAAGGTCAAGTCCAGCTTCGTGAATGTCTTTCCTCCCGCCAGCGTAGCAAAAATGTCGTCAGCCTTTGGTAGTGGGTATTGATCCTGCAGGGAGAAACGATTGATAGTTACTTTGTAATCACCACAGATTCTGACGGTGCCGTCTCCCTTGAGGACTGGAACAATCGGATTGGCCCACTCATTGAATTCGATTGGCAAAATGATGCCCTCTCGTTGCAGCTGGTCTAGCTCGATCTCTACCCTTTCTATCATCATGAACAGTACTGCTCTCGCCTTGTGATGGATGGGTCACGCCCCCGGAATTAGGTGGATCTGCACTTTTGCTCCTTGAAACTTCCCGATGCCTGGTTCGAACAGTGAAGGGAACTTGTTTAAGACCTGGGCACACGAAGTGTCGTCAGCGGATGAGAGCGCTCGAACGTCGTCCCAGTTCCGACGTGTCTTTCCCAGCCAGCTCCTGCCAAGCAGCGTGGGACCATTGCCCGGTACAACCCAGAGTGGTAGCTTGTGCACTGCTCTATCATAGGAGACCTTTACAGTAGCACTCCCGATTACGGGAATCAGTTCCTTTGTGTAAGTTCTCAGTTTCGTGTGAATGGGAGTCAAGACTGGCCTTGAGGCCTTGCTGCACCACACTTTTTTGAAATTTTTGCTCATAATGGACTGGCTCACACCCGTGTCCCGCTCCATTGACACCAGGAGTCCATTTAATTCAACCTTCAGCATTATCGGGGGACACTTTGTGGTAAATGGGTGCACCCCATATACCTCTGCCTCCTCGGTCTGAGGCTCTGGTTCATCGTGATCCGCCATGGATCTGTCCTCCAACATGGTGGTTTGCAGAATTAACAGGGTTTTCAGCTCGTCTGCACATACATTGGAGGTGTTCCATTGTTCCACAGCCCTTGCAAACGTACCCTTTGAAGTGGCATGAATGGAAACAATGATCACCCCCGCAGCACCAACAAGGTGTTAATGGCCTTGCATTCATCACCCTTGATGATGGACTCTGAGACATCTGTGGACGTGCAGCTGCAGGCATGTGGGGCCTGCCATGTACATTGCAATTTGAAAACAACATCATTTTGTTCACAGTACTTGTAGCAGCACTTGTGTGCTGAGAGATTTGCTTCATATTGTCACTGGTGTCAATGAACGCCTGGGCTATCACTGTGGACTTACTCAGGGTTGGGGTTTCTACAGTCAAAAGTTTGCGAAGTATCACTTCATGGCCAGTGCCAAGTATGAAAAAGTCTCTGAGCATGTGCTCCAAATGTCCTTCAAATTTGCAATGTCCTGCAAGGCGTCTTAGCTCGGCAACATAACTCGCCACTTCCTGGCCTTCAGACCTTTTGTAGGTATAGAACCGATACCTCGCCATCAGAACGCTTTCCTTAGGGTTCAGATTCTCCCGGACCAGTGTGCACAAATCATCGTACGATTTCTCTGTTGGTTTTGCTGGAGCAAGCAGATTTTTCATGAGGTCATATGTTAGTGCCCCGCAGACGGTGAGGAGAATCACCCTTCATTTAGCAGCATTCGCTTCTCCTTCCAGCTCGTTGGCCACGAAGTATTGGTCGCATCGCTCCACAAAGGTTTCCCAATCATCTCCCTCTGAGAATTTCTCCAGGCTGCTCACTGTTCTCATTGGGTTCGTCATCTGTATCTCGTCGCCAGTTGTTATGTATGAATAAAGAATCTGATTCGATACTGTGAGCTCAAAGTAAAGTGTGACCTTAGTCTTTTATTGCAGGTCTCCAGAATGCCTCTCCAGCCTGTGAGGCCTCCTTAAGTACCTGTGCTCCCAAGGGATTGTGGGATCCCTGTTATTATTCATTCTCGGGATGTGGGCATTTAAGGCTGGCATTTATCGCCAATCCCTAGCTGCCCTGATACAACGGAGTGTCTTGGAGACCACAGCAGAGGGCAGAAATGTCATCTATGTTGGCGTGGTAACATAGAGGCCAGACCGGGTAAGGACGGCAGGTTTCCTTCCCTAAAGGGGCATTATGAACCAGTTGGGTTTTTAACGACACTCCGACAGCTTTTGCTGACATCAGCTTTGTTTTTCCATATTTTTAAAACTGATTTCAAATTCTCATAATGCCATCTTTGGAACTGAACTTTCATTCTCTGGATTATTAGTACAGTAACATAACTACTACACTACTGGACCCAAGGTGGTGTAGTGGAAGGAACAGGGAATAAGGAGTGACATGGGCCTCGATTTTAACGGGAAGGCGGATAAAGTGTATGCTTGGGATATGGAGCGAGTGGTATACCTGGGGAGTCTGGGACCTTGTTCAATCAATGTTCTCGCTGACTCACTCGAACCCTGCCAGAAGCAGCAGTGCCTCCTCCAGGCCCCACAGGGAAGACATTGGCCTCCCTTCCACCCCATCTCACTTACCCAATAGCCGGGGGACCGTCCCCGCGAGGTCCCCGGCTGCCGCCCCCTGTCACCGTATTTCTACTCCCGCCGCCTTCCTGGCCACAGGTCCGGCCAGGACATTTCATGGCTGATTTTAACCAGCCTCTCAATGATGTGCGTGTTGGGCCACTTGCTTTGGGGCTCCATTCGTGCAGCAATTCCCACCCAACCTCCCGCCCTTTAAAATGGGAGCCTGAGAGTGTGGCCACTGAGTCAAGGCTGACTTGGACATAGGATGCAACTTTGGCATTTACTATTCTTTGATTTATCTCGTAGTCTTTCCCAATCTTTTGCCCTGCACTATGATCTTTGGTTTCATCACCTAGATTTCTCAGCTCTAAGATTGAATCTCTCCTTGGCCTTGTATGGTGGTGCTCCAGCGACACATATAACTGATGTGAGATGCTCATTCCGAACTGGAGATAATGATTAACTGATCGCACCTACAATTTCAGCAACTTCCTCATCTTAAAGTGTACCAAGCTCGAATAAAATAGTATTCAGTTCAAAGGTTGTTTACCCAATTTTTATTCACTGCTGCAATAAATGTGATGGTTCCTGGTTAGTGAATATCAACAAACAGCTGTTAAAGAGGGTCTGAGCTGTTCCATCCTCACCATTACAGTGGCGCCTTCTTTATCAATCATAATGTCCTTAGAAGATAAGGAAAGAAGGAACTTGCATTTATAAAGCACCTTTCACAACCCCAGGAATATCACAAAGCACTTTGCAATCAATGAAGTACATTTTGAAGTGTAGTCACTGTTGTAATGTAGAGACAATTTGTGCTTAGCAAGCAATTTGATAATGACCAGATAATCTGGTTTGTAATGATGCTGGTTAAGAAGAAAAAAAAAGACTTACATTTATATTGCGCCTTTCACGACCACGCGATGTCTCAAAGCGCTTTACAGCCAATGAAGTACTTTTGGAGTGTAGTCACTGTTGTAATGTAGGAAACGCAGCAGCCAATTTCCGCACAGCAACTCCCACACACAGCAATGTGATAAAGACCAGATAATCTGTTTTTGTGATGTTGATTGAGGGATAAATATTGGCCAGGACACCGGGGATAACTCCCCTGCTCTTCTTCGAAATAGTGTCATGGGATCTTTTACATCCATCTGAGAGAGCAGACAGGAACTCAGTTTAACATCTCATCCAAAAGACGGTACCTCCGACAGTGCAGCATTCCATCAGTACGGCATTGGGAGTGTCAGCCTAGATTATCTGCTCAAATCTTTGGATTGGGAATTGTACCCATGACCTCCTAGCTCAGAGGTGAGAGTGCTATTCGCTGAGCCACAGCTGACACCTTCATCCTCCCAAACTTTGTACCAACCTTTCTCCGTGAGCACTCTTACCCTCTCTTTAACTGGGCAGAACCGGAACCGATGTCCTAGGGGGAGTGTTTGCTAGTGCTGTTGGAGAGAATTTAAATAATATGGCAGGGGGATGGAAATCTATGCAGGGAGACAGAGGGAAGTAAAATGGGGGCAGAAGCAAAAGGTAGAAAGGAGATAAGGAAAAGTGGAGGGCAGAGAAATCAAAGGCAAAAATCAAAAAGGGCCACATTACAACATAATTCTAAATGGACAAAGAGTGTTAAAAAAACAAGCCTGCAGGCTCTGTGTCTCAATGCGAGGAGCATTCGTAATAAGGTGGATGAATTAACTGCGCAGATAGCAGTTAACGGATATGATGTAATTGGGATTACGGCAACATGGCTCCAGGGTGACCATGGCTTAGAACTCAACATCCAGGGGTATTCAATATTCAGGAAGGATAGACAGGAAGGAAAAGGAGGTGGGGTAGCGTTGCTGGTTAAAGAGAAGATTAATGCAATAGTAAGGAAGGACATTAGTTTGGATGATGTGGAATCTATATGGGTAGAGCTGCGTAACACCAAAGGGCAGAAAACGCTAGTGGGAGTTGTGTACAGACCACCAAACAGTAGAAGTGAGGTTGGGGATGGCATCAAACAGGAAATTAGGGATGCGTGCAACAAAGGTACAGCAGTTATCATGGGTGACGTTAATCTACATATAGATTGGGCTAACCAAACTGGTAGCAATACTGCGGAGGAGGATTTCCTGGAGTGTATAATGGATGGTTTTCTGGACCATGATGTCGAGGAACCAACTAGCGAGCTGGCCATCCTAGACTGGGTGTTGTGTAATGAGAGAGGATTAATTAGCAATCTTGTTGTGCGAGGCCCCTTGGGGAAGAGTGACCATAATATGGTAGAATTTTCATTAAGATGGAGAGTGACACAGTTAGGGTCCTGAACTTAAAGTAAGGTAACTTTGATGGTATGAGACGTGAATTGGCTAGGATAGACTGGCGAATGATACTTAAAGGGTTGACGGTGGATAGGCAATGGCAGACATTTAAAGATCACATGGATGAACTTCAACAATTGTACATCCCTGTCTGGCGTAAAAATAAAACAGGGAAGGTGGCTCAACCGTGGCGAACAAGGGAAATTAGGGATAATGTTAAATCCAAGGAAGAGGCATATAAATTGGCCAGAAAAAGCAGCAAACCTGAGGACTAGGAGAAATTTAGAATTCAGCAGAGGAGGACAAAGGGTTTAATTAGGAGTGGGAAAATAGAATATGAAAGTAAGCTTGCAGGGAACATAAAAACTGACTGCAAAAGCTTCTACAGATATGTGAAGAGAAAAAAAAAATAGTGAAAACAAATGTGTTAGGGAAATTGATGGGATTGAAGGCTGATAAATCCTAGGGCCTGATGGTCTGCATGCCAGAATACTTAAGGAAGTGGTCCTAGAAATAGTGGATGCATTGGTGGTCATTTTCTAACATTCTATAGACTCTGGATCAGTTCCTATGAATTGGAGGGTAGCTAATGTAACCCCACTTTTTAAAAAAGGAGGGAGAGAAAAAAACAGGAATTATAGACCGGTTAGCCTGACATCGATAGTGGGGAAAGTGCTGGAATCAATTATTAAAGATGAAATAGCAGCGCATTTGGAAAGCAGTGAAAGGATCAGCGTGGATTTATGAAGGGGAAATTATGCTTGACAAATCTTTTAGAATTTTTTGAGGATGTAACTACTAGAGTGGACAAGGGAGAACCAGTGGATGTGGTGTATTTGGATTTTCAAAGGGCTTTTGACAAGGTCCCACACAAGAGATTAGTGTTCAAAATTAAAGCACATGGTATTGGGGGTAATGTATTGACGTGGATAGAGAACTGGTTGGCAGACAGGAAGCAAACAGTAGGAATAAACGGGTTCTTTTCAGAATGGCAGGAAGTGACTAGTGGAGTACCACAAGGTTCATCATGGGACACCAGCTATTTACAATATACATTAATGATTTGGATGAAGGAATTGAATGTAATATCTCCAAGTTTGCAGATGACACTAAACTGGGTGGTGGAGTGAGCTGTGAGGAGGATGCTAAGAGGCTGCAGGGTGACTTGGACAGGTTAGGTGATTGGGCAGATGCATGGCAGATGTCGTATAATGTGGATAAATGTGAGGTTATCAACTTTGGTGGCAAAAACACAAAGGCAAACTATTATCTGAATGGTGGCAGATTAGGAAAAGGGGAGGTGCAATGAGACCTGGGTGTCATGATTCATCAGTCATTGAAAGTTGGCATGCAGGTACAGCAGGCGGTGAAGAAGACAAATGGTATGTTGGCCTTCATAGCTAGGGGATTTGAGTATAGGAGCAGGGAGGTCTTACTGCAGTTGTACAGGGCCTTGGTGAGGCCTCACCTGGAATATTGTTTTCAGTTTTGGTCTCCTAATCTGAGGAAGGACGTTCTTGCTATTGAGGGAGTGCAACGAATGTTCACCAGACTGATTCCCGGGATGGCAGGACTGACATATGAGGAGAGACTGGATCAACTGGGCCTGTATTCACTAGAGTTTAGAAAGATGAGAGGGGATCTCATAGAAACATATAAAATTCTGACGGGACTGGACAGGTTAGATGGAAGAAGAATATTCCCGATGTTGGGGAAGTCCAGAACCAGGGGACACAGTCTAAGGGTAAGGGATAAGCCATTTAGGACCGTGATGAGGAGAAACTTCTTCACTCAGAGAGTTGTTAACCTGTGGAATTCTCTACCGCAGAAAGTTGTTCATTGGATATATTCAAGAGGGAGTTAGATATGGCCCTTATGGCTAAAGGGATCAAGGGCTATTGGGAGAAACAGGAAAGCATTACTGAGGTGATGATCAGCCATGATCTTATTGAATGGTGGTGCAGGCTCAAAGGGCCGAATGGCCTACTCCTGAACCTATTTTCTATGTTTCTATGACACTCGTGTCAAAAGCAGAGTCTCGGTTAAGAAGATCTTCGAAGTGCTCCTTCCAGCGGGTCCTGATTGCCTCGGTGTCCTTGACGATTGTCTCCCCGTTCTTGGCCAGCAGTGGGGTGGTGCCTTGGGTGCTTGGGCCGTAGGTGGACTGGAGTACAGAGAAGAATCCTCGCACATCATGGCTGTCAGCCAGCTGCTGAAACTCTGTGCTTTTTCCACCCACCATCTATTCTTTAGGTTGCGGGTTTTTTGTTGGACCTCGGCCTTAATCCGTCTGTAATGCTGCTTTGCTGCTCCCGAGTTGGGTTGTTGTTTTAGGTTCAGAAATGCCCAGCGCTTGCAATTTATTGGCTCTTAGATCTCCTGATCATTCTCATCAAACCAATCCTGGTGTTTCCTGGTTGAGTGACCGAGCATCTCTTCGCAGGCACTGGTTATGGTGGCCTGGAAAGCAGACCAAGCGCTGTGGGCATTCTGCATCTCGGGGTCATCAAGGGTAGCCAAATTTTTGCTCACTCGATTAGCCTAGCTATATCCCTATGCTGATTTTTTGCATCCTCCTCACAACTTGCTTTTCCGCCTATCTTTGTATCATCAGCAAATTTGGCTACATTACACTCGGTCCCTTTATCCAAGTCATTAAAATAGATTGTAAATAGTTGAGGCCCCAGCACTGATCCCTGTGGCACCCAACTAGTTACAATTTGCCAACCTGAAAATTACCCATTTATCCCGACTCTGTTTTCTATTAATTAGCCAATCCTCTATCCATGCTAATATATTACCCCCCAACCCCGTGAACTCTTGTGCAATAACCTTTTATGTCACACACATAAGCAGTACTGAGATTGGTTGTATGTTGAGACAGCAACAGATGATTTATTGTGAACTTGAGTTGAGCAAGCTGTATCGATGTCAAACAAAATTAGACACACCACTTCTTGGGAAAAATACCAAGTCAATGCGTTAAGTGGCTAAAAATTCTGTTGTGCCTCTTTGAGTTGATAACTGTTAATGCAGCAGGGGGCAGGCGCGAATATCACATCCGGGTTGGTAATGAGGCGCTGTACACCTAACGACAACACCATCATTGGGGCACAAGAGAGTGATGCGGTAAGTGTTAACGCCAGCGCAAAACCACCAGGGAAGTTCATGGGTGTCGGTGAATTCACTGCACCCAGTCGGTAATCCCTTAGTGCCCTGTTGCCACCCCCGCAGGCTGGCGGGAGGCACAAAGCAACCGAATTTCTCCCCCAAAGACCTGCAGCAATCCACAAGTGATTGTGAGATGAAGTGCACTAAAGCACATTCCAAGAGTGAGCAGTGTGAATAAAAGTGTGACACGGAGGTACAAAGAGGCCCAATTTATTCAGCGTGTAACACAACACATATTACAGCGGCACCATCATGTAAAAGGTTGAAATTATACGTGTTTCAATTTTATTGATTGAAGAATCCAGAGGTGGTGGAATTGACATAAAATCAGAGGGACTCAGGCAAAAATCAACACACACTGCAACAATTAAATGAAACAGTCATTATGCTATAACATAACCACATAATAATCTCAACCACATCTGCTCTTGGACAGATTTAGCAACTCGTTCGAAATAAATGGACTAACTAAAATAGTAGAGAAAGGAATTTCAAACGTATGTGTTGAGCCAGTAACCCAGAGCCTGGCTTCAGGAGCCCAGACTCCGGTACCTCAAACAGATTCCAGGAGCCACTCACCATAGGAAGGTGTGCCACTGGCAATGAATTGGTTAACACAATACCTTCCTGCGTTCACTGTTAGCAACGTCGTCACCCCTGGAGTTCAGGACATCGGGTCCTTCATTGAAACATCTGTGAACTCATGTGGAAGCAAGTCATCCTCGTTCGAGGGACCGCCTATGATGATGCTGATCCATTTATTTTAAACTGGATGTTGTTAAAATAGTAAATCAATCAATAACTATTTAATGATTGCGCACAAAGACATGCATTGTTGTATCAGTGAAACAATAGTCCAAAAGCCACAACCCAACTGAATATTAGGAATTAACTTTCTTACAAATAACAATTTATGCAACTCATAAAAAATCTCATCAAATAATGTGTGTTAAAAATGTGCTCAATCATTCATATTTACCATCGGAAATCTGTAACACGCATGGTACAGATGAGAATCATAATAAATTAATCCCGAAGGGACTTCATTAGTCACAAAAGTGTTTAAGTGAGGTGACCGCTGAATGACCGTCGGACCCGTTTGTGGACGTGATGGTCTACGAGAGTTGAATGTGACAGAAAGCCATGATGAACCCGAGAACCAGAATAGTGGTCGAGCTGAACAATGAACTGGAGCTTGAGGGTGTCGTTGTTTTGGTCTCTGCCGATTTTTCAGTTGTTTTGGTCTCTGCTGTTTTGGTCTCTGCCGATTTTTCTGTTGTTTTGGTTTCTGTCGTGTTTTTTTGATTGGGAGTAATCGCCGTGGGAGCACTCGTGTCTGGTTTAACAGTATTCTGAAATGCAAGAATGGAAAGAGATGAATAATAGTAAACTGGGGCATGTCCATATTGGCATTGAAATCACGCCGCGCAATATTAGGAAGAAACTGATTAGCGCTCACATTGCCCAGCGATATTGACAAAGTGTCAGTAACCCGGAAACTGACGGCACCTGGTTGACTGGCCGTCCGATTTCGCTCTCCATTGGAGGAGTGCATCATCACGCCCGGCAACCAAATTTTAATTTGATTTTACGTTTTAAAGTTTAATTTGTTTTAATTGCCGGTGCTTTTAGTGTCCCCTTCCCTTTTATAGGGGGCACTGGAAAAATTTTATTTTAGCGCCCCAAAAAAAAACAAAAAAACAACAAAAAAAAAGGGGGCCTTGAAAATGTCTGCTGTGTCACCCAGGTCGGGTGGCATGGTTTTAATGTTTATGTTTTTGCAGGTAAACTCAAAAGAGTTTCGCTCTCCATTGGAGTCGGTGTAATGCAAATCGGGGCGGGTACAAAACGGGCGGTTGTTCCGAAACCTTCAGTTTCCCGACGAACGGGTTAGGTTAAAATGACCCCCAAAGTGATGAAGGGTTCGCACAGCTCCGCCGGTCCCTTAAAGAAACTGTGCAAAACAAGAACTCGCGTCTGGTAGTCACAGTCCTGGACTCCTCTGTCGGTTACGTTAACCCTTCATCTTAAAACGAGTTAAAGCAACGCAGGGAGGTGTCACAGCGCCAAGTGTCGACTCGAGTATCGCAGGGTGTGATTCCAGAGGTGACATCTTTGAAAGTGTTTGAAAAACATGGACATTTCCGATTGACGGGCAGTGCCCCAGGGTGGTAAGACCCTATGAGGTAGATTTGCACCTTGCTGCCCCGGAATAAAGCAAGCGTTGCAGGTCAATCATTCGTGCTAGAAATTTAAAAAATAAGATGGTTTGTAGAACATGGGGCAGTTCCAGAATCTCGCCCTCCGTGTTCACCAGTCCCAGAGCCATTCATGCGGCATAAATACTGTTTAATGAGTGGAATATTTTATCCATTGCATTAGATATTAAAACCACGTTGTCTGTAAGAAGGACATGGGAGGGGAAATGGAGAAACAGTACGGACCAGGAGGTCCCAGGTTTAATCCCCGATCTGAGCTGACTTAATTGCCCCAAGTTGGGGCGCTCCTTCACCATCAGTGTTGCTGTAATAGGGGAGGCGAGCGAGTCCCGGGAGGGCAAAGAAAAAGCTTCAGGGACGCCCTTAAAGCCGCCTTGGAAAAAAATTTAATATCCCTCCTACTTTTGAGAAGCCCCTCAAAGTGGAGGAGAAGCATCCGAGAAGGCACCGAACACTTTGAGTAAAGTGTTTCTTGTCGGGAGCTTGGGGAAGCCCAGTACAAACAGCAGAAGGAACGTACGACAAACCAAGCACCCCACCCACCCGTCCCTTCAACCACCACCTGCTTCACCTGTGCCAGAGTTTGAAGATCCCGCAAAGGACTCATTAGTCACCTTAAAACTATTACTATGGAAGCAAGTTACTCTTGACTCCGGGGGACTGCCTAAAAAGACTAGGGGAGGGCAAAGAGCAGCCTGGTTGTGATCAAATCGAGCCAACTCTCAAAATCCAGGTTCACATACAAAGAATGACCACTTGAGGTACCAGCGGGCGGCCAGTGTCCACGGGACTGAGAGCCCCGGGGATACGTTGCACTTTGAGCAGAGGGTGGCTGGGGTAGGTACACGCGGAGAAAAGTAAAGAAGAATTGAGGAAAGATTTGTGGAGTTAACGACTGAGTGTTTGATACATACCGCATCCTTGAACATCAGGATGGCAATGAGGCAGAAGAGGCCGAGGACAGGCTTCATGGCTTATTTATTTTGTGCACGATGCTGATTGCAGTCTCTGACTCTTGTGCTGCTCGACAGACTGCACTTTAATCACTGTGGGGATCTTTTATAGGGTGGCTGAAGCTTTACAAGTTAATGATCAACAGTGCTGAACGGGTCACTATATAGATTCATTATTTCACTCTGAACGTTGACATTTGATTGGAGCCCTGCCTTGCCAGACTATGTATTCCTGACTCCACCCTTCAATATGGAATACTGATAACCTACACACTGCAGCATCTGCTGTGACACTCCGATACCAGCGCTGCTGTGGGGATCCATGAGGGGCTGTGTTCCTGGGTGCAGCACAGCTGAATGTCATGCACTCAATGGGATGGTCTTTCCCTGTCCATCTGTTTCTTGTCTTTCATACCTGCCTTCGAATTTTCTCGTGAGGGGCAATGATTGGGGGAAACTCGAGCAGAAATGTTCCATGGCCATGGATGCAGAGGCTGTCCATGGAACAACTGGGATTGTTCTCCTTAGAGCAGAGAAGGTTAAGGGCAGATTTGATAAATGTGTTCAAAATCATCAAGGGTTTTGATAGAGTAAATAAGGAGAAACTGTTTCCACTGGGAGGAGGGCCGGTAACCAGAGAACACAGATTTAAGGTAATTGGCAAAAGAAACAGAGGCAACATGAGACTGTCGGCGGCAGTCGGGAGCAGCGTCGAGGAGGTGCGTGGAGAGGCCTATAAAAGGCACAGCAGGGAGTCCGGGGCTAGCGTCGGCGGCAGTCGGGAGCAGCGTCGAGGAGGTGCGTGGAGAGGCCTCTAAAAGGCACAGCAGGGAGTCCGGGGCTAGCGTCGGCGGCAGTCGGGAGCAGCGTCGAGGAGGTGCGTGGAGAGGCCTATAAAAGGCACAGTAGGGAGTCCGGGGCCCAGCGTCGGCGGCAGTCGGGAGCAGCGTCGAGGAGGTGCGTGGAGAGGCCTATAAAAGGCACAGCAGGGAGTCCGGGGCCCAGCGTCGAGGAGGTGCGTGGAGAGGGCGTGACTTGTGCAGCTACAGGGAGAAGGCAAAAAAGAAGTAGAAAGAAATCAAAAGGTGACGTCACAGCCAAGAGGGTAAGTGATTGGCTGGTGATTGGTGAGTAGTTTTTCTTTTTTCTCTTCTATATCAGTGAGTAACTTTTAACATTGTTGTTGCCAATTTAAGTGTATCTAAGGGTTAAGTCATGGCAGGAGAGCTCGGTCGGGTGTTATGCGCCTCCTGTACCATGTGGGAACTCGGGGACGACACCAGTGTCCCTGACGACTACATCTGCGGGAAGTGTATCCACCTCAAGCTCCTGACGGTCCGCGTTGCGGAGTTGGAGCTGAGGGTGGATTCACTCTGGAGCATCCACGATGCTGAGAATGACGTGAGTATCACGTGTAGCGAGTTGGTCGTACCGCAGGGAAAGGGTCCACAGCCAGATAGGGAATGGAAGACCAACAGGAAGAGCAGTGCAAGGAAGGTAGTGCAGGAGTCCCCTGTGGTCATCCCCCTGCAAAACAGATACACTGCTTTGGGTACTGTTGAGGGGGCTGACTCATCAGGGGAGGGCAGCAGCAGCCAAGTTCATGGCACCATGGCTGGCTCTGCTGCACAGGAGGGCAGGAAAAAGAGTGGGAGAGCAATAGTGATTGGGGATTCAATGGTGAGGGGAATAGATAGGCGTTTCTGCGGCCGCAACCGAGACTCCAGGATGGTATGTTGCCTCCCTGGTGCAAGGGTCAAGGATGTCTCGGAGCGGGTGAAGGACATTCTAAAAAGGGAGGGAGAACAGCCAGTTGTCGTGGTGCACATTGGTACCAACGACATAGGTAAAAAAAAGGGATGAGGTCCTACGAAACGAATTTAAGGAGCTAGGAGCTAAATTAAAAAGTAGGACCTCAAAAGTAGTAATCTCTGGATTGCTACCAGTGCCACGTGATAGTCAGAGTAGGAATCGCAGGATAGCGCAGATGAATACGTGGCTTGAGCAGTGGTGCAACAGGGAGGGATTCAAATTCCTGGGGCATTGGAACCGGTTCTGGGGGAGGTGGGACCAGTACAAACCGGACGGTCTGCACCTGGGCAGGACCGGAACCAATGTCCTAGGGGGAGTGTTTGCTAGTGCTGTTGGGGAGGATTTAAACTGATATGGCAGGGGGATGGGAACCAATGCAGGGAGACAGAGGGAAACAAAAAGGAGGCAAAAGCAAAAGACAGAAAGGAGATGAGGAAAAGTGGAGGGCAGAGAAACCCAAGGCAAAGAACAAAAAGGGCCACTGTACAGCAAAATTCTAAAAGGACAAAGGGTGTTAAAAGAACAAGCCTGAAGGCTTTGTGTCTTAATGCAAGGAGTATCCGCAATAAAGTGGATGAATTAACTGTGCAAATAGATGTTAACAAATATGATGTGATTGGGATTACGGAGACGTGGCTCCAGGATGATCAGGGCTGGGAACTCAACATTCAGGGGTATTCAACATTCAGGAAAGATAGAATAAAAGGAAAAGGAGGTGGGGTAGCATTGCTGGTTAAGGAGCAAATTAAGGCAATAGTTCGGAAGGACATTAGCTTGGATGATGTGGAATCTATATGGGTAGAGCTGCAGAATACCAAAGGACAAAAAACGTTAGTGGGAGTTGTGTACAGACCTCCAAACAGTAGTAGTGATGTTGGGGAGGGCATCAAACATGAAATTAGGGGTGCGTGCAATAAAGGTGCAGCAGTTATAATGGGTGACTTTAATATGCACATAGATTGGGTTAACCAAACTGGAAGCAATACGGTAGAGGAGGATTTCCTGGAGTGCATAAGGGATGGTTTTTTAGACCAATATGTCGAGGAACCAACTAGGGGGGAGGCCATCTTAGACTGGGTGTTGTGTAATGAGAGAGGATTAATTAGCAATCTCGTTGTGCGAGGCCTCTTGGGGAAGAGTGACCATAATATGGTGGAATTCTGCATTAGGATGGAGAATGAAACAGTTAATTCAGAGACCATGGTCCAGAACTTAAAGAAGGGTAACTTTGAAGGTATGAGGCGTGAATTGGCTAGGATAGATTGGCGAATGAGACTGAAGGGGTTGACTGTGGATGGGCAATGGCAGACATTTAGAGACCGCATGGATGAACTACAACAATTGTACATTCCTGTCTGTCGTAAAAATAAAAAAGGGAAGGTGGCTCAACCGTGGCTATCAAGGGAAATCAGGGATAGCATTAAAGCCAAGGAAGTGGCATACAAATTGGCCAGAAATAGCAGCAAACCCGGGGACTGGGAGAAATTTAGAACTCAGCAGAGGAGGACAAAGGGTTTGATTGGGGCAGGGAAAATGGAGTACGAGAAGAAACTTGCAGGGAACATTAAGACGGATTGCAAAAGTTTCTATAGATATGTAAAGAGAAAAAGGTTAGTAAAGACAAACGTAGGTCCCCTGCAGTCAGAATCAGGGGAAGTCATAACGGGGAACAAAGAAATGGCGGACCAATTGAACAAGTACTTTGGTTCGGTATTCACTGAGGAGGACACAAACATCCTTCCGGATATAAAAGGGGTCGGAGGGTCTAGTAAGGAGGAGGAACTGAGGGAAATCGTTATTAGTCGGGAAATTGTGTTGGGGAAATTGATGGGATTGAAGGCCGATAAATCCCCAGGGCCTGATGGACTGCATCCCAGAGTACTTAAGGAGGTGGCCTTGGAAATAGTGGATGCATTGACAGTCATTTTCCAACATTCCATTGACTCTGGATCAGTTCCTATCGAGTGGAGGGTAGCCAATGTAACCCCACTTTTTAAAAAAGGAGGGAGAGAGAAAACAGGGAATTATAGACTGGTCAGCCTGACATCGGTAGTGGGTAAAATGATGGAATCAATTATTAAGGATGTCATAGCAGTGCATTTGGAAAGAGGTAATATGATAGGTCCAAGTCAGCATGGATTTGTGAAAGGGAAATCATGCTTGACAAATCTTCTGGAATTTTTTGAGGATGTTTCCAGTAGAATGGACAAGGGAGAACCAGTTGATGTGATATATTTGGACTTTCAGAAGGCTTTCGACAAGGTCCCACACAAGAGATTAATGTGCAAAGTTAAAGCACATGGGATTGGGGGTAGTGTGCTGACATGGATTGAGAACTGGTTGTCAGACAGGAAGCAAAGAGTAGGAGTAAATGGGGACTTTTCAGAATGGCAGGCAGTGACTAGTGGGGTACCGCAAGGTTCTGTGCTGGGGCCCCAGCTGTTTACACTGTACATTAATGATTTAGATGAGGGGATTAAATGTAGTATCTCCAAATTTGCGGATGACACTAAGTTGGGTGGCAGTGTGAGCTGCAAGGAGGATTCTATGAGGCTGCAGAGCGACTTGGATAGGTTAGGTGAGTGGGCAAATGCATGCCAGATGAAGTATAATGTGGATAAATGTGAGGTTATCCACTTTGGTGGTAAAAACAGAGAGACAGACTATTATCTGAATGGTGACAGATTAGGAAAAGGGGAGGTGCAAAGAGACCTGGGTGTCATGATACATCAGTCATTGAAGGTTGGCATGCAGGTACAGCAGGCGGTTAAGAAAGCAAATGGCATGTTGGCCTTCATAGCGAGGGGATTTGAGTACAAGGGCAGGGAGGTGTTGCTACAATTGTACAGGGCCTTGGTGAGGCCACACCTGGAATATTGTGTACAGTTTTGGTCTCCTAACCTGAGGAAGGACATTCTTGCTATTGAGGGAGTGCAGCGAAGGTTCACCAGACTGATTCCCGGGATGGCGGGACTGACCTATCAAGAAAGACTGGATCAACTGGGCTTGTATTCACTGGAGTTCAGAAGAATGAGAGGGGACCTCATAGAAACGTTTAAAATTCTGACGGGGTTAGACAGGTTAGATGCAGGAAGAATGTTCCCAATGTTGGGGAAGTCCAGAACCAGGGGACACAGTCTAAGGATAAGGGGGAAGCCATTTAGGACCGAGATGAGGAGGAATTTCTTCACCCAGAGAGTGGTGAACCTGTGGAATTCTCTACCACAGAAAGTTGTTGAGGCCAATTCACTAAATATATTCAAAAAGGAGTTAGATGAAGTCCTTACTACTAGGGGAATCGAGGGGTATGGTGAGAAAGCAGGAATGGGGTACTGAAGTTGCATGTTCAGCCATGAACTCATTGAATGGCGGTGCAGGCTAGAAGGGCCGAATGGCCTACTCCTGCACCTATTTTCTAAAATTTTTTCGCAGCGAGTAGTGATCGGGAATGCACTGCCTGAAAGGGCGGTGGAAGCAGATTCAATAGTAACTTTCCAAAGGGAACTGGATAAATACTTGAAAAGGAAAACTTGCAGGGCTATAAGGGCAAGAGAGTGGGACTAATTTTATAGCTCTTTCAAAGAGTCAGCACAGGCACAATGGGCCGCATAGCCTCTATCTGTGCTGTATCTTTCTATTCTATGATACAGAGGGCGGACATAGATACAGAGGATGTCCATGGATACAAAGGATGTGCATGGATACAGAGATGTCCATGGATGCAGGTGATTATTGGGGAGAGTGGGGATCATGAGCCAGCTGACACACTCCACCAGCAGAAGATTATTGGAGAGGAACCCATGCCTGCACAAACCCTAAGTTGGCCATGTAAGGTTGAGCAGCCCACAGCCACGATGACCGAGGTGCTCCTAGGCATTGAGGAATTTCTGGGTCTCTGCCTTCTGTCAGTCATCCCGAGAGCTACTGGAAATTTTACGGCCATTGTATTTCATCCCTTGAAACATGGAGACAATGAAGAAGAAACTGAGACAATAATCTAAGATGAAATTAATTAACACTTAAAAAGTATGGGCTAATAAAGCATAGCTTTGTTAAAGGTAAATCGTGTTTGACTAACCTGAGGTCGTTGATGAAGTAACGGAGAGAGCTGATACAGTAGTGTGGTTCATGTGTATACGAACTTTCAAATGGTGTTTGATAAAGTACCACATGATAGACTTGTTAGCAAAATTGAAGCCCATGGGATTAAAGTGACAGTGATAGCATAGCTACAAAATTGGCTAATGGACGAAAAGCAGAGAGTAGTGATGAACAGTTGTTCAGGCTGCAGCGAAGTGTGCAGTGAGGTCCACAGGTATTAGGACCACTGCGCTTTTTGATATATATTAATGACCTGGTCTTTGGTATACAGGGCATAATTTCAAAATTTGCAGATGACACGAAACTCAGAAATGTAGGAGGATAATAGCAGACTTCAGGGGGACATAGATAGACTTGTGAAATGGACAAACTAAGGGCTAAAACTTAATGCAGAGAAGTACAAAGTGATTCATTTGGGTAGAAAGAATGAGGAGAGGCAATATAAACTAAGTAGTACAATTTTAAAGGGGTTCCAGGTATAGAGAGACTTTGGGGTGTATGAACAAAGCCATTGAAGGTGGCAGGAAAGTTGAGAAGACTGTTAAAAGGGCAAACAGAATACTTGGTTTTATTAATAGAGGAATCGAGTACAAAAGCAAGGAAGTTATGCTAACCTTTATAAATCACTGGTTAGACTGCAGCTAGAGTATTGTGGCCAATCTGGCACCACACTTTAGGAACGATGCCAAGGCCTAGAAGAGGGTGCAGAGAAGATTTATTGGAATGGTACCAGAGATGAGGGACTTCAGTTACATGGATAGACTGGAGAAGATGGAGCAAATGGCCTCCTGTACTGAATTATTTTATGATTCTATGATAACTGTGAGGCAAAACACTAATGTTTAGATGTATGATTAACTTGAAATAAAAGCAGTTGGTTAAAAGAGGGAGCCACAACCTGTAGCTGCTTTAGTTCATATAGAGATAAAGAGAATGAAAGGAGTTTACACAAAGCAAGATAAATGACTGGATAATATGTTATGGGTGTTGGTTGAAAGATAAATATTGGCCAGTGCTGTGCTCCCTCAGTACTGCATTGAATGTGTCAGCCTAGATTATGTGCTCAAGTCTCTGGCCCAATCTCAGAGAAAACAAATTTGAAACCAGCAAAAACAAAATAATTCTCACTAAGAATCTTAGCTCCAGTCTGGAACTGCTGGGGTTCTCCAGCTTCACTGTTCATTGATGTGTGTTATCACTCCTTCAATTACCTCCAATCTTGGCCAACTTTAGGGTAGGGTCGCTGATTGGAATGTCTGCAGGTACAGCAGGAGTGGCGAGGTTGGGGTGAAGGAGCGGCGAGAGATTGCAGAGCAACATGATCAGGGCCCATAAGAGGCGGGGGCCCAGGGGCAGTACGGGGAAGCCCATACTGCGATATAGGTGTGCACTAGATTTGTGCAGCAGAGCTGATCGGTAGTTGTCTTGGTTAATCCTTATCACTGTCCAAGACCTAACTCTGTCAAGCCCGTGTACAACAGCCACCACATGTTAAAAAAATCCAAGCACAGGCATCTTCCACCTTTCAACATGTAGTTCGGGACCTGGAATATTGGGTTCTTCATTGAAACACCTGTGAACTCATCGCTTTTTGGCATGGAAGCAAGTCATCCTCGATACAAGGGACCGCCTAAGAGAGGGTGACCATATTTTCTAAACTGAATCCAGGGTCACACAGGAGCACAGCAAAGCAGCCAGGACAGAAAATGTAGATTGCGCAGCGTAGCAAACTGAATCTGCAAAAAGCAGCGCCAGAACTTTCCACCTGAATAATGTGGCCGCGATCACTGGCCCCTTCCCCCCTCCTCACAGCCCAACAAGCACCCACACCATCCGAGGGTGTCGAGCGCACTCCGATCCGGCTCCGATCCAGCTCCCGGGACATCCACACAGCCCGGCTCCAGCCGTCGCTCATTAGTCTGGTTACCGTTACTCGGACATTTTGGCTCCGGGCCCGATTTCTCTTCAACTGTATTTCATAGGACCATCCGAGGATTAAGTGTGGTGGGTGGGCGGGGGGGTTGGCAGAGCAGGTGGATCGCAACCACAGAACGTGAACTCTGCATAAATTAAAGTCCCTCAGTGAGTCCACCGCTTCTACTGGTTGAAAACAGGAGATTGACATCCTTTTCACCAATCGGAATCCGCCCGTCACATGGCCCCGCCCACTTTATTGACAGACAGCTGTCCGTCAAGCCCCGATCCCCACTGCCCGTACTGCACTTTTTTGACCGACAGGTGACAAGCCCCGCCCCCCGTGAAGCTATGTGCCTCCACCGGCAGAATCATTCCATGCACGTGGTGCCAAGAAACAGGACCTGAGGCACTGGAAAAAAAATTATTTTGGAGTGTGACCCCTCTTGTAGGGAGCATTTGTTTAAAGTGCAGAACTAAAATAGTTGAGGTCCGACTCTCTTCCCCCCGGCCAGTGTGAGGGGCTGAGTGCGGCCGGTGTGAGGGGGGAGAGTGAGAGGCTGGGGGTGGGGGGGGCGCGGAAAGAGAGGCTGAGGAGAGAGAGAGAGAGAGAGACATGGGTGGTGGTGCGGGGTGGAGGGGGATCGGAGGGGAGAGAGGGCACTCGGGGATCTTCCAACCCCCGACAAGGGACATCGTTGGAGTGGATGATATCCAGAAGTCACGACACTGTCACTATTCACTTCGTACCCAATAAACCTGTTAACAATCCGTACACAATTCCTGCCCCATCTATGGTGAGGGAAGTTGGCGGAGGATGCGCTTGCGCTGAGGTAAGGTACTTTGGCTGGGGGAGGGAAGTACTTGGACTGGGGTAAGGCACTTCGGCTGGCCCTTGCTGTCTTCTGGGGAGCTCTGTCCTCTGTCGCTTCAGGAAGTCTTAGTGGATCAAATTACAATTTGCAAAGTCAGTGAGACCTTGGGATGGGCGGTTCCAGTGACACATTCCTGTGAAACTTCAGGGTGTGGCTTATCCTCCAAGGGGACCAATCCGAAACAAAGGGTGGAGCATGTTGGCCATTTTGGCAGTACAAATAAACGAGTCCATTTGGGGCCGAGTTTTCTGAACTGCAGACTCTCTTCTGGGGACATAGTTTGCCCAGGGACACAGTCTCTCATCCAGGGACTGTTCCTGGAAAACGAGGATATATGATCACCCTACTTTAGGGATTATAGTGGATACTAGCCTGGAGTGAGCTCCCAGATTAGCTGCCTGTTGCTTAAAGTTTCATTCTAGCTTAAAGAAAGGTGGCGTTGGTGGGAAGCAATCTGTGATGCTCTCGCTCTCTATTATTTATGATCACAGCATTCTAGTTTTAGCACACCCTTCTGCTTATCTAAATCTTTATTATAAGATAATCACAATGTTCTTTCTTGAGATAAAGAAAAAAGCTGGGCCAGTGGAGCATTAATGATCAGCCAGCTTCTGGTTTGTCTTCAGTAAGGTTCAGTAAGGCTCAATGGGCAGCAACCTCACCTCTGAGTCAGAAGGTCATGGGTTCAAAGTCCCACTTCAGAGACGTGAGCGCAGCATCTAGGCTGACACTCAGTACCGGCACTAAGGGAACGATGCACTGTCGGAGGTGCCACCTTTCTGATGAGACATTAAACCGAGGCCCTTTCTGTCCTCTCAGGTGATCGTAAAAGATCCCATATCAGGGTAATTCTCTCTGATATCCTGGCCAATATTTATCCCTCAACCAATATAATGAAAACAGATTATCTGGTCATTATCACATTGCCGTTTGTGGGAGCTTGCTCTGTCCAAATTGGCTGCCGCATTTCCTATATTACAAAAGTGAATACACTTCAAAAGTACTTAATTGGCCATAAAGTGCTTTGGGATGTCATCATCATCCTCATCATAGGCAGTCCCTCGAAATCGAGGAAGATTTGCTTCCACTCTAAAAATTAGTTCTCAGGTGACTGAACAGTCCAATATGGGAATTACAGTCTCTGTCCCAGGTGGGACAGACAGTCGTTGAAGGAAAGGGTAGGTGGGACGGGTTTGCCGCACGCTCATTCCTCTGCCTGCGCTTGTTTTCTGCATGCTCTCGGCATGAGACTCAAGGTGCTCAGCGCCCTCCTGGATGCACTTCCTCCACTTAGGGCAGTCTTTGGCCAGGGACTCTCAGGTGTCAGTGGGGATGTTGCATTTTATCAGGGAAGCTTTGAGAGTGTCCTTAAAACGTTTCCTCTGCCCACCTTGGGCTCGCTTGCCGTGTAGGAGTTCCGAGTAGAGCGCTTGCTTTGGGAGTCTCGTGTCAGGCATGCAAACAATGTGGCCCACGCAGCGGAGCTGATCAAGTGTGGTCAGTGCTTCGATGCTCGGGATGTTGGCCTGATCGAGGACACTAATGTTGGTGCATCTGTTCTCCCAGGGGATTTTCAGGATCTTGCGGAGACATCAGTGGTGGTATTTCTCCAGCGATTTGAGGTGTCTACTGTGCATGGTCTATGTCTCTGAGCCATACAGGAGGGCGGGTATCACTACAGCCTTGTATACCATGAGCTTGGTGGCAGATTTGAGGGCCTGATCTTCGAACACTCTTTTCCTCAGGCGGCTGAAGGCTGCACTGGCACATTGGAGGTGGTGTTGAATCTCGTCGATAATGTCTGCCCTTCCTGATAATAGGCTCCCGAGGTATGGAAAGTGGTCCACAAAAAACCTACAACCTAAAGAATAGGTGGAGAAAGCACAGGAGATTCAGCAGCTGGCCGACAGCCAGGATGTGCGAGGATTCTTCACCACAGTCAAGGCCAAGCACCCAAGGCCCCACCCCTTTGCTGGCCAAGAATGGAGAGGCATTCATCAAGGACACTGAGGCAGTCAGGACCCGCTGGAAGGAGCACTTCGGAGATCTCCTTAACCGAGACTCCGGCTTTGACTCTAGTGTCCTCGACTCCATCCCGCAACATGCTAGCCACCACCATCTCAGCAAAACCCCAGCCCTGCACGAGGTAGAAAAGGCCATCCGCCAGCTCAAGAACAACAAAGCAACGGGAGCGGATGGAATCCCCACTGAGGCACTGAAGTATAGCAGACAGGCACTGCTGGCACCTCATCTCTCTCATCTGGAAGGAGGAGAGCATGCCAGGAAATCTCAGAGATGCAGTAATCATGACCATCTTTTAAAAAGGGGACAATTCTGACTGGCCAATATATATCCCTCAAACAACATCACGAAAATAGATTATCTGGTCATTATCACATTGCTGTTTGTGGAAGCTTGCTCTATGCAAATTGGCTGCCGCATTTCCTATATTACAATAGTGAATACACTTCAAAAGTACTTAATCAGCCGTAAAGCATTCTGGGATGTCCTGAGGCCATGATCATCATCATAGGCGGTCCCTCGAACGAGGATGACTTGCTTCCACATGAGATGTTTCAATGAAGGACCCGATATTCTAGCCCTGAACTCCAACTGAGGGGGTGGAAGATGTCTGTGCGTGAATTTTTTTAACGTGTGGTGACCGTTGCACATCAGTCACCACACGGGCTTGACAAAGCTTGACTTTATCCAGTGGCAAGGGTTAACCAGGATGACTGGAGACCTGCTCTGCTGCACGGACCTAGTATGCACACATATCGCAGTATGGGCAGGCCCTTGCTGCCCCTGGATCCTCGGCTCTTCTGGGCCCCGTACCCACAAACATTTGCCGCACCTCCGCCACGATCCCTCACTGCACCTCCATCACAAAAACACTCGCCACACCTCCGCCACGATCTCCCTACAGTTGTTGTGTTGGTGTGAATTCACTTCTCACCAACACAGTGCCTAGTGTGACATGTAACTCGGAACTCCTACATGGCAAGCGAGCCCCAGGTGGGCAGAGGAAACGTTACAAGGACACCCTCAAAGCCTCCTTGATAAAGTGCAACCTCCCCACTGACACCTGGGAGTTGCTGGCCAAAGACCACCCTAAGTGGAGGAAGTGCATCCGGGAGTGCGCTGGGTACCTCGAGTCTCGTCGCCGAGAGCATACAGAAATTAAGCGCAGGCAGCGTAAGGAGCTTGCGGCAAACCTGTCCCATCCACCCTTTCCTCCAACCACTGTCTGTCCCACCTGTGACAGAGACTGTAATTCCCGTATTGGATTGTTCAGTCACCTAAGAACTCATTTTCAGAGTGGAAGCAAGTGTTCCTCGATTTCGAGGAACTGCCTATGATGATAATGATGCCCAGTGTGAGTCTGGAGCAAAGGAAAGTGAGGACATCGAGAGGAAGGGGTCTGACTTGGCTCCACTTTAGCTGATCTGGGCGCTGACTGCAGATTTAGATTGCAACAGTTCGGACCTTGCAATAGTACTGTCAATGTCACCCAGTGTTCTGGCCAGCGTTTGTCTCACAACCAGTGCCAGGAAAAAAATTGAGAAAGAAAAGAAAGGCGTGTATTTATATCACGCCTTACATGCCTTCAGGACGTCCCAAAGCGTTTACAGCCAAATAGATACTTTTTGAAGTGTAGTACTTTTGTAATGTAGGAAATGTGGCAGCCAATTTGCACACAGCAAGTTCCCACACACAGCAATGTGATAATGACCAGATAATCTGTTTTAGCGCTGTTGGTCAAGAGATAAATATTGAACAGGGTGTTGGGCTGAGAATTCATCTGGCCACTGCAGGTAGTGATGTTGTAAATGCGTTGGTGAGGATTTCAGGATTTCTCATGGAATTGAGGTTGCCACCGTACATAAGGATCAATTTTCCAATTGCATGTTTCCAGGTGGTGCCTCGCCCGCCCGGAGCAATTAGCGGGAAATGGAACATGCTGAATGGAAAGCCTTTAGACCAAGCATGCGAATTCTAGATATATGCTCCTGATCGACACTGCTCCACCCAAGGAGCGTAAAATCGCAATGCTCATTCTACAAAGCCTAGAGGATTCTCATCCCTAGCTGATGCAGTAACCCCATTACTGTTTGCAGAATATTGCTAGTGCGGCACAACAATATCCTGCATTTGCATTTATATAGCGCCATTAACGTAGTAAAACATCTATGGCGCTTCACAGGAGCATTATTAAACAAAACTTGACACCGAGCCTCATAAGGAGCTATTAGGACAGGTGACCTAAAGGTTGGCCAAAAGGTTTGGTTTTGAGGAACGTCTTAAAAGAGGAGAGGTGGAGAGGTTTAGGCAAGGAAATCCAGAGCTTACGGCCTAGGCAGCTGAAGGCACGGCCACCAATGAAGGGCTGAAAATCAGGGGTGCGCAAGAGGCCGGAACTGAAGGAGCTCAGAGATCTCGGAGGATTACATAGAAACATAAAAAATAGGTGCAGGAGTAGGCCATTTGGTCCTTCGAGCCTGCACCAACATTCAATATGATCATGGCTGATCATGCAACTTCAGTATCCCTTTAATGCTTTCTCTCCACACCATTTGATCCCTTTAGCCGTAAGGGCCACTCTAACTCCCTCTTGAATATATCTAACAAACTGGCCTCAACAACTTTCTGTGATACAGAATTCCACAGGTTAACAACTCTCTCAGTGAAGAAGTTTCTCCTCATCTCAGTCCTAAATGGCTTATCCCTTATCCTTAGACTGTGACCCCTGGTTCTGGAGTTCCCCAACATCGGGAACATTCTTCCTGCATCTAACCTGTCCAATCCCGTCAGAATTTTATATGTTTCTATGAGATCCCCTCTCTTTCTTCTAAATTCTAGTGAATATAAGCCTAGTCAATCCAGTCTTTCTTCATATGTCAGTCCTGCTATCCCGGGAATCAGTCTGGTGAATCTTTGCTGCACTCTCTCAATAGCAAGCGTGTCCTTCCACAGATTAGGAGACCAGAACTGTACACAATATTCAAGGTGTGGCCTCACCAATGCCCTGTACAACTGCAGTAAGACCTCCCTGCTCCTATACTCATCCTCTCGCTATGAAGGCCAACATGCCATTTGCCTTTTGTACACCGCCTGCTGTACCTGCATGCCAACTTTCAATGACTGATGTACCATGACACCCAGGTCTCGTTGCACCTCCCCTTTTTCTAATCTGTCACCATTCAGATAATATTCTGCCTTCCTGTTTTTGCCACCAAAGTGGATAACCTCACACTTATCCACATTATACTGCATCTGCCATGCATTTGCCCACTCACCTAACCTGTCCAAGCCTCTTAGTATCCTCCTCACAGCTCACACTGCCACCCAGCTTAGTGTCATCTGCAAACTTGGAGATATTACATTCAATTCCTTCAGCTAAATCATTAATGTATATTGTAAATAGCTGGGGTCCCAGCACTGAACCTTGCAGTACCCAACTAGTCACTACCTGCCATTCTGAAAAGACCCGTTTATTCCTACTGTTTGCTTCCTGTCTGCCAACCAGTTCTCTATCCACGTCAATACATTACCCCCAATACCATGTGCTTTAACTTTGCACACTAATCTCTTGTGTGGGACCTTGTCAGAAGCCTTTTGAAAGTCCGAATACACCACATCCACTGGTTCTCCCTTGTCCACTCTACTAGTTACATCCTCAAAAACTTCTAGATTTGTCAAGCATGATTTTCCTTTCATAAATCTATGCTGACTTGGACCAATCCTGTTACTGCTTTCCAAATGCGCTGCTATTACATCTTTAATAATTGATTCCAACATTTTACCCATTACCGATGTCAGGCTAACGGCTCTATGATTCCCTGTTTTTCGTAGTAAAATATCCATGTCACTTCACAGGAGCATTATTAAATAAAACTTGACACCGAGCCACATAAGGAGCTATTAGGACAGGTGACCTGAAGGTTGGCCAAAGGTTAGGTTTTGAGAAATATCTTAAAAGAGGAGAGAGAGAGGTGGAGCGGTTTAGGGAAGGAAATCCAGAGCTTACGGTCTAGGCAGCTGAAGGCACGGCCACCAATGAAGGGCTGAAAATCAGGGGTGCGCAAGAGGCGGGAACTGGAGGAGCTCAGAGATCTCGGAGGATTGTAGGGCTGGAGGTTACAGAGATAGGGAGGAGCAAGTCCATCGAGAGATTTAAAAAAAAAGGATGAGAATTTTAAAATCTAAGAGTCAATGTAGGTCAGCGAACAGAGGGGTGATACGTAAATGGGACTTGGTGCAACTTAGGATATGGGCAGCAGACTTTCGGATGAGCTCAAGTGTATGTCGGGTGGAAGATGGGAGGCCGGCCAGGAGAGCATTGGAATAGTTGAGTCTAGAGATAACAATCACATGGATGAAGGTTTCAGCAGCGGATGAGCTGAGGCAAAGACGGAGTCCTGGGTTGTTACAAAGGTAGATGATCTTGGTGATGGAGAGGACATGGGGTCGGAAGCTCAGCTCAGCTCAGTCAAATAGGATGCAGAGTTTGCGAACAGTCTGGTTCAGCCATAGACACAAAAGTATAAACCAGAGGAAACCTTTTCGAAGTTGTTACTGTAAAGTCCTGACCCTGCAGTACAGACTTACACAAGGCACATGCTGAAGTCAAGGTCACTCAGGACCTTCACCTTTATTTCACAGCTCTCGAATGCCACATTTGCCTGAGACCTGCCTTTATATACCTGTGTGGAACAGGTATGCAGTGTCTCCTGCAAGTGCACCCCTGGTGGTAAGGTATGCTTGTGGTTACAGGTCATATCTAGTTACAGTCATGTATAGCATGGTAAGACACAGTTATGTACAGTAGTGTGAGATAGATGACATCACCCTCCCCCAAGGTCCTATTGTTTTCATAGATTCAGTCTCTCAGGTGGTCTACGCTCTCGCGTGGAGCATCTTAGTTGTGGTTCAGTTGTTTGCCTTGGTGCCTGTTTTTCTTTCGGTGTGATTGCTGGTATCTTGCCTGGGCTGTCTGTTTCATTCAGTATGATTGTTGGTATCTCGCCTGCGCTGTCTGTTGAGACTGCCCTTTCCTCAGATTGTTCCCTCTGTCTGTCCACCAGGTGTGGTGTGAGTTCCACATTGTAGTCTGCCTCTGGTTCTGCAGTGTTGTTGGTGAATCTACTTTTTACTTGGTCTACATGCCTCCGGCAGGTTTGGCCATTGTCCATTTGTACAACCAGTAGCCTGTTTCCTTCCTTGCCTGTTACAGTCCCAGCAAGCTATTTGGGACCATCACAAACACTTTGTCCCCTATCTCATTCCACCTCCCCCTCGAATTTCGGTCATGGTACTCGGTTAGCTTCCGGCGCTTTGCCTCAACAATTTCAGGCATATCTGGGAGGAGTAATGAGAGCCTTGTCTGTAAGGTCCGGTTCATCAATAGCTGCGCAGGGGGAACCCCAGTCAACGAATGCGGACGAGATCTGTATGCCAGCAGCAGTCACGACAGGCGGCCCTGCAGCGTGGGACCTTGGATTTTAAGCATGCCTTGTTTAATGATTTGACTGCTCGCTCCACCTGGCCATTGGAGGCTGGCTTGAATGGTGCCGTCTTAACATGATTTATGCCGTGGTCGACTATAAAATCTTGGAATTCTGCGCTGGTGAAGCACGGACCATTATCACTGACCAATATGTCAGGAATTCCATGCATTGCAAACATGGTTTTAAGGCTCTCCACAGTGGTGGAGGTGGTGCTCGAGTTTAAAATGGCGCATTT
Source organism: Pristiophorus japonicus (assembly GCF_044704955.1). Lineage (NCBI taxonomy): Eukaryota > Metazoa > Chordata > Chondrichthyes > Pristiophoridae > Pristiophorus > Pristiophorus japonicus. The sequence goes on from NC_091990.1 coordinate 25,171,631, forward strand.
GATCCACTTTGAAAATGCATCGACGACTACAAGGAACATTTTGCCCATGAATGGGCCCGCGTAGTCTACATGTACCCGCGACCACAGTTTGGTGGGCCAGGGCCAGGGGCTTAGTGGGGCCTCCCTGGGGCATTAATGAGCTGGGCACAAATGGTGCACCGTCGGATGCAGAGCTCCAAGTCCGCGTCAATGCCAGGCCACTAGACGTGGGATCTGGCTATGGCCTTCATGAGAACGATCCCCGAGTGCTCGCGGTGGAGCTCCTGGACAAATGCCTCTCTGAGTCACAGAGGCATAACTACTTGGCTGCCCCACATCAGGCAGTCTGCCTGTAGTGATAGTTCATGCATGCGCCTATGGAAAGGTTTGATCTCCTCAGGGCAGGCATCGCGAGCCTCTGCCCAGTCACCATTTAAGACACATCTTTTGACGAAGAATAACGTGGGGTCACTGGTCGTCCAGGCTCTGATTTGGCGAGCTGTCATGGGTAAACCTGTGGACTCAAAGGCATTGATTGCCATGACCATCTCACAGTCCTGTTCGTCGGACCCTTCCGTGGTTGCCAGGGGTAGCCTGCTAAGCGCGTCGGCACAGTTGTCTGTGCCTGGTCTGTGCCTTATTGTGTAGTCGTAAGGCGCCAGCATGAGTGCCCACCGTTGAATGCACGCCGAGGCGTTGGCGTTTACTGCCTTGCTCTCGGATAGCAGGGACATGAGGGGTTTGTGGTCGGTTTCTAATGCGGACTTGGCCCCGAAAAGGTATTGGTGCATCTTTTTGATACTGTACACGCACGCGAGCGCCTCCTTCTCCACCATACTGTACCCACGTTCCGTCCGCGAAAGTAACCTGGAGGCATAAGCAATAGGTTGTAATTTACCCGCACTATTAACATGCACCCGCACTATTGACATGTAAAACGCACCCGACCCCGTATGCTGACGTATCACATGTAAGAACTAGCTTTTTACCTGGGTCAAAAAAAGCCAAAACACTGTTGGAACATAGAAGGTTGCGTGCCTTATTGAAGGCGCATTCTTGGGCGTCCCCCCAAAACCAATCGCACCCCTTTCTGAGTAGCACGTGGAGAGGCTCCAGCAGCGTGCTCAAGTTCTACATAAAGTTCCCAAAGTAATTGAGTAGCCCGAGAAAGGCGCGCAGTTCCGAGACATTCCGGGGCCTGGGTGCCAGGCGAATCACTTCGGTTTTGGATTCTGTTGGGCGGATTCCATCAGCGGCAATCCTTCTGCCCAAAAATTCAACCTCGGGCACGAGAAACAGACACTTGGATTTCTTAACTCTTAGGCCTACCCGATCCAACCGCTTTAGTACTTCCTCCAAATTGCGGAGATGGGAGTCGGTGTCCCTGCCCGTGATGAGTAAGTCATCTTGAAACACAACCGTCCCCGGGATGGACTTGAGCAGACTCTCCATGTTGCGCTGGAAGATAGCAGCTGCCGACCTGATGCCGAATGGGCATCGATTGTGCATCAAAAGGCCCGATGTGTGTTGATGGTGGTGAGTAGCTTAGACTCTTCAGTCAGTTCTTGTGTCATATACGCAGATGTGAGATCTAGTTTCGAAAAAAGTTTTCCTCCAGCCAACGTGGCAAATAGGTCCTCTGCTCTGGGCAGTGGATATTGGTCCTGTAGGGAGACTCTGTTTATGGTAGATTTGTAATCCCCACAGATTCATACGGATCCATCAGGTTTCATGATGGGGATGATGGGACTTGCCCAGTCGCTAAATTCCACGGGTGAGATAATGCCTTCCCGCAGAAGCCGGTCTAGTTCATGTTCAATCTTTTCCCTCATCACATAGGGCACAGCTCTAGCCTTGTGATGGACCGGTCTAGCATCCTGTGTGATGTAGATTTTAACTTTTGCCCCTTTGAAGGTGCCCACGCCTGGCTGAAAGAGATGTTCAAAATGACTTAGAACTGTTGAGCAGGAGGTCCGTTCCTCTGACGACATGGTGTGGACATCATCCCATTTCCAACTTAGTTTTGCCAACCAGCTTCTCCCCAACAGTGCTGGGAGATCTCCGGGGACAATCCACAGGGGAAGTCGGTTCACTGTCCCTTTGTGTGTGACTGAGAGCATGGCGCTGCCAAGGACTGGGACGATTTATTTGGTATAGGTCCTTAGTTTGGTATCAACCCTTGTGAGTTTTGGTCTGTTGCTTTTGTGCGGCCACAGCTGTTCAAATTGTTGAACGCTCATGAGAGATTGACTCGCTCCCGTATCCAGTTCCATGTTGACGGGTGTCCCGTTGAGTAGGACCTTCATCATTATTGGAGGCGTCTTGTTGTAAGAACAGTGGCCATTGATCGTGTTGACCTGCTGTACCTCGGTGTCCCGGGCACTGTCCCCACCATCTTCTGGTCTGCTTTCCGACCCTTCCGATTCGTATACCAGCCGAGCTGCTGTTTTTCTGCAAATGCACATGCGGGCCAGATGCCCTGTATAGTTGCAGTTTCTGCAAACGGCATGCTGAAATCGACACCCCCTTGATGAGTGCCTTCCCCCACATCTCCAGCACAGACCGCTTCCATTGTTTCCGGAGAATGAGCTGTGTCTGGCTGATCTCTCTTGAGCTTCTCTCAGTTTGTAGTTGATTGCTCGCATTGTGGGTTGATGAGATGTGAATGGCCGTTCATGTGGCCCTTGATGGCTTCTGGCACCACTGCCTGCTGTTGAGGGCCTGCTCTCCTGCCTTTGTCTGTGTGTGGGGGTAGCGGCTTGTTTCACGATGTGAATCCCTTGTTCCGATGTTTCGTTAGTTGTCGTACCAGCAGTATAGATCAACCTCCTTTCTTCTTCTCCTGCCAAGAATGTCTGTGCGACCAGTGCTGCTGCCTCTAGGGTCAAGTTCTTGGTCTCTATGAGCTTTCAGAATATGTCTGCGTGGCCTATTCCTTCAATAAAAAAGTCTCTCAGTACTTCTCTCCTTAGTTCATCGGAGAACTCACATAAACTAGCCAGCCTCCAAAGTTCCGCCACAAAGTCGGGTATGCTCTGGCCCACACAGTGTCTGTAGTTGTAGAACCTGTGTCTGGCCATGTGTAGGCTGCTTGCTGGCTTCAGGTGGTCTCTTACCAGTGTGCTCAACTCTTCAAACAACTTGCTTGCTGGTTTCTCGGGTGCCAGCAGGTCCTTCATTAAGGCGTATGTTTTCGAGCCATAGCTGGTCAAGAGATGGGCTCTTCTCTTGTCTGCCTTATCGTCGCCCAACCAGTCTTTGGTTACAAAGCTTTGCTGAAGCCTTTCTATAAAGTCTTCCCAATTATCTCCAGCATTGTATTTCTCATCTGAGCCGTTGGTCGCCATTCTGTGGATTCTGTGATCCCGTACTCGTCGCCACTGTAAAGTCCTGACCATGCAGTACAGACTTACACGAAGCACATGCTGAAGTCAAGGTCACTCAGGACCTGCACCTTTATTTCACAGCTCTCGAATGCCACACTTGCCTGAGACCTGCCTTTATATACCTGTGTGGAACAGGTATGCAGTGTCTCCTGCAAGTGCACCCCTGGTGGCAAGGTATGCTTGTGGCTACAGGTCATATCTAGTTACAGTCATGTATAGCATGGTAAGATACAGTTATGTACAGTAGTGTGAGATACATGACAGTTACACACAGCGGTTGGGGGAAATTTACCCCCTCCCTCCCCAGGGTTATGCCAGTTCTGATCCTGACATCTCATTACAATGCCCCTCGCTTTCTCCGAGAGCATCGACAACACCTTTCACCTGCCGTTAGAGAAAGAAATCCAGAATCACGTTGAGAAACGAGCGCAGAAGATTGTTGTCATGTATGCAAACGCTTTGTATTCACTATGTAACTATGTATGATGTACCACCTGAGGACGCTGCTGTGGGAGGCCCAGGGGATTCCTGCCCTAGTGTGCAGGGGCTTACAAAAGGCATGCTGCCTCTCACTTTGCAGTCGTATTAAATGGGCTGAAGTCACACAGCTCGTACTCACAGTACAAGGCCTCGTGGAGATATTCGATTGCAGACATAATAACTGGCAATGAGAATACGGACCTTCACGCGCTTATGGCTATCTTTGGCCCGCTAAAAGACTTCACAGAGGGTGATGATTGGGATGCCTTCACGGAAAGGCTTGAGCAATATTTCGTGGCAAACGACCTGGCAGGGGAGACGGACACATTGGCGGAGAAGCACAAGGCTATACTGCTGATCAGTTATGGGCCCGAGGTCTCCCGCCTCGTCAGGGACTTGCTGGCACCCATGAAGGCCAAGGATAAGACATACGATGAGCTGACTGAACTAATTCACGATACCATACAGATGACTTCCTACCAGAATCGGAGCTCACTGGCAAGTACTGTACGTAAAATAACGCCGATTGCAGGCAGAACTGTTGAACTAATAAGAACTGTACAGCGCAGAGCCTACATGCCTGCTGCTGCTAGGCCGCCAAGGGGTGTAAATGCAAAATCATTAACACAATGCTGGCAATGCGGGGGTAATCATGGGGCCCAACAATGTCGATTTAAAGACTATATGTGCAAAAGCTGCAGAACAAGGTGCCACCTCCAGCGAATGTGCAAACGTGCTGCGACTCACCACGTGGCAGTGAAGTCGGCAGAAGAGTCCCGATCCAGCGTGGATCACAAAGGACAAGCTAGAGAGGCAACTCAGCCCGAGGAAGCAGTGTGCGTGGTGCAGACCTTCTCCACAAAAAGTTCTCCCAGGATGATAAAAGTCAAATTAAATGGCGTTCCTGTATCCAGCTAAAAGTCAAATTAAATGGCGTTCCTGTATCCATGGAGCTGGACACGGGGCAAGTCAGTCAATTATGAGCCAGAAGGCATTTGAAAGGCTGTAGGGCAATAACAAAGCACAAAGACCCAAGCTGAGCCTGATTCAGATAAAGCTGTGCACTTACACCAAGGAACTGATACCAGTTATTGGCAGTGCGAAAGTAAAAGGGGTACACGAGCTGCCACTGTGGATTGTACCAGGTGATGGGCCAACGCTGCTTGGCAGAAGCTGGACGGGGAATGTTGTGTATGGAGAAAGAGTCAGACTGAACATTGTGAGCTCAAAGTAAAGTGTGACCTGAGTCTTTTATTGCAGGTCTCCAGAGTGCCTCTCCAACCTGTGAAGCCTTCTTAAATACCTGTGCTCCCAAGGGATTATGGGATCCCTTGGGACTCCAGGGAATGAGCCCTCTGGTGGCTGTACAGAGTAAATACAAGTCCACATATATAACAATAATCACCCCTCAAAGTCAATTGTGTAACTATTTACAATGGTGAGTCGATCTGGGGCTCTTCTTCCCCTGGTTGATCATTTCAGTGTGAAAGCTGGCGTTGTTGAATCATTTGTTGGGCCCTCGCTGGGCTGCTGTGCAGCTGGCCTTGCTGGGCTGTCTGGTGTGTTGGGCCCTGCAGGGCTGCTGTGGATGATGGGTTCTGCTTCGTGGTCAACCGTGGTGTCGGTTGCCACTGGTGTTTGTGTTGGGGGATCAAAACAGGTAGGGTCCAAGGTGGGTTGCTCAGGATAGTCCGTGAATCTGAGTTTGATTTGGTCCACGTGTTTCCGATGAATGAGTCAATTTGAAAGCTTGACCCGAAACACCCTGCTCCCCTCTTTGGCCACGACAGTGCCGGGAAGTCACTTGGGACCTTGTCCATAATTTAATACAAATACAGGATCATTGACTTCAACCTCGCGTGACACATTTGCGCTATCATGGTATGCACTTTGTTGAAGCCGCCTGCTCTCTATCTGTTCATATAGATCAGGGTGAACTAATGAGAGCCTTGTCTTAAGAGCTCTTTTCATAAGCTGTTCAGCAGGTGCAATCCCAGTGAGTGAGTGTGGTCTCGTGCAGTAGCTAAGCAGGACTTGGGATAGGCGAGCCTTCAGTGAGCCTTCAGTTACCCTCTTCAAGCCTTGCTTGATGGTTTGCACTGCTCTCTCTGCCTGACCATTGGATGCTGGTTTATACGGAGCAGATGTGACATTTTTGATTCCGTTATGCGTCATGAATTCTTTGAACTCAGCAGTGGTAAAATATGGCCCGTTGTCGCTCACCAGGACATCGGATAAGCTGTGTGTGATAAACATGGCCCGCAGGCTTTCAGTGGTGGCAGCGGACGTGCTGGCCGACATTATCTCACATTCAATCCACTTGGAGTATGCATCTACAACCACAAGGAATATTTTACCCAAGAACGGGCCTGCATAGTCTACGTGTACCCTAGACCACGGTTTGGAGGGCCAAGACCATAAACTTAGCGGCGCCTCCTTGGGTACATTGCTTAACTGCAAGCATGTATTATATCTGTGAATGCAGGACTCTAAGTCCGCATCGATACCGGGCCACCACACGTGGGATCTGGCTATCGCTTTCATCATTACGATGCCTGGGTGGGTACTGTGGAGGTCATTGATGAAGGTGTCTCTGTCCTTCTTGGGGACCGCTACTCGATTGCCCCACAGAAGGCAGTCTGCCTGTATAGACATTTCAGCTTTGCGCTGCTGGAACAGCTTTATCTCTTCCTGCATTTCCACTGGGACACTGAACCAGCTCCCGTGAAGCACACAGCTTTTGACTAGAGATAATAAGGAGTCCTGGCTTGTCCAGGTTTTGATCTGCCAGGCAGTGACAGGTGATTGCTCACTCTCAAATGCTTCCATAACCATGGCTAGATCTGCGGGCTGTGCCATTTCCACTCCCGTGGTGGGCAATGGCAGCCTACTGAGAGCATCGGTGCAGTTTTCTGTGCCTGGCCTCTGGTGAATGGCATAGTTGTATGCGGACAACATGAGGGCCCATCTCTGGATGCGGGCCGATGCGTTGGTATTTATCCCTTTACTCTCGGAAAACAGGGATATAAGTGGCTTATGGTCAGTTTCCAATTCGAATTTTAGCACAAAGAGGTATTGATGCATTTTCTTTACCTCATAGACACACGTCAATGATTCTTTTTCAATCATGCTGTAGGCTCTCTCGGCCTTAGACAGACTCCTGGATGCATAAGCAACCGATTGCAGTTTCCCGAAATCATTAGCTTGTTGCAATACACACCCGACGCCATATGACGACGCATCACATGCTTGTACCAAACGCTTACATGGATCATACAACACAAGCAATTTGTTTGAGCATAACAATTTTCTCGCTTTTACAAAGGCATTTTCTTGGCTTTTGCCCCAAACCCATTCACCCCCTTTTCGTAGTAAGACTTGTAGTGGTTCTAGCAGGGTGCTGAGACCCGGTAAGAAGTTACCAAAGTAATTCAGGAGTCCCAGAAATGACCGCAGCTCCGTCACGTTCTGTGGCCTCGGTGCATTCTCGATTGCCTCCATCTTCAAGTTGGTGGGTCTGATGCTGTCCGCTGCAATCCTCCTTCCCAGGAATTCCAATTCAGGCGCCAGGAAAACACACTTCAAGTGTTTTAACCTGAGCCCCACGCGGTTGAGTCGACTAAAAACCTCCTCCAGGTTCTGCAGGTGCTCGACTGTGTTCCGACCTGTGACCAAGATGTCGTTCTGGAAGACCACGGTTTGCGGGACTGACTTCAGTAAACTTTCCATGTTTCTCTGGAATATCACCGCCACTGATCGTATTCCTAACGGGCATCTGTTATACACAAAAGGAACTTTGTGCATGTTGATGCAGGTGAGGCCCTTCGATGATTCCTCCAGTTCCTGCGTCATGTAGGCTGAAGTCAGATCCAGCTTCGTGAACGTCTTTCCTCCCACCAGCACTGCAAAGAGGTCGACGGCTTTTGGTAGTGGGTATTGGTTCTGCAGGGAAAAACGATTGATAGTTACTTTGTAATCACCACAGATTCTGACGGTGCCGTCTCCCTTGAGGGCTGGGACAATAGGACTGGCCCACTCACTAAACTCGATCGGTGAGATGATGCCTTCTCTTTGCAGCCGATCTAGCTCGCTCACTACCCTTTCTCTCATCATGTCCGGTACTGCTCTCGCCTTGTGATGGATGGGTCGCGCCCCTGGAATTAGGTGGATCTGCGCTTTTACTCCTTGGAATTTCCCGATGCCTGGTTCGAACAGCGAAGGAAATTTGTTTAAGACCTGGGCACATGAAGTGTCGTCAGCGGGCGATAGCGCTCGGACGTCGTCCCAGTTCCAGCGTATCTTTCCCAGCCAGCTCTTGCCGAGCAGCGTGGGACCATCGCAGGTACCACCCAGAGTAATAGCTTGTGCACCGCTCCATCGTAGGAGACCTTTGCGATAACACTGCCGATTACAGGAATCAGTTCTTTTTTGTAAGTTCTTAGTCTCGGGCAAACTGGAGTTAAGACTGTCCTTGAGGCCTTGTTGCACCACAACCTTTCGAAAGTCTTTTTGCCCACGATGGCCTGGCTCGCGCCCGTGTCCAGCTCCATTGACACCGGGGGTCCATTTAGTTCAACATTCAGCATTATCGGGGGACAATTCGTGGTGAATGTGTGCACCCCATGTACCTCTGCCTCCTCTATCTGAGGCTCTGGTTCGTAGTGATCCTCCGTGGAACTGTCCTCCTCTGCAACATGGTGGTTTGCAGGTTTAACAGGCTTAGCAGCTCGCCTGCACACTCGTTGGAGGTGTCCCATTGTTCCACAGCCCTTGCAAACGTATCCTTTAAATCGGCATGAATGGGAGCAATGATCACCCCCGCAGCGCCAACAAGGTGTTAATGGCCTTGCATTCATCACTCTTGATGGCGGACTCTGAGACATCTGCGGACGTGTAGCTGCAGGTATGTGTGACCTGTCCTGTATGTTATGATTCGAAAACAACATCACTTTGTTCACAGTACTTGTAGCAGCACTTGTGTGCTGAGAGATTTGCTTAGTGGCAATGAACTGGTGGCAATGAATGCCTGGGCTATCGTTATGGTCTTACTCAAGGTTGGGGTCTCTACAGTCAAAAGCTTGCAAAGTATGGTTTTGTGGCCAATGCCAAGTACGAAAAAGTCTCTGAGCATGTGCTCCAAATATCCTTCAAATTCACAATGTTCTGCAAGGCGTCTCAGCTCGGCGACATAACTCGCCACTTCCTGGCCTTCAGACCTTTTGTAGATGTAACACCGGTACCTCGCCATCAGAACTCTTTCCTTTGGGTTCAAATGCTCTCGGACCAGTGTGCACAAATTGTCGTACGATTTCTCCATGGGTTTCGCTGGAATGAGCATGTTGGTGCCCCACAGACGGTGAGGAGGATCGTTCTACGTTTGGCAGCGCTCTCTTCCCCATCTAGCTCGTTGGCCATGAAGTATTGGTTGAGTCGCTCCACAAAAGTTTCCTAATCATCTCTCTCTGAAAATTTCTCCAGGATGCCACTGTTCTCTGCATCTTTGGGTTCGCAATCTGTATCTCGTCGCCAGTTGTTGTGTATGGAGAAAGAGTCAGACTGAACACTGTAAGCTCAAAGTAAAGTGTGACCTTAGTCTTTTATTGCAGGTCTCCAGAGTGCCTCTCCAACCTGTGAAGTCTTCTTAAATACCTGTGCTCCCAAGAGATTATGGGATCCCTTGGGACTCCGCGGAATGAGCCCTCTGGTGGCTGTACAGAGTAAATACAAGTCCACATATATAACAGGGAAGATTCGGTGGAACTGGGAAGACGTCAAAGTATTATTGTCAGTGGACAATGCTTCCTGTGCTCAAGTGCTGAGCAAGTTCCTATCTTTATTTGAACCAGGCATCGGCAACTTCACAGGTGCCAAAGTACAGATCCACTTGGTCTCCGAGGCACGGCCCGTTCATCACAAGGCTCGAGCAGTCCCCAACATGATGAGGGAGAAAGTGGAGATCGAATTGGACAGACTTCAACGCGAGGGGCTCATATTGCCAGTCGAGTTCAACGAGTGGGCCAGCCCGATTGTTCCGGTACTAAAGAGCAATGGCACGGTCAGAATCTGCGGCGACTACAAAGTAAGGATCAACCATGTCTCGTTACAGGACCAGTACCCACTACCCAAAGCCGATGCCCTTTTCGCGACATTAGCAGGGGCAAAGGCGCTCACCAAGCTGGATATAACCTCGCTGGTTCAGTCGTCGAAAAAATTAACATGCATTAACTGCTCGTGTTCCACAGGTGCCTGTTCGGGATTCGCTCGGCTGCAGCCATATTCCAAAGAAACACGGAGAGCCTGTTGAAATCGGTTCCGCGCACCGTCGTATTTGAGGACTGTCATGTATTCAACCAGCATTGTAACCCATGTATAAACTGACCTAAGTTGTACACTGTGAGAACAATGACCACTAGGTGGGAAACACTCCGAACCTGGGCATTCAGGTACAAAAGGGAAAGCTCCACCCACCTTCATCACTTGAGTGCTAAGGAATAAAGGACAGGTCACAGACTGACCTTCTCTCAAGCATGGGCCTCGTGTGCATTTATACTCTATAGTAAGGACCTATCAATGGCGACGAGAAACTGGGATTTAAACCACGAGAGCATGGCCACTATCAGAACAGACGAGAGGTACTGTGTTAAGGAATGGTTGGGACAGAGATTCAACATTGTTAAAGCAGCACACAGTTCTCCAGGCAGACAAGGGCAGTCGGGCATGCCCCAACATGTAGTCGATCCCAGAGGGGGAGTTCGACAGAGACAGTGGCAAGCTGAACAGCGATTCACGCCATTGCAAAGGACAATGCGGCCAGTAATGGGGCATCAACACCTGTTAATGGCGCACTCAAGGACAATCACAGGGGCAGTCAGGGATGATCGACTGGCAAGGGACCTTTTGTTTCCAACAGGAGCTCATGTTGGAGTCATGGAGGCACACACTCAGCCGGAGTTTGCAGAGGTGAGCAAAATACCTGCAGAAATTGCAGAAATGAACGCTGGGGAAAATCACTGGAAGCTGAAGTTCAGCGAGTTCATGTGGAGCACGTATACAGTTCATACACCAGGGCGCCACCGATAATGATGAAAGTGCTCCTCAATGGCATCCCAGTATCAATGGAGCTAGACACGGGGGCCAGCCAGTCTCTGATGGGTATCAAACAGTTCAAAAAGTTGTGGGCATCCAAGGCCAGGAGGCCAAAATTATCGCCGATTGACGCACAGCTACGGACTTACACAAAGCAGATCATTCCGGTGCTAGGCAGCGTCACGGTAGTTATGACCCACAAAGATTCGGAGAACAGGTTGCCACTCTGGATTGTCCTAGGGGATGGTCCCGCACTACTGTGGAGGAGTTGGCTTGCTGTCATGAACTGGAAATGGGGCGATGTCAATGCAATTTCCTCTGTGGAGCTAGTATCATGCTCACAGATCCTGGACAAATTTAACTCACTATTTCAACCCGGCATCAGCACTTTCATGGGGGCCAAGGTAGTGATTCACATAAACCCGGACACCAGGCCAGTACACCACAAGGCCAGAGCGGTGCCGTACATGATGCGGGAAAAGATAGAAGGCGAATTGGACTACCTGCTGAGGGAAGGCATCATCTCGCCAGTCGAATTCAGTGACTGGGCGAGCCCGATTGTGCCGGTGCTCAAGGTGGATGGGTCGGTCAGGATATGTGGTGATTACAAGGCCACCATCAATGGGGCGTCACTCCAAGACCAGTACCCGCTACCGAGAGCGGAGGACCTCTTTGCGATACTATCATGTGGCAAATTTTTTTCAAAATTGGATCTGACCTCAGCTTACATGACTCAGGAGTTGGCCAGGAGTGAGTCGAAGAAGCTGACCACCATCACGACACACAAGGGGTTGTTTGAGTACAACAGATGTCCGTTCGGGATTCGCTCGGCCGCCGCGATCTTCCAACGAAATATGGAAAACCACCTCAAGTCGATTCCAGGGACGGTGGTTTTTCAGGACGACATCCTCATCACGGGTTATGATTCTGAAGAACACCTCCACAACCTGGAGGAGGTGCTACGCAGACTGGACCGGGTAGGGCTGCGACTGAAAAAGGCGAAGTGCGTCTTCCTAGCTCCAGAGGTAGAATTCCTGGGGATGAGGGTAGCAGCAGACGGGATCAGCCCTACTGCGTCCAAGACGGAAGCGATCCAGAGAGCACCCAAACCCCGTAACACGACGGAGCTGCGTTCGTTCCTGGGGCTCCTGAACTATTTTGGTAACTTTCTTCCCAAATTGAGCGCGCTGCTAGAGCCGCTACACGTGCTCCTACGCAAAGGTCGCAAATGGGTCTGGGGGGACAGCCAGGAAAGGGCTTTTAATAAAGCACGCAATTTGTTATGTTCCAAACAAAAGTTTAAAATTCTGACGGGCTTAGACAGGTTAGATGCAGGAAGAATGTTCTCAATGTTGGGGAAGTCCAGAACCAGGGGTCACAGTCTAAGGATAAGGGATAAGCCATTTAGGACCGAGATGAGGAGAAACTTCTTCACCCAGAGAGTGGTGAACCTGTGGAATTCTCTACCACAGAAAGTTGTTGAGGCCAATTCATTAAATATATTCAAAAAGGAGTTAGATGTAGTCCTTACTACTAGGGGGATCAAGGGGTATGGCGAGAAAGCAGGAATGGGGTACTGAAGTTGCATGTTCAGCCATAAACTCATTGAATGGCGGTGCAGGCTAGAAGGGCAGAGTGGCCTACTCCTGCACCTATTTTCTATGTTTCTATGTTTCTATGTTAGGTCAGCGAGCACAGGGGTCATGACTGGGAGATTTACAAGAATGTTGCCTGGACTGGAGAATTTTGGCTATGAGGAAAGATTGGAACAGATGAGGCTGAGGGAAGACCTGATTGAGGTGTATAAAATTATGAGGGGCCTGGATAGAGTGGATAGGAAGGACCTGTTTTCCTTGGCAGAGGGGTCAACAACCAGGGGGCACAGATTTAAAGTAATTGGGGGGAGGTTTAGAGGCGATATGAGGGAAATCTCTTCACCCACAGGGTGGTGGGGGTCTGGAACTCACTGCCTGAAAGGGAGGTAGTGGCAGGAACCCTCACCACATTTAAAAGATACTCGGATGTGCACTTAAAGTGCCATAACCTACAGGGCTACGGACCAAGAGCTGGAAAGTGGGATTAAGCTGGATAGTTCTTGGTCGGCCGACGTGGACATGATGGGCCAAAATGGCCTCTTTCCGTGTTGTAAATTTCTATGATTTCTATGATTCTATGACTGATCGGAACAGTGCGAGTTAGGATATGGGCAGCAGAGTTTTGGATCAGTTCAAGTTGAAAGAGGGTGGAAGGTGGGGGCCAGCCAGGTGAGCATTGGAATAGTTGAGTCTCGAGGTAACAAAGGCTGGGTTGAGGGTTTCAGCAGCAGATGAGCTGAGGTGGGAGCGGAGACATAGTCAGCCTGTCCTGATTAATCAGATTACTGGTTAGACATGTAGCTATGGATCTAACAGCTTTCATTGGGGTACTGGGGAGAAATGGCATAGGGTGACCAGGTTAGCCGATTGCACCAAGTGGTGGCACTGAGCAAGCATATGATTCCATCAACAAAAGGGCTCTCTGGGCAAGGCCTGCCTGAATGATACTGGCCGGCACCATGCCGATTGACAGCCTGGTTCATCAAGAATTGTGCCAGCACCAAATGCTCAAGCAGAGCCACACAACCCCAGAGATTGGATCAGGAGGACACGACTTGGAGGCTAAGCTGGAAGGATAATGGAGCGAGTACTGGCCAAAGTGATCAAGCATGACACCATCCCTCACAGGTGCTCCACTGGGAATTTTTCCCTCTTTTTCATCGCGTTTTCCCAACAAGTCAACGTCAACGACCCATGTCAGCCCAACTGGCCTCTGCTGAGAAGTGGCTACAGGCTCACGGAGTGGGTAATGTCTCAGAGACTCACTTTATTTCATTATAAGCATCAAAACTGCTCAGCTATTTACCCCCCCATCCCACCTCCCCATATAATGCAAACAGACCGTGTACAAGGCTGGTTGAAACGCTGAGACTCCTGGAGTCCTTGCCAGCGAACTGGTGCCCTCACTAAAACCATGTTTCATTTCTCAAATCCTGAAGATGAATAAACTCTGAGATTAAAACTATTATTCTCACCCACTTCCTTGTGACCCGACCTACTGAAAAAATTCATTGTTTTATAGGCACCAATTAAATTGCATAATCTCAAATCAAGTTTCAAGCTTTTATCTTAAAAGTGACACAACCTGTAATATATATGTGCTCCTGCAACTATATACTGATTGTGCTGTGCCAGAGATACTGCATCATGGAAATTAAGATGAATGCTTTCCCAGCTTGCTGCAAAGTGGACGTGTGCAGGCCAGATGGGGACAGGGTCAGTCTTGGCTGTGACTCTCCTCTCAGCTGAATGGGAGTGTCATGCACACGCACACATACTGACACAGACACAGACACACACAGTCATGCACACACACGCGCACACACACAGACACGTGCACACATTCATGCACACACACACACACACACACATGCACACAGGCATACGCACACAGACATTCACACAGTCATGCACACACACACAGACATGCACACAGGCATGCACACACACACACAGACATTCACACAGGCATGCACACATGCACACATACGCAACAGAAACAGAGGAATGCTGGAGAAGGAAATAGGGTGAATTAGAGTCAAATCAGGTACAGAAAGAGCAATAAATGGAGGGAAATAATATTAGATTAAGCGAGAGAGAGAAAAAGAGACAGAAAGGAAAAGTAAGAAAAAAATGTAAGAATTTAAAATTTGACATTTTTAAATCTCTAAGAAAAATTCACGAATGCAAGACTGAGATTGAACAATTTAAATAGTTCCCTTTCTGGGTCAGAGGGATTGGCTGGCATTGAATTAATAATTATCACGTCGCTAAAAGGCACTTACGCTCTTAATCACCAGCCCTAAATTTTTGCGGTGAGTTTAATGGGTAATTAATGTGCAAATCCAGCAAGTTCTTTAAACAACGGGGAGGGTAGGGGTGAGATGCCATTTGTGGGAAGCAAACAGCGGAGCGGCGTAAATCGACCAGCAAGTTCTGGAGATGCGCAACTGACGGCGAATCTCTTAATCCACTGAACTGGCTGGTTTGTGCATTAATAACGGCGTGCGTTGTTAACATGTCGATATTTTTCCATCACAATCCGGCCCATTGAATCATAAAACATGACATTTCACAATGAAACAGATCCTAACAATGTCAACAGTGGCGGGGTGGGGATTTTCTGCGAGGCGTGTGCAATAAAATCAGGAACTCATTTTGTTACACGTGTTACAGAGAAAATATGGCCAGACGTGACATTGCACCATTTCACAGCAGGTATTAGAATGACTGTCTTTAGTTAGAGAACAAACCCATTCACACATCAGAGATAGTACAAGCCAGTGTCCTTGGATAATATAATTTATACGTTGAAGATCATCGCGCATCATGACTAATGTATAAAGGGCAAATACATAGCAAGCCTGAAAGAGAAAGGTTAAAGTTCCAGGTGAGATGGTTTGCTGTATTTTAAATCTATTTACAGAATATTAAACCTGTCGGTTGCCTCACTATGCAAGCATGTTGTGCCTTCAAACTCTTGCCCTCTGTCTGTAGTTCTTCCCTCTGTGTGTTTTGCAGTCCTATAAAAGCACTTCTCTATTGTCTGATTTTGGTTCTCTCTCTGAAATTGTAACATAGAATTAGAAGGAATATACAGCACAGAAACAGGCTTTTCGGCCCAACCAGTCTGTGCTGGTGTTTATACAAAATGACGGAAAGTAAGCGGAGGGAGTGCAGCTCAGGGTGAGTGTCCAGGGGCCGGACTGTGGGGAAAGTGCAGGGTTCAGAAGTGCGGATCCTCCAGTCTGTACCTGCCCTGGGAGTGTTTGATGGGACAGTGCAGAGGGAGCTTTACTCTGTATCTAACCCATGCTGTACCTGCCCTGGAGTGTGTATTATATAGGGTTAATCACATAGGGTTAATTATGATATTTAGTCATTTACAGTGTGTCTCTGTCCCATGCCCGTGGAATGTTGTTGCTATAGAGAGAGAGAGAAGCGACCTTGGGACACACACCAGCTTGTTATGAGACGGTCGGTGCCTCAAGATTTCATGCTTTGTGGACAAGCAATTGGGGCCTTACAGATTAGGAGTTGGCCATAAGCCACATGCACCCATGTTTTGTTCAATAGTATGTTTGTTTGACAGTATAAAGGTACAGCACTGTCCCGTAGCTCTTTGAACTTCACTTTGGACTGTGATTCGCGAGCGGTGCCGGAACCCCCAATGCTCCAGATCAGCCATCGCTGTGGAGTTCCCGACGGGCTGAAGGCCGTGAGTATTGTTGCATCTTATCATACTTCTCTTTTCTTCGTAAACTGTATTAATATGTTTCTTTTCTCTCAGTAAACGGTATCTTATTCTTTACTTCATTTGTCTTGTCTCTTATTTAACATTCATCCAGATCCCGAACCTGGGTCTATTGTTATTAATCCAAAACATTTTGGCGTCACGAACAGGATCTGGTAAAATGGTTAAGAGAAAAGACAAGAAGCAGTCTCCTCCTGCGGGAGAGAAGTATAGAATACCAGGGTGGAGCACGAGGGATGAGGGTTTTGGCTCTCTTGCCAAGGTGCTAGCCCGGTTTGGACCCCCGCAACATGGGGATAGGCCGTTATTGGAACAGAGCAAAGATAGAGCCGTACCCCACATGGTACTGTCTCTCCTGGAGGAAGCAGGCTTCCCACAGGAGAAATATAGTCCCCCACAAATGGGATGGATTTTGTTGACAGCCTTAAGGGCGATGTGTAAACAACTTAAGGAAAGTGAGGCAGAAAACCTACAGCTAAAAACAGCTGTTAAGGTTTTGCAAAGTCAAAACTCGACCCTGACTGAAGTGGTCTGACTGCACAAGAGTGGGCTGACAAGGTCAATGAACAATCAGAAACGTTAATATGCCGTCTGGCGACAGTACAAAATAAAAAGAAAGCCAGACGATGGAAATTACGGATGGATTTGAAATATATCCTTTGTACTGCACTGATTTGCTGCTGCATATGGTTTGGACGTGCTCAATCAGATCCCAGTGAGTGTTTAAAAGCCAATGCAGAATCATGTGGGGAATGTATACAAGCTGGAAAAAATTGTGGGGGGTGCACCAAAAATATCTGGTACTCCTTTAACTCAGAATATGATGGACAGATGGAGAGGAGGGTGGACGGGAGGAAATTAAAAACCCTCCCCCATACGCTCCAAGCACACAAGCTAGACCCCTTATGTCAAATAAGACGAAACAGCAAGATGGGGAATAGCCGGTAACCACTAGAGGGGTGCGTGACTTCACCACTAGTGAGTTACAAGAAATAGGGTCTCGATTTCGCCAAAAACCCGGGGAATCATTGTCAGAATGGTTAACCCGGATTTGGGACCAGGGAGCATCAGGCATAATACTTAACCCCGAAGAGTTAACAAAAATGGGGACTATGACTACGGACCACCTTATCACAGCAGTGGTACGGAATGTCCAGGGCACAAGTTCGCTATGGGACATGGTTACTACAGGGATCCGCCAAAAATATCCCTCTGTTGTTGATTGGGAAGGTGAGGTAAAACCTTGGAATATAATGGCGGAGGGTGCGATACAGTTGCGCAACATGGCAACACACGGAGGAATATACCACCAACCATATGGGGGGCCAGATCAGGAGCTCTTTACGGCAGGAATGCGGAGCAGGCTGATGAAGAGTGGCCCTCCTATGATGAGGGGTGCGCTACTCGCATTATTGGGATCAGCCCAAGGGCAGCGGGTGGGGCATGCTTGCCTATTGTTAGGACAGTTAGAGGATGTAGAAGATAGTGTGCGAGAGTCGAGAACGGCTTACATAGAGGGGGATCGAGACCAGCGACAAGGTTCGACCTCTGGGAAAGGTACAGGGTCAGGAAAGACAAAAAAAAGAATTACGCGGAGGGACATGTTCGCGGCTTTACTGAAGGCAGGGGTCCCCAAGGGAAAAATTGATGGAATCCCAACAGGAGCGATGTATTCTATGTGGAAGCAATACTGCGTCCCGGGAACAGAGAAGGGTGAAAGGAGGGAGGTAAGGGAGACTAAGTCGGATAGCGCTAAATCTGTGGATGCGGAGAAACCACCTCCCGCTAACATATACCCTAACGTAGAAGAGCTGTGGAAGGCTAGTAATCCCCTCGACTAGGGGTGTGGCTGGGACCCGGGAGTACCCTCCATTAGAACCACATCAGCCCAAGCTCCCGGGGATCTGAGGCCACACATTCCGATTATGATACATTGGCGGGGTGGGGGGGGGACATACAAAGAGATGTGGCTTTACTAGACACAGGAGCAGAAGTTACTATTATCTATGGAAATCCTAGGAAACACACAGGGACCCGTATGATGATTAATGGGTTCGGAGGGGCAGAAACGGCCGCTGTCCGAACAACTATCAGAATAGCGTTGGGAAATGGGCCTCCACGCTGGGTAACGGTCTTAATATCGGCAGTAAAGGAACATATTATTCGGATGGACCTTTTAAAGGGAACCACACACAACACCTCGTTCGGGCGATTCTCATTCGGGATACGGGCGATCACTGTGATTGCAGGGGAAGCAAAGTGGGAACCAGTGGTAATACCATGGCCATCGCGTATAGTGACTATGAAACAGTACCGACTACCTGGGGGACACAAAGAAATAGGGGTAACCATACAAGGGTATCATTAGACATGCGGTGTCCCCCTACAATAGCCCTGTTTGGCCTGTGCAGAAACCCGACAAAAGTTGGAGGATGACTGTGGACTACCGACAACTGAACAAATTTGCCCCTACCCTGGCAACCGCTGTCCCAGATGTAGTAACTATAACAGAGCGGCTGTCTGAAGAAGGTGCGGAGTGGTGTGCGGTAATCGACCTGGCCAATGCCTTTTTCTCCATTCCAATGGCGGAAGAATCCCAGGACCAGTTTTCATTCACTTGGGAAGGGAGGCAATACATGTTTAAACGCCTACCTCAAGGTTACCTACATAGCCCTACACTATGCCACGGATTGGTGGCCAGGGACCTGGACATGTGCACGTTGGCTCCTAATGTCTCACTGGCACACCACATCGATGATGTACTAATAAGGGGTCCCACCGAGGCAGTGGTGTCAGAAGCCCTAGCTACTTTAGTCCAACACATGCAAGACAGGGGCTGGGAGATAAATCCGAAGAAGGTGCAGGGCCCTAGCCAGACTGTCCAGTTTCTGGGGATCCAATGGTCTCGGGGTGAGCGCATCATACCCGAGCCTGTGAAGAATAAAATTCAAGAAATGGCCACCCCCACGAATAAAACTGAGACACAACGGTTCGTGGGACTATTGGGTTACTGGAGGAGACACATACCTCACCTGACAATGCTATTAAAACCTCTGTATGCTGTAACACGAAAAAAGGCCCACTTCGAGTGGGGAAAGGAACAGCAGGTGGCTTTTGATGCAGCCAAAGAAGCCGTAACTCAAGCTTTACCCCTAGCCCCGCGAGTGGCTGGGCAGTCTTTTGAGCTGCAGGTATCCGTTACCAATGATACTGCAGTATGGAGTTTGTGGCAGGTTCAACATGGCACCCGTATACCGTTAGGGTTCTGGTCTAGAAAATTGACAGATGCTGCTACTCGTTACACTCCATTTGAGAAACAATTATTAGCATGTTATTGGGCCCTAACAGAAACAGAAGGACAGACAGAGGACAACAAAGTCAGTTTAAGACCAGACCTACCCATATTATTCTGGGTTCTCTCAGAAAATGGTCGGGCGAGCGCAGCAAAGCTCCATAGTGCGCTAGAAATGGTATATCGCAGACAGAGCAAGTAGAGGAAAAGAAGGAATCACCCGACTACATGAGCATGTGGCTGAATACCCACAAACAGCTGAGAGTGAACTTACGCAGTCGTCTGTCAGTTTAACCCAAGAGTCACCGATCTCCTGGGGCGTGTCTTTTGAACAGTTAACACCTGAAGAGCGTAGCCACGCCTGGTTCACAGATGGCTCAGCGGTCTGGCGAAACGGCCTTCAGCGATGGCGAGCCGCTGCCTTCAATCCAAAAACCCAGACAATTGTGCATGGTGAGGGCGTGGGAGGCTCCAGCCAGCTAGCAGAACTAGCAGCCGTAGTCCTTGCGTTAGAAGAGGAACAGCAACAAGTACACATATATACTGACTCATGGGCAGTAGCCAATGGCATGGCGAGCTGGATGCAAAACTGGCATGAACATAACTGGCAAATAACTGGGAAAAACTTGTGGGGAAAGCACCTATGGGAACAAATATGGTCCAAAGCCCAGAAGATGAAAATAACTGTATCATGTGGACGCTCACATGAAAAACACTTCAAAGACCTCTGAATATAATAACTCCATTGATAATATAGCCCTGGTACGGGCTGTCAAAGAGTCGGAAGAGGAAGAATATGGGATAGGCAAGTGGGCCCACCACAAATCTGGACATTTGGGCATTCAGGGTACGATACAATGGGCACGAAATAGGGGATTACATTTGACTACGGACGGTGTTAAACAGATCATAAACACCTGTGAAATTTGTCAAAAGGTGAAGCATTTTCCCCTACTACGAGAACTCGGTGCCCATATTAAGAGAGGGACTCAACCAGCACAAATATGGCAAGTTGATTATGTAGGACCTTTACCATTGGACAGGTTAGATGCAGGAAGAATGTTCCTGATGTTGGGGGAGTCCAGAACCAGGGGTCACAGTCTAAGGATAAGGGGTAAGCCATTTAGGACCGAGATGAGGAGAAACTTCTTCACCCAGAGAGTGGTGAACCTGTGGAATTCTCTACCACAGAAAGTTGTTGAGGCCAATTCACTAAATATATTTAAAAGTGAGTTAGATGAAGTCCTTACTACTAGGGGGATCAAGGGGTATGGCGAGAAAGCAGGAAGGGGCTACTGAAGTTGCATGTTCAGCCATGAACTCATTGAATGGCGGTGCAGGCTAGAAGGGCCGAATGGCCTACTCCTGCACCTATTTTTCTATGTTTCTATGTTTCTAACACTCTGTTAACATTATACGACCCATGTAAGAAACTTGTGTTAACGTGCAATGCATCATCCTATGGTGTCGGGTGTGTGTTGCAGCCTGTCAATGTCAAGGGTCGGTTACAGCCGGTAGCTTATGCCCCCAGGAGTCTGTCCCAGGCAGAAAGGGTTACGGGATGGTAGAAAAGGAGGCGCTCGCATGTGTATATGCTGTAAAGAAAATGCACCAGTACCTGTTTGGCAGGAAATTTGAGCTGGAGACTGATCACAAACCCCTAACATCCCTTTTGGCCGACAACAAGGCCATAAATGCAAACGCATCGGCCCGCATACAGAGATGGGCACTCACGTTAGCCGCCTATGACTATACAATTCGGCACAGGCCGGGCACCGAAAACTGTGCCGATGCACTCAGCAGGCTCCCACTAGCCACCACTGAGGGGACTACCGAGCATGCTGCTGAGATGGTCGTGGCTGTTGAAGCTTTCGGAAGCGAAGGCTCACCCGTGACAGCCCGTCAGATTAAAGTCTGGACAAATAGAGACCCGCTATTGTCTCTAGTCAAGAAATGTGTCCTGAATGGGGACTGGGCAGTCACATACAGGGCATGCCCTGAGGAATTTAAACCATTTCACAGGCGCAGGGATGAACTCTCGATTCAGGCCGATTGCCTACTGTGGGGAAACCGCGTAGTCATGTCCCAGATGGGCAGAGAGGTGTTCATCAGAGAACTCCACAATGAGCACCCGGGCATTGTCATGATGAAGGCAATTGCCAGGTCACACGTTTGGTGGCCAGGGATAGACGCAGATCTGGAACTTTGTGTTCGCAGGCGCAACACATGTGCCCAGCTGGGCAATGCGCCCAGGGAAGCCCCCCTTAGCCCCTGGCCATGGCCGTCAAGCCTTGGTCACGCATCCATGTGGACTACGCAGGTCCTTTCATGGGAAAAATGTTTTTGGTTGTAGTAGACGCCTACTCCAAATGGATCGAGTGTGACATTTTAAATTCAAGCACATCCTCTGCCACGGTAGAAAGTCTACGGGCAATGTTCGCCACCCACGGTCTACCGGACGTCTTGGTCAGCGACAATGGCCCGTGCTTCACAAGCACTGAATTCCTGGACTTCATGGCAGGCAATGGAATTAACCATGTCAGAACGGCACCGTTCAAGCCGGCCTCAAACGGCCAGGCAGAACGAGCAGTGCAGATAATCAAACAGGGGATGCTCAGAATCCAAGGGGGTTCCCTACAAAGACGCTTAGCACGCCTCCTGTTGACCTATAGATCCCGACCACACTCTCTCACAGGGGTTCCACCCGCAGAGCTACTAATGAAAAGGACGTTCAAAACCCGGTTATCCCTTATACACCCCACCATGGAAGAAATTGACGAGAGCAGGCGCCAACCACAATATGACTACCATGACAGGAATGCGAGGGCGCGATGTATTGATGTAAATGATCCTGTTTTTGTCTTCAACTACGCTGCAGGGCCCAAATGGCTCGCAGGCACTGTGATTGCCAAAGAGGGGAATAGGATTCTGGTAGTTAAACTTACCAATGGACAAATCTGCCGCAAACACGTGGATTAAACAAAAAGGAGGTTCAGCAACCCCATAGAAGAAGCAGAGGAAGAACACGATGTAGAGTTCACTCCACCACAGGTGACCGAACACCGGAACCAAAGGGAGGAGAGCCCAATCACTGTGGGCAGTCTGGATAGGCCTGAGGCATCGCAAACAGCGGACACTCAGGCCAGCGCCCAACAACCGGAGCCCCAACTCAGGCGCTCTACAAGAGAGCGTAAACCACCCGAGAGACTCAACCTGTGATCCCAATAAGACTTTGGGGGGGAGATGCTGTCATGTATTCAACCAGCATTGTAACCCATGTATAAACTGACCTAAGTTGTACACTGTGAGAACAATGACCACTAGGTGGGACCATTCCTAACCTGGGCCTTCAGGTACAAAAGGGGAAGCTCCACCCACCTTCATCACTTGAGTGCTAAGGAATAAAGGACAGGTCACAGACTGACCTGCTCTCAAGCATGGGCCTCGTGTGCATTTATACTCTATAGTAAGGACCTATCATGGAAGACATCCTCATCACTGGCCGCGACACCTCTGAACACCTGCACAACCTGGAAGAAGTTTCAAGTCGACTAAACAGAGTTGGACTCTGGTTGAAACGATCCAAATGTGTCTTCCTGGCGCCGGAGGTTGATGCCTGGGGAGGAAGATTGCGGCAGAGGCCATCAAGAATGCACCCACCACCACAAAATATAACGGAGCTGCGCTCATTCCTGGAACTCCTCAACTATTTCGGTAACTTTCTTCCAGGGTTGAGCACCTTGCTGGAACCGTTGCACAAGCTGTTACGCAAGGGAGACGACTGGGCTTGGGGTAAAAATCAAGAGGCCGCCTTTGAGAAGGCCAGAAACCTGCTGTGTTCGAATAAATTGCTGGTATTATATGACCCATGTAAACGTCTAGTTTTAGCATGTGATGCATCGTCATATGGTATTGGGTGTGTTTTGCAGCAAGCCAATGCAATGAGCAAGCTCCAACCGGTTGCATGTGCGTCCAGAAGCCTATCAAAGGCTGAAATAGGCTACAGCATGGTTAAAAAGGAGGCTTTAGCCTGTGTTTGCAGTGTAAAAAAGATGCACCAATATTTGTTTGGACTCAGGTTCAAGTTACAGACAGACACAAGCCCCTAATCTCACTGTTTTTGGAAAGCAAAGGCATAAACACCAATGCTTCATCTCGAATCCAAAGATAGGCACTAACATTGCCTGCGTACGACTATGTGATCCGCCACAGGCCAGGCACTGAAAACTGCGCCGATGCTCTTAGCCGTCTACCATTGCCCAGCACCGGGGTGGAAACGGCGCAGCCCGCAGACCTACCATGGATACCTTTGATAGCGAAGGGTCACCTGTAACGGCCTGCCAAATTAAGACCTGGACTAGCCAGGATCCTCTGCTATCCCTTGTAAAAAGTTGCATCCTCAATGGGAACTGGTCAGCGGTCCCTAGAGACATGCAAGACCAGATCAAGCCGTTTCACCATCGTAAAGACAAAATGTCGATCCATTCAGATTGTCTCTTATGGGGCAACCGTGTTATCTTGCCAAAGAAAGGCAGGGAAATCTTCATACGTGACCTACATAGCACCCAGTGATAATGAAGGCTATCGCCAGGTCCCACGTCTGGTGGCCCAGCATTGACTCGGACCTGGAGTCGTGCGTGCACCAGTGTAACACATGTTCACAACTGAGCAATGCTCCCAGGGAGGCTCCACTTAGTCTCTGATTTGGGCCGTCAAAACCATGGTCCAAGATCTATGTGGATTATGCGGGTCCCTTTCTGGGAAAGATGTTCCTGGTTGTTGTGGACTCCGACTCCAAATGGATTGAATGTGCAATAATAGCATCCAGCATGTCCACAGCCACCATTGAAAGCCTCAGGGCCATGTTTGCCACCCATGGCTTACCTGACAATGGTCTGTGCTTCACCAGCTCAGTATTCAATCAATTCATGACCCGTAATGGCATCAAGCATGTCAGATCTGCCCCGTTCAAGCCCGCATCCAACAGCCAAGCGGAGCGGGCAGCCCACACCATAAAGCAGAGCTTGAAACATGTCACGGAAGGCTCCTTACAAATCCATCTGTCCCGGTTACTGCTCAACTGCAGGACACGACCCCACACACTTACCCAGGATCCCCCTGCAGAATTACTAATGAAACGAGCACTCAAAACCAGGCTCTCCTTAGTACACCCTGACTTCACTGATCAGGTGGAAACCAGGCGTTATCAGCAAAACACGTACCATGATCCCGCAGCTGTATCACACGACATCACTGTAAATGACCCTATGTTTGTGCTGAATTACGGTCAGGGCCCCAAATGGGTCACCGGCACTGTATTAGCCAAGGAGGGGAATAGAGTGTTTGTTGTCAAACTGCTTAACGGTCAAATGTGCAGAAAACATTTGGACCAAATCAAATTACGATTCACAGATAACCAGGAACCACCGGAAGAGGACCTCATCTTCAGCGACCCACCGACACACGTCCAATCGACAACAGACCTCACTGCCAACTACGTGGAAGATCTCACCATCCGCAACAGTCTAGCCCAACCAGTCGCGCTGCAAGACAGCAGTGGCCCAACATACTCACCCAGGTCAGAAACAACACTCAGAGGGTTGCCTTAACCTCTAATCAACTCGCATCAAAGACTTTGGGGGGGAATGATGTCATGTATGCAAACTCTTTGTATTCACTATGAAACTATGTACGATGTACCACCTGAGGGCGCTATCCTGTCCTGGTGTGCAGGGGCTTATAAATGGCAGCCAGCCATGCTGCCTCTCACTTTGCAGTTGTATTAAATGAACTGAAGTCACACAGCTCTTACTCACAGCACAAGGCGTCGTGGAGTTATTCGATGGTAATTGCAGACATAATAATTGTGAGAAGTTCTTTTGGTTAATAAAAACAAGATGATTTCCAGAGGTGAGATTTAAAAAGGAGTGAGACCTTAAGAGGGTTATGGGGTAAGGAACATGTCGGGGAGAGGTAGATGTGACACACAGATGATCTCTGATGGTAGCTGGCAAGAATTGCTTAGGAAAATGTTGCGAGAATGTTGAAACATCCACAGACAGACTCAGTGATAATACAGCCCAAATATTGAACTGTAAATCCGATTTACTCCCCGCTCAAAGCTTGGTCTGTTTCTGGTCCCTCTTTGCAAACTGTGCGGTTAAAATAACCGCTGAAGTATTTTTAAAACATTTTTTCAGGACAGACGAATTCTGTGTGGCAGCAAGAGAGGCTGATTGTTTGGTGTCTGAATCAGAAAGCTAACAGTGCAGCAATACACCTTGTGACTCCCTCGGAAACACTGCGTGGATTGAATGCTGAACGTTTCCCTTGGTCTGTGGGACGTTTACAGTGAATAGTAAACATACAGCATCAGCCAACAAGAGAGGCCACATCCTGTGACAGCTCTCGGCACTGCTTCAGCCCCTCACCAGTCTGTTCAACGCACATTTCACAACGAGCTGTGTGATATCAATAATATATTGAAAGACTTGCATCTGTCTGCACACCCTGTCTACAAAGCCATACTGCCTGTTGTCAGTTTGTCTCACACTTTTTCCATTTGAGGAGTCAGCCTCAGCTCAGTAGGTAGCAGTCTTGCCTCTGAGTCAGAAGGTCATGGGTTCAAGTCCCGCTCCACAGACTTGAGTACACTCCCAATGTTGTACAGAAGGAGCGCTGCACTATCGGAGGGGCAGTACTGAGCTCCGCTGCAATGGCCAATAAGAGGTTATGGGATTATGGGAAGCGGGTGGGGAAGTGGAGCTGAGTCCATGATCAGATCGGCCATGATCTTATTGAATGGCGGAACAGGTTCGAGGGGCCGTATGGCGTACTTCTGCTCCTATTTCTTATGTTCTTATGTACTGAGGGAGTGTTGCTCTGTCGGAGGGACAGTATTGAGGGAGTGCTGCTCTGTCGGAGGGGCCTGTACTGAGGGAGTGCTGCTCTGTTGGAGGGGCAGTACTGAGGGAGTGCTGCTCTGTCGGAGGGGCCTGCACTGAGGGAGTGCTGCTCTGTCAGAGAGGCAGTACTGCGGGAACGCTGCACTGTCGGAGGGGCGGTACTGAGAGGGCACTGCACTGTCGGAGGGGCAGTGCTGATTTCCAGTGCATTGTCAGAGGGGCAGTACTGAGGGAGCGCTGCACTGTCGGAGGGGCAATACTGAGGGACCTCTGCACTGTCGGAGGTGCAGTACTGAGGGAACGTTGCACTGTCAATGGGGCAGTACTGAGGGAATGCTGCACTGTCGGAGGGTCAGTACTGAGGGAGCGCTGCACTGTCGGAGTTGCTGTCCTTCAGATGAGACGTTAAACCGATGTCAAGATCCCACTGCACTATTTGGATCAGGGGAGTTCTCCCCGATGTCCTAGCCAATATTAATCGCTCAATCAATATCACCAAAAGTTATCTCGTTTCTGTGTGTGGGATCTTGCTATGCACTCCACTTTAAAAATAAAAGTTCTTCACTGGCTGTAAAGTGATTTCAGACGCACTAGGGCGGGGGGGGGGGGGGTGAGGAGGTAATCCGAGATGTCCGAGTGAGGCCTCCTGGCCCACGAGGAGTGCTAGAAGGAGTTGATCTTCAGCACTTACCTTGACCAGTCTGTGCCTCCGCCCTCAGACCTGCTGCCGAGACCCCACAGCACAGGAACCCAACAGCGTGGGACCCCCACAGTGCAAGACCCTCACAGTGCAGGACCCCCACAGCGCGGGACCCCCACAGCGCGGGACCCTCCACAGTACAGGAACCCTCACCGTGCGGGACCCACACAGAGCGGGACGCCCACAGTACAGGAATCCCCACAGTGGGACCCCCCACAGCATAGGAACCTCCAGAGTGGGACGCCCACAGAACAGAAACCCGCACAGAGCGGGACCCCCACAATACAGGAACCCTCACAGTGCAGGACCCCCACAGTGTGGGACGCCCACAGAACAGAACCCCCACAGAGTGGGACCCGCACAGTACAGGAAACCTCATTGTGCGAGACCCTCACAGCACAAGAAGCCGCACAATGCGGGACCCCCACAGTGCGAGACCCCCACAGCACAGGAACCCTCAAAGTGGGACCCCCACAGTACAGGAACCCTCACAATGTGAGACCCTCGCAGTGCAGAACCCCCATAGCATGGGACCCCACAGCGCAGAATCCCCACAGCATGGGAACCCAACTCAACGATAGTTAAGTTTAAGTCGTGGCGTTGAAAATGCCATCGTGAAGCGATTTTAAATGTTAATTAGGCCTCTGCCTGCCTTTTGCGGCAGTCTCATCAATGGACTGATTTGGGTTTATAAAAATGGACTGGAATATGGTTGGATTGCTCAATCCCGGTATTTTAACCCCATTCCCCCGACACTGTCTCGCCCAATGGGCTATGTTCTCAGGTTTATTAATCCTGCAACGTAACCACCACACTAACCCGACCTATATCTGCAGAGCGATCAGTGGATCTATTTATCAAATGTAAGCGCACGTCCATCAATCAGAAAATGGATATAATTCTGAGTTAAGGCAAGGATCTCGCGGGAACCAGTCAGCACGGTCACTGATCAACAAATCCGTAAAATCTCGCTGTGAGGACAGACAAGCCAGACACAGAAATTACTACCAACAACTGGACACACCCATGTAGGCACAGCACCGAAACCATTTATTGTTATGAAAAACCATGTCTTTATATCAAATGCTGACACATCACATGAATGCCAGAAAAGTAATAAAATGCAGTCACATGGGAGGGAGGAGGTGTTCGGCCTCTAATAAGGTGGCAGATCCACATCATTTGCAGTGTTTTTGGTTTTCTTTCAATTATTTTTCTCCCTTCTTGACAACAACGAATTTGTAGGTTCCAACTACTTTGCAGGCCAGAGTGAAAGGATGAGTGGAAAATAAGTGTGGGGGGAATGGGTGTAGGGAGACAGGCTGAGGAGAGAGTGACAGGCCCCAGTCAGCAATGAATCTTGAGAGTGGGTCGGAAATTGGATATTGGCTGT
This sequence comes from Pristiophorus japonicus, assembly GCF_044704955.1. Lineage (NCBI taxonomy): Eukaryota > Metazoa > Chordata > Chondrichthyes > Pristiophoridae > Pristiophorus > Pristiophorus japonicus. Next base: position 25,200,201 of record NC_091990.1, read on the forward strand.
GCAGAATGGTCCCCATGGTGACTGATGAGAGAGTTGAAGGTGGCCGCCTGCGCCATTGAGTTAGGAGAGCACTCTCTGCAGGAAGACTGGAATAAGGGACAGAACCATCAGCGTGGCAGTGGCTGGGTTAAATCCGACAGTTCCGCTGCCTGCTGGCTTGGGTGTAATCATTGCAGGTGCTATTTCTGACACGTTCACCTACAGAAAGAAAAAGGAAAATGAGCAAAAGGCAAAACAGATTTCAGCCCGGGAGTTTTATAAACCCGTAAATGAATTCAGCTCGGGTCAATATTAGACAACCAACATTTAAGAAAACAGAGAAAAATATTTCGAAATTAGGAATTCAAATTTTGCCTACAAAACAACGGTGACTGCATTTCAAAAGTAATATCTGTGAGATGCCTTGGGACACCATTGGGTTGTCAACCTTCCAGGATTGTCCTGGAGTCTCCCGGAATTGAAAATTTAACTCCAGGACACTGCTGTGAGCAAAAACCCAGGAGAAAAAAACTCACAGGGTGCATTAAAAAAATGCGTTATTTTTCATTTTCTTTGACCAATTTTGTTTAGTAGTTATAAAAATATTGGAGATGTGGAATAAAGGCCATTTGACTGTCAGTAAAGAATCATCCAATTGGGTAACAAACAGTTTTTTCACTTCCCAATTGGCTGTAGGAAGGCGGGGCACCACGAGGATGGACGTGTTGGGCGACCAATGGTGGGAGTGTGGGAGCGAGGCACCGCGAAGATGGACATGTTGGGCGACCAATGGCGGGAGTGTGGTGGCGAGGTACCACGAAGATGGATGTGTTGGATGATCAATGGCGGGAGTGTGGGGGAAGGGCGCTTGGAGGCAGGAGGTCCTGTGATGACACCTCCAGCAATATGTCCAAAACAAAGGGGGTAACCCTAGGTGGTCAGCTCTGCCATGGCTCAGTGGGTAGAATGGTCGCCTCTGAATCAGAATGTTGTGGGTTCAATTCCCATTCCAGAGACTTGAACCCACAACAGCACAAAAGTCTAGGCTGACACTTCCAGTGCAGTGCTGAGGGAGTGCTGCACTGTCATAGGTACCATCTTTCATATGAGACATTAAACCGAGGCCCCGTCTGCTCTCTCAGGTGGACATAAAAGATTTCATGGCAGTATTTCGAAGAAGAGCAGGGAAGTTCTCCCCGGTGTCCTGGCCAGTATTTAACCCTCAATCAAAATCACTAAAACAGATGATCTGATTATTAACACATTGCTGTTTGTGAGAGCTTGCTGTACGCAAATTGGCTGCCACATTTCCTACATTACAACAGTGACTACACTTCGAAAGAAAAGTGCTGTAAATGCTTTGGGACGTCCAGTGGTCGTGAAAGGCTCTATATAAATGCAAGTCTTTCTTTCTTTTAATACGCAAGTCGGTTCAAGGACCCAGATTGCCATTTCAATTGGGAAGTAGTGAGAGGCTGCAGCAGACACACTCTGATCCGTTCCGTGGGCGAGAGAGCACGAGAGGCCCAGCAGAGCTCAGTTTGGAATTATTTTTGTGGGGCAGGTGTACAAAGCACAGGGTCGCTATTGAAACCTCCAGGAATACAACCAGCCAGAGTTGGCAACCCCTCGGACACCCTGATGATATGAAAGGCCTTATATAAATACAAAGACTTTCTTTTCTTACTGAAACACTCCCCTGTGACCCAGCGTTTTGAGTAAAGGCAACATCTGGGTCTCCCAAAGGTGCAGCTTATTACCTCTGCTGCTGCTCCAAGCCCTGGGAATGGGGGTATGATACTGGCCAGAATTCAACCACAAACCAAGGCAGAGTTCCTTTAAAAACATGCTCAGACATCCTTTCTGAAGCCTATGGGCATTGAATCACCCAGACCAGGGAAAACCCAGTTCCACCTCTTGGTCTGTGCTGAGGTAAATCAGTCAGGTCAGTGGCAGGAGCTATAACATCCCTGCACTATGGAGGGGAAATTCAGCCACGGCTCCCTGTCTTCCAATCACTATCGAATGCCCCACCTTGAAAAGGGTCGTGTCTGGACCACAGAAATGGCCAGGTTATGGCTGAAGTTCCTCTTTTAATGGACAATCCAGGATTGCCTGTTCTTCCCTGTGATTAGCAGCCCGTTAAGAAAATTACATAGAATTTAAAACACAGGAATAGGATATTCAACTGGTGTTAAATGCCTCAGCTCATCTGCTGTTGAAACCCTTCATCCATGCCTTTGTTACCTTCAGATGTGACTATTCCAATACTCTTCTGGCTGGTGTCCCTCCTTTCACCCTCCATAAATTTGAGCTCATTCAAAACTCTTCTGCCCATATCCTAACTCGTGTCCCATTCACCCATCACCCTTGTGCTCGCTGACCTAAATTGGCTTCCAGTCCGGCAATGCCTCGATTTTAAAATCCTTGTTTTTAAATCCCACCATGGCCTTGTCCCTCCCTATCTCTGTAACCTCCTTTGGCCCTACAACTCTCCAAAATCTCTGCACTCCTCCAATTCTAGCATCTTGCACATCCTCAATTTCCATCACTCCGCCATTGGCAGCCATTTCTCCAGCTGCCTAGGCCCTAAGCTCTGAAATTCCCTCCCTGAACTTCTCCATCTCTCCATCTCTCTCTCCTCCTTTAAGATGCCCCTTAAAGCCTCCCTCTGACCAAGTTTTCAGTCAGCTGCCCTAATATCTCCTTAGGTGGCTCGGTGTCAAATCTTGTCTGATAACTCTGCTGTGAAACGCCTTGGGATGTTTTACTACATTAAAGGTGCTATATAAATGTAAGTTTGTTGTTGTTATTCTCTACACGAGCCAAAGGCAGGGGCCTTGAAATATGTGCTTTTTGGGAACACAGGTTTGTTAGCCAGTCATTGATTACAGCAGGAAGTCAGTCAGCTTCCCGATCTATTCCAAAAGTGACTTCATGCCTCTGCCACCATCAGGGTTAGCGTGATGGTCTCCGTGGTCAACTAGGAAGCCAGCACTGACACATGGAGAACAACAGTAACATTATTAAACTGCAGGACTTTATGCCTGTCCATGTCTTTAAATAACCAGAACAAATGCAAAATACTGTGGATGCTAGAAATCTGAAATAAAAACAGAAAATGCTGGAAATGCTCGGGCAGCATTTGTGGAGAGAGAGACAGAGTTAACATTTCAGGTCGATGACCTTTCATCAGAACGAGCAAAAGTTAGAGATTTAACAAGTTTTAAGCAAGTGCAAGGGCAGGGAAAGCAGAGGGTGAGGAGCGAGGGGATAGGAAAGAACAAAAGGGATAATGGTGCTGTTTAAATAACTACTTGGGTGGCCCGTGTGCAACCATGAGGCCAGAACCGAGGATGCATCAGACGACAGGAAAAAACAAACAGTAAAAATTGGGGCTGAGGACAAAGATTCAACGTTATCTATTTATTATTAGAAGTTTTTCATACGGCGACCACTTCCTGCCCACAAACCTCCTTTCTGATTTGGGTGTGATTCGAGAGGGCAGGTGCAAACCGTACCACTGAGAGAGAGATGGGGGGGCGGGGGTGAGGCGGGGGAGAGAAACCAATCATGTTGCCCCATATCTCCAGAAGTCTCCGCAGAGCAAACAAAATGCTGAAGATTATATATAGAAAAATCAGAGGAGATCCAACTGAAGCAATGCAGAGCTCTAGCCAATCATTTCCGTCAGGACCATACCCAGTTCTGGTCACCCACACACAAGGGCAACATTTGCTGTCAACCATGCCTCAGAGGATAGCACTCCCGCCTCTGAGGCAGAAGGTTGTGGGTTCAAGCCCCACTCCAGAAACATAATCTAGGCTGCTGAGGGAGTGCTCCACTGTTGGAGGTGCCATCTTTTGGAGGAGATGTTAAACTCCGTCTCTCCTCTCTGGTGGATGTAACAGATCTGATGGCACTGTTTTGAATAAGAGCAGGGGAGTTCTCCCAGTTTCCTTGCCAATATAGGGAACAAGGGAATGGCAGACCAATTAAACAAATACTTTGGTTCTGTCTTCACTAAGGAAGACAAGAATAACCTCCCAAAATATTAGGGGACCGAGGGTCCAGCGAGAAGGAGGAACTGAGGGAACTGAGAGAAATCCTTATTAGTCAGGAAATGGTGTTAGGGAAATTGATGGGATTGAAGGCCGATAAATCCCCAGGGCCTGATAGTCTGCATCCCAGAGTAATTAAGGAGGTGGCCCTAGAAATAGTAGATGTATTGGTGGTCATTTTCCAACAGTCCATGCACTCTCGATCAGTTCCTATGGATTGGAGGGTAGCTAATGTAACCCCACTTTTCAAAAAAGGAGAGAGAGAGAACGCAGGGAATTATAGACCGGTTAGCCTGACATCGGTAGTGGGGAAAATGCTGGAATCAATTAGTTAAGATGTAATAGCAGTGCATTTGGAATGCAGTGATAGGATCAGTCCAAGTCAGCATGGATTTATGAAAGGGAAATCATGCTTGACAAATCTTCTAGAATTTTTTGAGCATGTAACTAGTAGAGTGGACAGGGGAGAACCAGTTGATGTGGTGTATTTGGACTTTCAAAAGGCTTTTGACAAGGTCCCACACAAGAGATTAGTGTGTAAAATTAAGGCACATGGGATTGGGGGTAATGTATTGACGTGGATAGAGAACTGGTTGGCAGACAGGAAGCAAACAGTAGGAATAAACGGATCCTTTTCAGAATGGCAGGAAGTGACTAGTGGGGTACCACAAGGTTCATCATGGGACACCAGCTATTTACAATATACATTAATGATTTGGACGAAGGAATTGAATGTAATATCTCCAAGTTTGCAGATGACACTAAGCTGGGTGGTGGAGTGAGCTGTGAGGAGGATGCTAAGAGGCTGCAGGGTGACTTGGACAGGTTAGGTGAGTGGGCAGATGCATGGCAGATGCAGTGCAATGTGGCTAAGTGTGAGGTTACCTACTTTGCTGGCAAAAACAGGAAGGCAGATTATTATCTGAATGGTGACAGATTAGTAAAAGGGGAGGTGCAACGAGACCAGGGTTTTGTGGTACATCAGTCATTGAAAGTAGGCATGCAGGTACAGCAGGCATTAAAGAAAGCAAATGGCATGTTGGCCTTCATAGCGAGAGGATTTGAGTATAGGAGCAGGGAGGTCTTATTGCAGTTGTACAGGGCCTTGGTGAGACCACACCTTGAGTATTGTGTGCTGTTTTGGTCTCCTAATCTGAGGACGGACATTCTTGCTGTTGAGGGAGTGCAGCGAAGGTTCACCAGACTTATTCCCAGGATAGCAGGATTGACATATGAAGAAAGACTGGATTGATTAGGCTTATATTTACTGGAATTTAGAAGAATGAGAGGGGATCTCGTAGAAACATATAAAATTCTGACGGGATTAGATGCAGGAAGAATGTTCCCGATGTTGGGGAAGTCCAGAACCAGGGGTCACAGTCTAAGGATAAGGGGTAAGCCATCTAGGTCCGAGATGAGGAGAAACTTTTTCACCCAGAAAATTGTGAACCTATGGAATTCTCTACCACAGAAAGTTGTTGAGTCCAGTTCAGTGGATATATTCAAAAGGGAGTAAGATGTGGCCCTTACGGTTAAAGGGATCAGTGGGTATGGGGAGAAGGCAGGAGTGGGGTACTGAAGTTGCATGATCAGCCCTGATCATATTGAATGGTGGTACAGGCTCGAAGGACCGAATGGCCTGCTCCTGCATCTATTTTCTATGTTTTCTATGTTTCTATGTAATATCCACCCCTTAACCAACTAAAACAGATTATCTGTGTGCAGCATATGGATGTGTACCTGTGTACACATTTTGGGTGTGTAGCATATGGGTGTTTTCTATAAGTATTCTGCATGATAGAATTGGTTCATTAAAAAACCATGACAGAAGTTTTGACATGTTTCTGTGGGGTTTTCCATTACAAATTAAAATGTGTTACAGAAATGAATGTTTATGGGCAGGAAGTGGTTGGCATATACAAAACATTTAACAATAAATAGATAATGTTGAATCGTTCTCCTCAGCCACAATTTTTGTGTTCGGTTTCTCTAAAATTCATCCTTGGTTCTGGCCACATGGTCGCTCATGGCCCACCCAAGTAGTTATTTAAACACATCCACGAGGATATAGTCCTGCAGCGTTCAATCTTTGTACAACACTCATCTTACTGTTGTGTTGCATTCCTCTTCCCAGTGTCACTTGCAATTTGAAAATGTTGATTAACTAAGAACTGGAAGAAATGTTGGGCATGTGGCATTGGATTAATTTATACAGAGGTATTCCAATGCTGTCCTGGCCAGCCTCCCATCTTCCACCCTCAGCTCACCCAAAACTCGGCAGCCTATTTCCTAACTCGCACCAAGTCCTATTCACTGATCTCCCCTGTGCTCGCTGACCTCTTTTGGCTCCCGGTCCAGCAACACCTCAATTTTAAAATTCTCATCCTTATTTTCAAAAGCTCCATGGCCTGTCCTCTCCCTATCTCTGAAACCTCCTCCAGCCCTACAACCCACCAAAACCTCTGCGCTCCTCCAATTCTGGCCTTTTGAGCTTCCCCACTTTTAATTGCTCCACCATTAGTGGCCCTGCCTTCAGCTGCCTGGACTCTAAGCTCTGGAATTCCCTCCCTGAACTTTCCCGCCTCTCTACCTCTCTCTCCTCCTTTAAGATGCTCCTTAAAACCTACATCTTTGACCAAGCTTTTGGTCACCTGTCCTAATAACTCCTTTATGAGGCTTGGTGTCAAATGTTGTCTGATAATGCCCCTGTGAAGTGCTTTGGGACATTTTACTATGTTAAAGGCGCTATATAAATGCCAGTTGTTGTTGTTGTAATGGTAGACCTGAACTCACAGACTTGTAGCTCTCATTAGGCAGTTGCAAGGCAGCAGGTAGGAAGAACCCCATTGCAGAATCAGTTCACACTATTCTTACATTGCACGGTAAACAATTAACAGCAGCAGTCTGTGCAAAACCCTGCTGTCGACACCTGTCCCACGGACAGACCTTGTACAAGTTGCACTGCCTCGAACCCACCACGGTTTAATAATGTGACAGACTAATAGTGGGGAAAGCAGTCAGAGAGAAGCTACTGAGAGTTTCTCTCACTCTGGAGATCACTTAAGAATAGCATAGATGCATTTAAATGTAAGCTACATAAGTGCACGAGGGAGAAAGGAATAGGAGGATATGTTGATGGAATTGGATGAAGTAGAGTGGGAGAAGGCTCGTGTGGAACATTATCACTATAGACCAGTTGGGCCGAATGGCCTGTTTCTGTGCTGTAAATTCTGTGTAATTCCATATGCCTCGTCTATATCTTAAAAGATTTCTAAGGGAACTCTCTGAATGGTCCCACCATAAGTGACACAAATCAGAAGGTCTTGTGTTCTATCACATGTGTGTCCTGGGTTAGCTACCTGAGCCAGGGTAGATGAGGTGCTACACTTGGCGTCATCCCTCCTGGGTCAGGGAGTGGGAGAAAAGCCAATATTCCTGCTCCTGATTACATCCAATGACATATCTCTCTCCCCCGTGCTGGAGAGTTCGAGGCAAGGACCCGATTCGGCTTGTGTGTGACAGCCCCCATGGTCAAAGAGCTTGTCCAGCCTTACACCTAAAGGATGGACACCTGGAGGAGGGGCCTAAGGGTGTCATGACTGTGGAACCAGATTTTAGTGAGAGTCAGCACCTTCAGGAGAGGAGGGGACCTGTACCCCAGTGAGAGTTATCACTGTGTGTGTGAGAGAGAGAGCTGAAGATAAATATTAGCCGGTTACCTGACTGGCTGGGTACCCTGCGAGGAGCCGAGAACAAAGCAACTCCAGATCTTCAGCTCACTTTGGATTGGGGTAGGGTGCATTAAAATGAAATCCTTCAAACATCACGCAAAGCCTGTTTTCAGTATTGGTCACCTCACGACATTTCTTATACAGCTCCCCACTGAAACTTTCGGTACATCTTGGCTCAGAGCTGTCAGCTCATTCCTGCCTCCTTGTTGAAGGACCCGTGCCTGTCTCAGCTCCTGTGCGCAACGAGAAGTGCTTCCTTTCTGTCTTGTTACTGCACGGCTCGTTTTGAGTCTCCGTTTTCGGTTCTTTATAAAATGGAATGAATGTTTCGAAGAGCTCGGGAGGGGGTGGGTGGGGTCAGTTATTGGCACGAGAAACCTATAATCAGCTAGAAGAAACTAGATCTGCAGCCTACTCACTCCCGTTTCTTATAAAACAACCATAGAAGCTGCAGCCGAGTGGGCAACGAGCAGGGAGCAGCGTGTCAGCAGAGAATAGTTACACCCTTCACCACTAGGTGCAGTCTCCACACGTCCCTTGGAAAGGAGCAGCCATGTGATTAGCAATATTTAAACAGCAGCATTATCACCGCTCCTTCACCTCTGACCCACCATTCCCAGCACCGGTGTCAGACAGCGCAGTGTTAGGGTGTAATCCTAGTGATTAATTTGCATTGTTCCGAGCATAAATTCACATGCACCCGATTATCTGGCCATTTATCTCACTGTTGTTTGTGGGATCTTGCTGTGCACAAATTGGCTGCTGAATTTCCCTACATTACAACAATGACCACATTTCATAAGAACTCCCTAAAACTATAACCTCCTCCCGCCATACAACCCTCCGAGATCTCTGCACTCCTCAAATTCTGCATCCTGGTTTTCAGCACTCCACCATTGGCGGCTGTGCCTTCATCTGCCTGGGCCCTGAGCTCTGGAATTCCCTCCCTAAACTGCTCCGCCTCTCTACCTCTCTCCTCCCTTAAGAGGCTCTTTAAGACCTACCTCTTTCACCTGCTCTAATATCTCCTTATGTGGCTTGCTGTAAAATTTTGTTTGCTAATGCTCCCGCGAAGCGTTTTGGGACGTTTTACTGTGTTAAAGGTGCTATATAAATGCAAGCTGTTGTTGTACAATTAGTAGCAATAGGGTCATTTTGACTTTGGGTGAAGTCAGTGGAAATAAATGTCGGGACAGATATAAAACGGTTCCGATTTTGCCCGTTTTACGCTATTGCCCAAAGATAAAATGACCCCAAATGTGTAAGAAAAAACTGTATAAACGGTATAAAATCCCTCTGTTTCAACAGATTAACACCTTCAAAAATATAACCGAGAGAAGAATCTCACCTGAGCGTGTTTGCTAACATCACAGCGAGACATGCCCAGGAAACAAAAGCAATGGCTCGTAGAATCGTCTGGGATGAGCACAATTAAACGGAGAGCTGATCGGGCATGTTGGCGGGTCCTGGGTCACAGAGAACAAGTGTACAGTAAACATGAGAACTGGGCTGGGCTTTGTGAGCAGAGCTGAAGGGATTGGGATAGGCTGATTGGAATGTCTCTGTTTCCTGTTCAAAGTTAAGTGGCATTGTCCCAGACTGTGTGGGATAGAGAGGACAGTCTAAGAGTAGCCGGGACGTGATAGGCCGGATGCCTGGCTCGAGGTGGAGTAGGACCGACACCAACCTTTCATGAGTTATAATCCCTCACCCCTGGTAACACTCCAGTGCATCGGCACCACAACAGTTCCATTGCTTTTATATCTTTCCTGTAATGTTTTGCCCAAAACTGTACCTTTAGAGAGGGTGCAGATGAGATGTACTGGAATTGTATCAGGGGTGAAGAACTTGTAACGTGGAGAGACCGGAGTAGATTGGGATTTTCTTCTTAGGGCAGAAAAAGTTAAGAGCATAAGAAATAGAAGCAGGAGTAGGCCATATGGCCCCTCGAGCTTGCTCCACCAATCAATAAGATCATAACTGAACTTTTACATCAATTCCACTTTCCTGCCCTATCCCCATATCCTCTATCGATTAAGGGAAGATTTGGTAGAGATGTTCAAAATCATCAAGGGTTTTGATAGAGTAAAGGAGAAACGGTTTCCATTGGCAAGAGGGTCGGTAACCAGAGGACACAGATGTAAGATGATTGGCAAGAGAACAAAAAGCGAGATGAGGAGAATTTGTTTTACCAGCGAGTTGTTATGATCTGGAATGCACGGCCTGAAAGGGCGGTGGAAGCAGATTCAATAGTAACTTTCAAAAGGGAATTGGATAAATAGTTGAAGGGAAAAAATGTACAGGGCTACAGAAAAAGAGCAGGGGGAGTGGGACTAATTGGATAGCTCTTTAAAAGAGCTGCCACAGGCACAGTGGGCCGAATGGCCTCATCCTATGCTGTACTATACTATGGTTCTGTATGATTCTACATTACCCGTAGGTCAGTTAGAGAGCAAATGTGGTTATTTGTAAATTTCTGGCTCCAGATCAGAAGTTAGCATGAATTTACTGGCTTTTTAAATTTTTTTTTAAAGATTGCTTTGCCTTTGACCCTTTGAAATGTGGCATGTGGACATGCGCAGAACAATGGATACACTGACCAGAAATTATCACTTCTTCATCAGCAAATCACGATTTCTCAAGTCCGATAAAATGAACAGGGGTCAAATCGCAAGCTGGCGAGGGCAGTTGCAGAAAAGCCCTGGTTATCAAATAGATTACTCGAGGATAAATATTAAAATCATGGTGCCGATTATTTTGTTGATGTTGAATTGTACAGAGTTTGTAAATTCTACTAAACCCAACAGTCGGCAGATTATGGTGGAAAGTATTTCCAGTCAAACAGCTGCCAGGAAGTTCTGGTCTGTGCGATATGTGAGAATGTTAACATACTCCAGTAACAGATGAAAAAGCAAGGTGTCTTGTACCAACACTGTAATTAGTAATTAGGAATGAAGCACGTACATTTTAACAGTGGAATGATGGTCAAAGCACCATTGAGCACAAAGAAAACATTTATTTCAGCTGAACATCTGGAACAGCTTCAACAACTGGGATTAGCCAACTTCATAGGCAGAAAACTAGTCTGGTAGAAACCTTAGTCCCTCTACTATCCCAATTCAGCCAAGGAGCAGGGTAGTGAGAGGCAGCAGATTTCCTCTAGTGTATTATATGTTAAGGACTGCAAGAAAGTCTCCTATCTTGGGACATTGGAACCGGTTCTGGGGGAGGTGGGACCAGTACAAACCGGACGGTCTGCACCTGGGCAGGACCGGAAACAATGTCCTAGGGGGAGTGTTTGCTAGTGCTGTTGAGGAGGAGCTAAACTAGCATGGCAGGGGGATGGGAACCTATGCAGAGAGACAGAGGGAAATAAAATGGAGGCAGAAGCAAAAGATAGAAAGGAGAATAGTAAAAGTGGAGGGCAGAGAAACCCAAGGCAAAAAACAAAAAGGGCCACATTACAGAAAAATTCTAAAGGGGCAAAGTGTGTTAAAAAGACAAGCCTGAAGGCTCTGTGCCTCAATGCGAGGAGTATTCGGAATAAGGTGGACGAATTAACTGCGCAGACAGCAGTTAACGGATATGATGTAATTGGCATCATGGAGACATGGCTCCTGGGTGATCAAGGCTGGGAACTCAACATCCAGGGGTATTCAACATTTAGGAAGGATAGGCAGAGAGGAAAAAGAGTCGGGCTGGCGTTGCTGGTTAAAGAGGAAGTTAATGCAATAGTAAGGAGGGACATTAGCCTGGATGATGTGGAATCGGTATGGGTGGAGCTACTGAATTCCAAAGGGCAGAAAAGGTTAGTGGGAGTTGTGTACAGACCACCAAATAGTAATAGTGAGGTTGGGGACAGCATCAAACAAGAAATAAGGGATGTGTGCAATAAAGATACAGCAGTTATCATGGGTGACTTTAATCTACATATTGATTGGGTGAACCAAACTGGTAGCAATGCAGTGGAGGAGGATTTCCTGGAGTGTATTAGGGATGGTTTTCTAGACCAATATGTCTAGCAACCAACTAGAGAGCTGGCTATCCTGGACTGGGTGATGTGTAATGAGAAGGGACTAATTAGCAATCTTGTTGTGCGAGGCCCCTTGGGGAAGAGTGACCATAATATGGTAGAATTCTATATTAAGATGGAGAGTGACACAGTTAATTCGGAAACTAGGGTCCTGAACTTAAGGAAAGGTAACTTCAACGGTATGAGGTGTGATTTGGCTAGAATAGACTGGCAAAGGATACTTAAAGGGATGACACTGGATAAGCAATGGCAAACATTTAAAGATCACATTTATGGATGAACTTCAGCAATTGTACATCTCTGACTGGACTAAAAATAAAACGGGGAAGGTGGCTCAACCATGGCTAACAAGGGAAATTAAGAATAGTGTTAAATCCAAGGAAGAGGCATATAAATTGGCTAGAAAAAGCAACAAACCTGAGGACTGGGAGAAATTTAGAATTCAACAGAGGAGGACTAAGGGTTTAATTAAGAGGGGGAAAATAGAGTACGAGAGGAAGCTTGCAGGGAACATAAAAACTGACTGCAAAAGCTTCTATAGATGTGTGAAGAGAAAAAGATTAGTGAAGACAAACATAGGTCCCTTGCAGTCAGATTCAGGTGAATTTATAATGGGAAACAAAGAAATGGCAGACCAATTGAACAAATACTTCGGTTCTGTCTTCATGAAGGAAGACACAAATAACCTTCTGAATGTACTAGGGGACAGTGGGTCTAGTGAGAAGGAGTAACTGAAGGATATCCTTATTAGGTGGGAAATTGTGTTAGGGAAATTGATGGGATTGAAGGCTGATAAATCCCCGGGGCCTGAGAGTCTGCATCCCAGAGTACTTAAGGAAGTGGCCCTAGAAATAACGGATGCATTGGTGATCATTTTCCAACAGTCTATCGACTCTGGATCAGTTCCTATGGATTGGAGGTTGGCTAATGTAACACCACTTTTTAAAAAAAGGAGGGAGAGAGAAAACGGGTAATTATAAACCGGTTAGCCTGACATCAGTAGTTGGGAAAATGTTGGAATCAATCATTAAGGATGAAATAGCAGCGCATTTGGAAAGCAGTGACAGGATCGGACCAAATCAGCATGGATTTATGAAAGGGAAATCATGCTTGACGAATCTTCTAGGATTTTTTGAGGATGTAACTAGTAGAGTGGACAAGGGAGAACCAGTGGACGTGGTGTATTTGGACTTTCAAAAGGCTTTTGACAAGGTCCCGCACAAGAGATTGGTGTGCAAAATCAAAGCACATGGTATTGGGGGTAATGTACTGATGTGGATAGAGAACTGGTTGGCAGACAGGAAGCAGAGAGTTGGGATAAACAGGTCCTTTTCAGAATGGCAGGCAGTGACTAGTGGAGTGCCGCATGGCTCAGTGCTGGGACCCCAGCTCTTTACAATATACATTAACGATTTAGATGAAGGAATTGAGTGTAATATCTCCAAGTTTGCGGATGACACTGAACTGGGTGGCGGTGTGAGCTGTGAGGAGGATGCTAAGAGGCTGCAGGGTAACTTGGACAGGTTAGGTGAGTGGGTAAATGCATTGCAGATGCAGTATAATGTGGATAAATGTGAGGTTATCCATTTTAGGGGCAAAAACACAAAGGCAGAATATTATCTGAATGGCGGCAGATTAGGAAAAGGGGAGGTGCAACGAGACCTGGGTGTCATGGTTCCTCAGTCACTGAAAGTGGGCATGCAGGTACAGCAGGTGGTGAAGGCGGCAAATGGTATGTTGGCCTTCATAGCTAGGGGATTTGAGTATAGGAGCAGGGAGGTCTCACTGCAGTTGTACAGGGCCTTAGTGAGGCCTCACCTGGAATATTGTGTACAGTTTTGGTCTCCTAATCTGAGGAAGGATATTCTTGCTATTGAGGGAGTGCAGCGAAGGTTCACCAGACTGATTCCAGGGATGGCTGGACTGTCATATAAGGAGAGATTGGATCAACTGGACCTTTATTCACTGGAGTTTAGAAGGATGAGAGGGGATCTCATACAAACGTATAAGATTCTGACGGGACTGGACAGGTTAGATGCGGGAGGAATGTTCCCGATGTTGGGGAAGTCCAGAACCAGGGGACATAGTCTTAGGATAAGGGGTAGGCCATTCAGGCCTGAGATGAGGAGAAACTTCTTCACTCAGAGAGTTGTTAACCTATGGAATTCCCTGCCGCAGAGAGTTGTTGATGCCAGTTCATTGGATATATTCAAGAGGGAGTTAGATATGGCCCTTACAGCTAAGGGGATCAAGGGGTATGGAGAGAAAGCAGGAAAGGGGTACTAAGGGAATGATCAGCCATGATCTTATTGAATGGCGGTGCAGGCTCGAAGGGCTGAAAGGCCTACTCCTGAACCTATTTTCTATGTTTCTATGTTTCTATGTTTATTCCTAGTGAAATCATGAACGCTTCTTAAAAAATAGTTAGTAACCAGAGGAAATCTACCTCACCCCAATCCAAGTCTATGCAAAAGAATTTAGCTGGAATGAGCCTTCAACCACGTATTCACAGCATAACTAAAACCGCCTATTTCCACATCCGTAACATCAGCCATTTCAGCCCTTGCCTCAGCTCATCCGCTGCAGAAGCCCTCATCCATGCCTTTGTTACCTCTAGACTTAACTATTCCAATGCACTCCTGGCTGACCTCCCACATTCTACCCTACATAAACTAGAGGTGATCCAAAACTTGGCTGCCCGTGTCCTAACTCGCACCAAGTCTCACTCATCCATCACCCCTGTGCTCGCTGACCTACATTGGCTTCCGGTTAAGCAACGCCTCGATTTCAAAATTCTCATTCTTGTTTTCACATCCCTCCATAGCCTGACCCCTCCCTATCTCTGTAATCTCCTCCAGCCGCACAACCCCCCGAGATGTCTGCTCCCCTCTAACTCTGCCCTCCTGAGCATCCCTGATGATAATCACTCAACCATTGGTGGCTGTGCCTTCTGTTGCCTAGGCCCCAAGCTCTGGAACTCACTGCTTAAACCTCTCCGCTTCTCTACCTCTCTTTTCTTCTTCAAGACACTCCTTAAAACCTACCTCTTTGACCAAGCATTTGGTCACCTGCGCTAATTTCTACTTATGCGGCTCGGTGTCAAATTTTTATCGCATAATACTCCTGTAAAGTACCTTGGGACGTTTCACTACGTTAAAGCCGCTATATAAATACAAGTTGTTGTTGTTGGATCAATGACACAGATTATCCAGGCAACACAGGAGACCGTATACATACGCTCTGACAATTATCCAAGACAATTGACCGGTTATCTAATAGGTTTACCTATTAAATTATCTATATTGGTTCAGATGTAATTTGTCAATTAAAGCCATTTATAGGATGTGTTTAACTGTAGCAATCCCAGGTTAAGTTGAGGGAGTTAATGCAGATCGTTGGTGGAGTTTAATACCCTCAATTCTAAATTTTGAGTTTTATTGCTTTGCACAAAAACAATCACATTTCTAACTGTGTCTCTCTCATCCAGTGTGCATCAAAGGTGAACAGATTTGTACCAGCCCTGGGAGGGAGAGGCAGTGGGGTTGAGGGAGGCCCAAGGACTGGCTGTGGGAGGGGGGGAGGGGGTGACACTCCTGCTCCTCCTGACCCACAAGGATTCCTCTCCTGGCCTGTCTGCTGTCTCCTGCCAGGAATTACTGTCAGGTTTGGTGCTGTGTGAGCCTCTCCAGATTTTTAGTTAAAATGGAGCTGCGATGCCAATTGTATCATTGGATCATGACATTTGCCTGACCTGAGGTCCATTAAGATTGTGAGGCGGGGAAGGAACGCAACGGAACCCTTAGCCATCTTAAACCTCCACCATCATAACTCCTCCGCATTCTTAACCCAACCCCTATCCATTGTTCCCCAGCCATCTTAACTGCTACCCCCCTCCATCTTAAACCCCCACTATTTTAACCCCCTGTCGTACCAGTCCCGCCAGGCATACAGGATTCAAATCGACCCTTAAGTTTCTGAATTCCAACAGTGTCGTCCCTCCTCTCAGATTTCATTAGGTAAATTATTTGTCCCTAAGGGCGTTGCCTACAGGGAGGTCCCATGGAACATATATCCAGCTCTCCATGCAGGCACACCCCGGGACTCCCACTTTGCACAAATGATTACACAAACCCATTTTGTAGCCAGAACTTTACGATCTACAACTTGCATTTCAGTAGCACTCCTCGCATGCAGGAAGCAGTCTCAAAGTGCTTTACATTGAGGGAAAGTCTGGGGATCTGTAGTGTGAGGAGAGAGGGTGAGGTGGCAGAGGGTGGGAGGAGAAGGTGATGTGGGAGAGAGCGAGGAGGGACGGGAGGGGAGAGGAGGAGTAGAGGGTAGGGAGAGAGGGAGAGGGTGGGAGGAGATGGTGAGGTTGGAGAGGGCGGGGGAGAGAATGGGGTAGAAGGCGGGGGAGAGGTTGGGGGAGATGATGTGGTGGGAGGGTGGCGGTGAGGAAGTGTGGAGGTGGGTGGGGGAGAGGGCGGTGGGAGAGGGTGGGGGAGAGGTCGGGAAGAGGTCGGGGAGAGAGTGAGTAGACGGTGGGGAGGGTGGGGAGAAGGCTGGATAGAATGCAGGGAAGAGGTTGGAGAGGGCGGGGGAGAGGTTAGGGTGAGAATGGGATAGAAGCTGGGGGGAGATGTTGGGGAAGAGGGTGAAATGGGAGAGGGTGGGGCGAGAGCAGGAGGTGTGACAGGGTGAGGGAGGAGGGTGGGGGAGAGGGTGAGGTGGGAAAGGATGGAGTGGGAGATGGTGGGGAGAGGGTGAGGTGGGAGAGGGTGGGTGAGAGCGAGCGGTGCGACAGGGTTGGGGAGAGGCTGAGGGAGAGTGTGAGGTGGGAGAGGGTGGAGTGGGAGAGGGTGGGGAGAGGGTGAGGTGGGAGAGGGTGGGCGAGAGCGAGCGGTGCGACAGGGTTGGGGAGAGGGTGAGCTGAGAAAGGGTGGAGTGGGAGAGGGCGGGGTGAGGGTGAGGTGGGAGGTGCCAGGGGAGAGGGCAGGGGGAGAGCGCGGAGAAGGAGAAGGCAGGAGAGAAAGCAGGATGAGAGGATGGGAGAGGGCGGGGAGAGGGCGGGGGGAGAGGGTGCGGGCGAGGGCGGGGAAGAAGGTGGGGAAAGGGGAGGGACGAGGGAAGAGAGAAGGTTGGAAGAGTACGGGGAGAGGGCAGGGAAGCGGGTTGGGGAGAAGGCAGTGGGAGCTAATGGTTGAGTGGCGTATTGACCATCACTGACAGTGGCAGCTCCGCGGTTACATTATTAACTGCTTCTACCTAGGTGGTCAATATTTGCCAACGACAGCACTGGAGAGGTCCGAGCTGAACTGGACAAAGTCATCATCATTATAGGCAGTCCCTCGAAATTGAGGAAGACCTGCTTCCACTCTAAGAGTGAGTTCTTAGGTGACTTAACAGTCCAATGCAGGAATTACAGTCTCCGTCACAGGTGGGACAGACAGTGGTTGAAGGAAAGGGTGGGAGGGACTGGTTTGCCGCACACTCTTTCCACTGCCTGCGCTTGTTTTCTGCATGTTCTCGGAGACAAGACTCGAGGTGCTCAGCGCCCTCCCAGATGCTCTTCCTCCATTTAGGGCAGTCTTTGGCCAGGGACTCTCAGGTGTCGGTGGGGATGTTGCATTTTATCACATTACCAGGCACAGTATGAAGTGGAGATAAACACAGGCTCCTATTTTAAAAGCAGGTGTTTGGTTTTCATTTTGGAAATTCATATAAATTAGTCCTTCAGAACACGGTCAGTTTATAAACCAAACAGCCTGTATATATCAGGGCAGGGTTGTGGAGCATGAGAGGGCCAACAATTATCTTGCAAACCTCCCCGCCCCACACCTTGATTCTAAGAAGACAAGTTTCTGAATGTCATGCCCCTTTTACTGCCACTCAAAGATTCATCATCATCATCATAGGCAGTCCCTCAGACGAGGATGACTTGCTTCCACGAGTTCACAGATGTTTCGATGAAGGACCCGATGTTCCAGTCCTGAACTGCAATTGAGGGGGTGGAAGATGCCTGTGCGTGGAATTTTTTAACGTGTGGTGACCGTTGCACATCAGCCACCACACAGACTTGGCAGAGCTAGGCCTTTATCCAGTGGGAAGGATTAACCGGGATGACTGGAGACCTGCTGTGCTGCAAGGACCTAGTGCGCACACATATCGCAGTGTGGGCTGGCCTGTGCTGCCCCTGGGCCCTCGCCGCTTCTGGGCCCCGTATCCTCATCTGTCGCACTTCCGCCACGATCCCTCGCCACTCCTCCGCCACAAACATTCACCGCATCTTGCCACAAGCACTCGCCACTCAACAGCCCCAATCTTCCCAAGGATTACAGCGAGTTTGACATCCTGCTCCACACCCTGATCAGATATCCTGCTCCGAGGCATCACACAGTAAATTAGTCCTTCAGAACTTTCCGAATCATAGGAGGGACCTATTACCCTTAGCAGAGGGTTCAACAATCAGGGGTATGGATTTAAAATAATTGGTAGAAGGTTTAAAGGGGATTTGAGGAGGATTTTTTTCACCCAGAGGGTGGTGGGGGTCTGGAACTCACTGCCTGAAAGGGTGGTAGAGGCAGAACCTCTCATCACATTATAAAAGTACCTGGATGTGCACTTGAAGTGCCGTAACCTACAAGGCTACGGATCAAGAGCTGGAAAGTGGAATTAGACTGTATAGCTCTTTGTCGGTCAGCACGGACACGATGGGCCGAATGGCCTCCTTCCATGCTGTAAATTTCTATGATTCTATCTGATTCCCCTACTATTGCCTGGGTTTATTTACTTTTCGGACCATGTTCCTATTGTGGCACAGTGCTCTGTAAATCCAGTCACTGAAAAAAAGGTTAAAAATGAAAGCTAGACCCGTGTTTCTTTTGACTGGCACTCTCACACTTTTGCCAAGCCCTGACTGACTGACATCTCAAATAGGGGAGGTTTGGACAGGATCGCGCCTTAAATTCTGAAATTCACGTTACTGATGATGAAAGTTGACTATCTCCAGATGGTGAGGCGGGGGAAAGAGTGAAAAATAAATGGACACTGTCTCACTGAAATTCATTGGTCTACCTCCCTAGTAGGGGAATCAGATAGAATCATAGAAATTTACAGCACGGAAGGAGGCCATTCGGCCCATCGTGTCCGTGCCGACCGACAAATAGCTATACAGTCTAATTCCACTTTCCAGCTCTTGATCCGTAGCCTTGTAGGTTACAGCATTTCAAGTGCATATAGATTGAGTAGACTGGGTCTTTACTCGCTGGAGTTCAGAAGGATGAGGCGTGATCTTATAGAAACATTTAAAATAATGAAAGGGATAGACAAGATAGAGGCAGAGAGGTTGTTTCCACTGTTCGGGGAGACTAGAACTCGGGGGCACAGCCTCAAAATATGGGGGAGCCAATTTAAAACAGAGTTGAGAAAGAATTTCTTCTCCCAGAGGGTTGTGAATCTGTGGAATTCTCTGCCCAAGGAAGCAGTTGAGGCTAGCTCATTGAATGTATTCAAATCACAGATAGATAGATTGTTAACCAATAAGGGAATTAAGGGTTACGGTGGAGCTGAGTCCACAGCCAGATCAGCCATGATCTTGTTGAATGGCGGAGCAGGCTCGAGGGGCTGGATGGCCTACTCCTGTTCCTAATTCTTATGTTCTTATGTAAACCCACTGACAGAAAGGGCAGACAGCAAGATGCAAGCATTTGAAAAAGATTACATTTAAGATTAAGTAAGAATGGATGAAGCCCCATCTCGCCCAAGGAATCGAAGCACTACAACCTGTGGTTTGGAATCAGTCTGAAGGCGGCTCTCTCCTGCTGATTTCACAGATTTGAATTGCAGGTGAAATATTTACAGAGTGGCTCTCGAATCCCAGTGTCCCGTGACCACTGATCCGAATCCGTTATGAATCAGATAATCTGCTTCAACCCCAGGAATAAGGGACCAGTTTTCAACGTTTATCTATTGTTCAGTGGCTGAATTTAGAGTGCCCTCAAACACAGTGCCAAAATGGGAACATGGTCCGTAAAAATAATTTAGCCCAGCCAGTATTCGGAGAATCAGAGGATTTAGAACCAGGCGGGGAGGAAGAGTTTCAAACTGCGGAGGGGTTCAGCTACCTATTCTGTAACTGAGAGATCGTTTAAATAAAAAAAAACCTTCCTTTCAACAACTTTACCGTTTATTAAATGAATACATCCACCTTAAGTTTTCTCAGATATTTGAATGGGAAACAGTCTCAAAGATTACAGCAAGTTCTGAGATACCCGCACATGAGGGGAAAGTAAACTTCAGACCGTTATATTACTATCGATTTTCTTCTTACAGGTCCCTAGCCTGCCTCACGGTTTAATTCGCTCGTCCACCACCGCCTTGTCTAAGCACAGCACGGAGCTGACTACAACCCGGACAATCATTTCTCCTGCGCGTTCTCAGCTTCTAAACAACGGTAATTTCATGTGAATTTGACATTATTAACAAATGCATTCCTGAAATAATATTAATAGATGGATTTTAACTGGAGAGAGAGAGAGAGAGAGTGTGTGTCTCCGTACCTGGGTGGTTACATGGCCGCCCTCGCAAACCGTGATGTAGGAGATGAGAAGACAGATCAGGATTTTGTTCATTGTCACCGGGCCGAGCATCGTGGCGATCTCAACTGCCGATCCAACCTAATGATGAGTCAAAACCCCGACAGCTCCGAATCCTGCACCTCGGAGCTGAGCTCGGCGGAAACCAACCAAATAAGGTCGTCAAGAAATATGCAGGAATCGAGAGGAATAAAAAGAAACTCGTAAAGCTCTACTTTGAGAAAAACACACACTCACACACAGTTTCTGAATTAGACACAGTTTAGGCATCACTGGTTACCGAATGCTCTTACAACTTGTATTGCCAGCCAGTGCTTTATGTCAGAATTCCACTGATGTGGATTTGACTGTGAGGAGCAAAAATAGATAAAGAGGATATTTATTTCATTGTACCAACTGGTCTCCCGCGGCATTGCTCCTAAATCAAGAGGCTGTTTTTTAACAACAACTTACATTTATATAGCACTTTTCACATAGTAAGAAGCCTCACACGAAAGTAATCAGACACAAATTGACACTGAGCCAACGAAGGAGACATTAGGACAGGTGGCCAATAGCGTAGTCAAAGAGCTTTTAAGGGGAGCCTTAAAGGAGGGAGAGAGGCGGAGAGGCTTAAAGAATGACCTGCGATGTTCCCGACCTCGGGATGTGCCAAAGCACTTTATAGCCAATGAAGCACTTTTTTTGATGTGTAGTCACTGTTAATCTGCAGAGGTAACGAACGTCTCGTGATTCTCCGACTCACCCTATCCCGGAATCAATGCGCCACAGTCATCAGTGCGTACGCCCCAACACTCGATGCGGCAGATGAGACCAAAGAGGGTTTTTACTCCAACCTTGAAAAATTCCTGTCCCGCGTCCCTGCAGATGACAAACTGATCCTCCTCGGTGACTTCAACGCCAGGGTCAGCAAGGACACAGCCCTCTGGGGAGGCTTGATTGGCAGAGAGAGGGTAGGGAAAACCAACTCCAGCAGTACCCTATTCCTGACAAAATGTCTAGAACATGAACTTGTCATCACCAACACCTTGTTCCATCAGAGGGACAAATACAAGGCATTGTGACAACACCCTTGCTCCAAACACTGGCACCTGCTCGACTACGTCATCGCCCGAGCCAGGGATCGCAAGGATGTGCACATCACCCATGCCATGACAGGAGCTGACGACTGCTAGATGGAACCCCGCTTAATCCAATCCATCATTGACATCAACATAGCCCCAAAGCGGCAAGGGCAGCAGAAGCAGTGCCACAAAAAAGTCAATGCCAGGGCACTCAAAGACCCAGCTAAGAGAGCCCTATACAGTCAACACCTCACAGCTAACCTGGCATGCCTTGATGACCCTGAGAAGCAGAATGCCCACAGTGCTTGATTTTCCCTCCAGGTTTCCATAACCAGTGCCTGTGAAGAGACCCTCAGTCACTCAACCAGGAAACACTAGGACTGGTTTGATGAGAATGACCAGGAGATCCAAAAGCTAATAGATCGCAAGCGCAGGGCATTTCTGAGCCTTAAACAACAACCCAACTCGGGAGCAGCAAGCCAACATTACAGATGGCTGAAGGCTGAGGTCCAACAAAAAACTCGGAACCTAAAAAACAAATGGTGGATGGAGAAAGCACAGGAGATACAGCAGCTGGCCGACAGCCATGATGTGCGAGGATTCTTCACTGCAGTCAAGGCCACCTACAGCCCAAACACCCAAGGCCCCACCCCACTGCTGGCCAAGAACGGGGAAACACTCATCAAGGACACCGAGGCAGTCAGGACCCGCTGGAAGGAGCACTTTGAATATCTCCACAATAGAGACTCTGCCTTTGACGTGAGTGTCCTCGATTCCATCCCACAGCATGCTACCCGCCACCACCTCAGTAAAACCCCAGCCCTGTACGAGGTAGAAAAAGCCATAAGACAGCTTAAGAACAGCAAGGCTATGGGAGTGGATGGAATCCCCACTGAGGCACTGAAGTATGGCGGAGAGGCACTGTTGGCGTGAATGCATGACCTCATCTCTCTCATCTGGAGAAAGGAGCGCATGCCGGGAGATCTCAGAGATGCAGTGAACGTGACCATCTTTAAAAAAGGGGACAAGTCCGACTGCGGCAACTATAGAGGAATCTCCCTGTTATCAGCCATTGGGAAAGTCATTGCTAGAGTCCTCCTCAACTGTCTTCTCCCTGTGGCTGAGGAGCTCCTCCTGGAGTCACAGTGTGGATTTCATCCCCTACGAGGCACAACGGACATGATTTTTACAGCACGACAACTGCAAGAAAAATTCAGGGGACAGCATCAGCCCTTATACATGGCCTTCTTCGACCTTACACAGGCCTTTGACACTATCAACCGCGAGGGTCTATGGAGCGTCCTCCTCCATTTCGGATGCCCCCAAAAGTCACCATCCTCCACCTGCTCCACGATGAAATGCAGGCTGCGATCCTTACCAACAGATCCATTACAGATCCAATCCACTTCTGGACCAGGGTCAAGTAGGGCTGTGTCATCGCTCCAATCCTCTTCTCAATCTTCCTCGTTGCCATGCTCTACCTCACAGTCAACAAGCTCCACGCTGGAGTGGAACTAAACTACAAAACCAGTGGGAACATGTTCAACCTTTGCCGTCTCCAGACCAGGTCCAAGACCACCCCAACCTCTGTCGTTGAGCTACAGTTCGCGGACGATGCCTGTGTCTGCGCACATACAGAGGCTGAACTCCAAGTCATAGTCAACGTATTCACTGAGGCATACGAAAGCATGGGCTTTACGTTAAACATCCATAAGACAAAGGTCCTCCAGCAACCTGTCTCCGCCACACAGTACTGCCGCCCAGTCATCAAGATCCACAGTGCGGCCCTGGACGACGTGGACCATTTCCCATACCTCGGGAGCCTCTTATCAACAAGAGCAGACTTTGATGACGAAATTCAACACCGCCTCCAGTGCACCAGTGCAGCCTTCAGCCGCCTGAGGAAAAGAGTGTTTGAAGATCAGGCCCTCAAATCTGCTGCAAAGCTCATGGTCTACAGGGCTGTAGCAATACCTGCCCTCCTGTATGTCTCAGAGACATGGACCATGTATAGTAGACACCTCAAGTCGCTGGAGAAATACCTCCAACGATGTCTCCGCAAGATCCTGAAAATCCCCTGGGAGGACAGACGCACCAATGTTAGCGTCCTCGACCAGGCCAACATCCCCAGCATTGAAGCACTGACCACACTTGATCAGCTCCGCTGGGCAGACCACATTGTTCGCATGCCAGACACGAGACTACCAAAGCAAGCGCTCTATTCAGATTTCCTTCATGGCAAATGAGCCAAAGGTGGGCAGAGGAAACATTACAAGGACACCCTCAAAGCCTCCCTGATAAAGTGCAACATCCCCACTGACACCTGGGAGTCCCTGTCCAAAGACCGCCTTAAGTGGAGGAAGTGCATCCACTGAGCACCTCCTCATCGCCGAGAGCATGCAGAAATCAAAACGCAGGCAATGGAAGGAGCGTGCGGAAATCCAGTCCCACCCACCCTTTCCCTCAACGACTATCTGTCCCACCTGTAACAGGGACTGTGGTTCTCGTATTGGACTGTTTAGCCACCTAAGGACCTATTTTTAGAGTGGAAGCAAGTCTTCCTCGATTCCAAGGGACTGCCTATGATGATGATGATGGCTGTTATAATGTAGGAGGGAAGGAATTGCAGAGCTTAGGACCGAGGCAGCTGAAGGCACATCCCCCAATGGTGGAGCGAAGGAAGGGGCTCGAGATAAGAAGGAGCAAGGACATAGAGGGATTTGAACATGAGGATGAGAGTATTAAAATTGAGGTGCTGGTGGACTGGGAGCCAATGTAGGTCAGCAAGAACAGGATTGTTGGGTGAATGGGACGTGGTACGTGTTAGGATACAGGC